>NC_049222.1:36320634-36686467 GCF_011100685.1 Canis lupus familiaris | reverse complement strand
TTTAGGGAAAGTGATAGATAGCAAGGCAGATAGTTATAGACCTAGATCTAGAGCTGTACAGATGTGGATATATGGCTATAGATACTAAATACGGTTATGGCTAAAGTTTCGATTGTTTTCTGCCTTGCCAGTTATGAGCTAGGTCAGGGTGAAGAAGGCTGCTATGTGGATGAAGTGAGGGCATAGTGGCCTTTTCAACATGGTGCTGGGGTGGTTCTCTACATGCAGGCACGGAAACTTCATTCTTGTAGCCCAAAAGCTCTCTAGACTCACAAGAAACTGGGTTCACTGTTAGACTGTTAACCTATTACTCTGACTAGATAAGCCTTGGAAATAAGGTGCAGTGGCTACATGTTGAGGGCTACTAAGTGATACATGAAGGTGCATGGTAAGGAAACCACCAAAAGAATATTTGCCATAAAAATATTTGCACCAAGCCAATATATCCTGTTGTAGTTTACCCTTGTACTCTAAGGATACCTGTATCTCAAGGACAGGCTGGCTCAGTGTGAGACGACTCTGATGAGGCATTTTAGTTCCAGGACACGTCCTCTGCTCTATATGGTTCTTCTGTAAACTAGAGCTGGCCCCTGTATATTCCATTTGGTTTTCATATATATCTGTCTTTGTTGCTCTAGTCAACATGTATCCATCTTTTTCCCTTGTCCTTAACATTTTGTTCACTTTGAAACTGTATGTTAAAACAAGGAATATACACATTCATCACTCAAACCTGTGGCTCTCCACAGATTTCATCATAGAGTTTAAGAATCGATTATGATTGCACTAGTTAACCTGATTAGTGGGACTATTTTCATTACAAAGACTTGGACTTTTAACCTCTTAACTTGGTAGGCATATTTGAGCAAAATGATTTGTGTATTTTCTATTCTCCTTGGGAAATGAGAGCATGTTGGGAGATAGGACCATGGTGATGGCAATCTATGAAAAACAAAATAATCCAAATGTCAATGGAATACAGAGATTCTGAAAACAAAGGGTAGTTAAGATATTTACTCAAGGTCAGGAAGCATATTTATTGTAGAGCCAAGAATAGAATATCACCTAACTCCTTGGCCAGAGTCCTATGCAATACATCTCCCAGGTCAATATTTCTTATCTTGCCACGAAGGACAGTAGACAAACCTGTTAAACATAACAAATGTGGGTCCTGGTGCCTTGGCTGTTTACTTGAATTTACTTTCATCCTTAAAATCTCCTTGTCAATCCATTCTCAGGAGTACATCAGTCTTAAGGTTTTTGCTCCTTAAACTTCTATATATTTATGAAGTTAAAGGAAATAAAGGCAGGCAGATCTCATCTTACCAGTTAATTACATGTATGAAATTTTATGTAATTTCTATCCCACCTCCAAGGCACAGTTCAAATACTGAACAATTATTATTATTTTCTCTTCAAAATACCCAAATTAATTATTCTATTCTCCGTAATCCCATAATTCTTATATTTATTTTCATTATCTGTGTCTTTATCGAGTTTCTTTGAACACAGGTGATTTTTCTTATTCATATCCACATCCCTAGTTCTTAGTAATTTCTTGTCATAAGTATGACATTAATACACCCTAAGAGAAAAATGTCTATATATACTTTTAATATTTTTATTCTAGTTTCCATTATATTTCCAAAGAAGCATCATAGCAGACAGAAATGGAAATCCAGTGATGCAGCCCATAATAAATAGCACACTGAAGGCTTTCCAGTGTTCACTTCATGTGCCATTTGCTGTTGTAATTGTACATCAGGGAAGGAAAATCCCCTGGCTCTCCCAGTGGTAGGGTGGAAGGAGCTGGGGAGGGGGCATAGCAGAGGAAGGCAGAAGGCCTCTATGCCTTAACTGTTTATTCATAACAGATGGGGTAGAATGAATTATTCACTGGCTACCCATTGTTTTTTCCTGGGAATACAAAAAAAAAAAAAATTCATAAGATTCAAAGGAAAAGATGAGATGGAGGGAGTGGAAAGGGCTTCACACAGTTACCAAAATTTCAGGATTGAGACTCACCGGCAGGGTCAACATGTGCTTAACTTACTTCCAGGGTTTTCAGGACAACTCCAGAACCACATGGACACCGCTGGGTGGTTCTTGGTGCTTTTGCGGACTTGAGGGAGCTGTTATGTGGAAATAAATTGTGACTCATGTCTGGGGAGGGAGCTAGAAGAGGTTGTCAATATCTAGCAGCAGGTCTGAGAGGTGAATGCAGAACTGAGGCAGGGGACAAACCAAGAGATCAAAAGTAGATTGCCAGCCTGAGTTCTACAGAAGAGAGTAATTTGGAACATGAAAGTGCACAAAGTTGGATGCATAGTTGTTAGTCTGTGTGTTGATCTGTTATCTGTGTGTGTGGGCAAGCTTTGTACACATACAACATGTGAGTATATATGTTAGGACATGTTAAAATGATTTTAAAAGACAGTTAGGTGTGAAAAAGAAACTTGAACACTTTGAGAAGTGGACAGTCTCCATTCCCAAGGGTCCAGATAACCACAAAATGTGGTAGGAAGTAAGAAGCTTTTATGGAATAAAGAATAAGGAATGGGGGGTGAGGAGGAAATCCCGGGTGGCTCAGTGGTTTAGCACCACCTTCAGCCCATGGAGACCTGGGATTTTTTTTTTTTTTTTTTTTTTTTTTTTGAGACCTGGGATTGAGTTCCACATCAGGCTCCCTGCATGGAGCCTGCTTCTCCCTCTGCCTCTCTCTCTCTCTCTCTCCCTCTGTTTCTCAAGAATAAATAAATAAATCTTTTTTAAAAAGAGAATAAGGAATGGGGAAGAGAAAAATAGAAAATGAATAAGGAATAGGAAGTGAGCATAAGAAAATGAATAAGGAACAGGAAGTGAGTATAGAACCAGAGGTGGCTTGGCATTTGAGGACTGGATGACTGGCATTACTTTGTTTCTGGTCAAGCAGAGCAGATATCTACAGAGACACCGAAGTTACTGGTGTGGAACCTCTGGCAGGAGTGGCTCGGCTCCATCGTGGGCCTAGAAAGTTATTTCAACATTCATTCTTGAAGGCTTTCCTGACTCCGCAGGCAATTCTTTGCTCCTCAGCAGTGTTCCCATTGCACTGTATAAATCACATGAAAATTATTTTATTTATTTATTTATTTATTTATTTATTTATTTATTTATGAGAGAGAGAGCGATGGCACACCGCTCCCCCCCCTCCCCGAGGGGGAGAGGAAGATATAGACTCCCCAGTGAGCAGGAAGCCCCCCTTGCAGCTTAATCCCAGGATCCCAAGATCATGACTTGAGTCGAAGTCAGACGCTTAACTGACTAAGCCACTCAGGTGCTCCCACATAAAAACCATTTTCTTATTGTTTGTTTGTCTCTTTCTTTTCCCCTGAGGGTTTGAGGAAAAACTTGTGCTTTTCATTCTTATACCCATGGTCTTAGTCCTAATACGTGTAAATGCAGGAACCACATTTCATACAATATCAACTGTCAACAGATGGTTTAGGGGCTTAGGAGCACAGTCTACTTTTTCTTGTATTCAAAACTATAATTCACATAGTTGGGACATTTGGGAGATCTTACAGGATTAGAAAATCCTTGTTCCTAAATCTGAGACTGTAGAGAAGAATGAGAAGTCCCAGCTGCCATGTGTGCATATCTGTGAACCCAGAGCCACATCCCTATGCTCTTTGTACTTTATAAGGAATAAAAAATTACACATTCTAGTGCTGCCTCTGTCACTAGGTAATGAAACCTAGGTAATGAAATTTGATCAGCCATGAAGCCTTAATCTCTAAGGTCTTCCCCAGCTCCAAAGTTATTTGCTGAGGCAATTTCTGGTTCTGCTTTGACAGAATATCTGATTCAGGGCAGCTTTCCTGCTGAGGAGATCTATAAAGACTGAATAAAACTTAAGAAAGAGCTGTTTGAAGAAAAATGGAACAGCAATGAAGGCAGTCAAGAGGTTAAGGTAAAAGATCTGGAAAGAAGGAAGGAAGTTGCTCCCACTATTCGTCACCATTTTCCCTGTCTAGCTATTTCCTGGTTCATGAATAGAGCAACAATCAGACTGAGCAGAAACTGGTGTTTTTGGCACCATGAAGGTTTTGGCAGCCATAAGATCAGGGGTTAAAAAAGTATTAAGTACTTGAGAGGTCATGATCCCCAAGAAAAGATAACCTCAAAGAAATGAACTTGATATGATACATATGATGATATCCTACATCATATTCTTCCTCAAGGTATTTGCCTAATTTTGAGGGGCAAGAGTGGATATTAGGTAATACAACTGAATAATAATACAAAACGTGGTATAACATCATTTGTATGATGCAGCTAAAGCTATTCTTAGAGGAAAATTTATATCCTTAAAATGCATATATTAGAAAAGAAGAAAATCTGAAAATTATGTAAATGTCCATCTTAAGCTGTTACGAAAAGAATGGCAAATTAAATCTGAAGAAAGTAGAAGAAAATGATACAGATAATAATAGAATTAAATGAAAGAGAAACAAGTATATAGCAGAAAAAGAATTAACTAAATCCAGAGTTGGTTCTTGAGAAGAATAATAAAATGAGTAAACCCTAGTAAAATAGCTTAAGGAAAAAACGAGAGTAGGAACAAATTATAAATACTAGTAATAAAAGTAGTATATAATTACAAACCTTATGTATGTTAAAAATATGAGATTATGCTATAATTATATGGTAGTACATTTGAAATTTAAATAAAGTTTCTTGAAAAACATAAATATCAAAACTGACACAAGAAATCTGTACTATACATATACTATGTCTATATATAATATATATATCTTTAATACCTTCCAATAACAACAAAAAGTTCTGGGCTCAGATAGCATCTGTAGCAAATTACTTATCACATAGACAAAGTACAAAATTTAACAGAATAGAGAACCATGTATGGTTATTTAGGAGAACACTGACAATAAAGGGCAACCAGGTATCCATATTGTAAAATTAGAATCTTGATCTCTACCTCATATAACACAAAAATATCATTTTTCAGTGGCTTGAAGAATAAAATATGAAAGGTAAAACAATAAAATTTCTAGAAAAAAGACAGAAGAATATCTTCTTTATTTTGAGATAAGCAAAGTTTTCTTAGAGCATAGCAAGCACTAACTCTAAAGAAAAAGATGGATAAATGCAATGCTATTAAAGTCAAGTTCATCTGTTCATCAAAAAACATAATTAAGAGAATGAAATGGCAAGTTATAGAATGGCAGAAGGTATTTGTAATATGCATATCCTAAAAAGGCTTTGTATCTGAAGTATAAAAGAACTCTTATAGATAAATAAGAAAAAATAAACAATTTCAAAAGAGTTGCTAAAATTTTCTCACACAGCTGGTAGGGATGAATATTGGTGTAATTACTCTGGGAAACTATCACTACCTATTAATGCTGAATTTATGAATAACCTATGACTCAGCAACTCTAC
Organism: Canis lupus familiaris; assembly: GCF_011100685.1. NCBI lineage: Eukaryota > Metazoa > Chordata > Mammalia > Carnivora > Canidae > Canis > Canis lupus. The sequence continues at coordinate 36,681,022 of NC_049222.1, read as the reverse complement.
CCCTTGTACTATGAGATCCAAAAGACCAAAGAGATGTGAGTAAGCAGGTTCCTAGCAGCATTAGTTGTATTGGCCAACATCTAGAAACAATTCCACTTCTATCAACAGCAAAATAGATAAAGTGTGAAATATTCATATAATGGAATATTCTATAGCAATGACAATGAATAAATTACTGCCATACAAGCAATGTTTAAATCTTACCAACATAACATCAAACAAAAGAAGACACCAAAAAGTACACAGTATATAATTCTGATTATAACATTCCAAAGCAGGCAAAACTAATGCATGGAATAAAAGTGAACAGTAGTGGTTTCCTTTGTGGGGAAACAATTACTGGGACAGATGATGAGAGAGGCTGGTAGCAGTCTGGTATGCTTTATTTATTGATTTACTGTATTTATTTAATAAAAATTCACTGATGTAGTAAACTTAGGATTGTGCATGTTTTTCTATAGAAATGTTAAGTTTCACTTTCTTTTTTTTAAGTAGGTTCCATGGCCAGTGTGGAATCCAACATGGGGCTTGAACTGACAACTCTGAGATCAAGACCTGATCTGCAATCAAAAGTCAGATGCTTAACAAATGAGCCACCCAGGCATTCCTTAAATTTCACTTTTAAAAAATGATTTTATCTATTTATTTATTTTTTAAGATTTTATTTATATTCATGAGAGACTCAGAGAGAGAGGCAGAAATATAGGCAGAGGGAGAAGCAGGCTCCATACAGGGAGCCTGATGTGGGACTCGATCCTAGGACTCTGGGATCATGCCCTGAGCCAAAGGCAGACGCTCAACCACTGAACCACCCAGATGTCCCTTAAAAAATGATTGTAAAGAACGATTTCATGTTGTTTTTCTATTTAATAATATATACAACCAAACTCAAGAAGTTGGAAAAGAAGGATGAGGGAAGTAAATTGGCATGCAGCTTCTGAAAGCACCAGAAGGCTCTAGGACTGATCACCTGGCAGTCCAGGATTTGCATAGTTTATGCCAATGTGTATTTGAACAAGTGGAGCAGCCGGGCAGGCCACCCAGTGTAGATAGAGCATAAGGTTATATTTTGAGGTCATGGAAGTTTCACTAACCACCCTTCTTTCCTCAAGAAAGCTTAGTTCCCAATAACTGGTTACAATCCCTAAAAGTCATACCAGGAGGTTAAAATAGTTATGAAATATGGGTCTGAGGATTCTTAACTCTAAAGAACAAACTCTAAATGGTTACCGGGGGGCGGGGTGGAAGATGGGTGAAATAGGTGATGGGACTTATGGAGGGCACTTGCCGTGATGAGCACCAAGTGATGTATGGAAGTGCTGAATCACTTTATTGCATATTTGAAACTAATATTACACTGGATATTAACTGGCTGGAATTTAAATAAAAGCCTAAAAAAGTGGGTCTGAAGTTTCCAGTAGAATTTTCTAATTTTGTTTGTTCTTTTATTTGCATGAAAATCTTTGAATACTCTGTCATTGTAAAAACTGAGTTTCTTTTTTGCATGGATGATCCACAAGTAAAAAATATTCTCAGAGAGTAAGACTTAATAATTTCTTAAAATAGTGTTTGTGGGTCTCTTTAAATCAGGCTTCATATTCTCCAAGGACCAGAAGAAATTTTTTTCACCTATAGAAGGACTGTCTCCAGACTGCTGAAGCTAATATAAAAATTAAGCTACCCAAGAATACTATTTCCTTAACTATCATCATCAATTATCATGTTAGCCTAGGTAAAAGGTCAGCAAAATATTCTCCAAGGAACAAATTCTGGCCAGCGTCAGTTTTTGTAAATAAGGTTTTATTGAAAAACAACCATGTCTATTTGTTTACATATCATCTGTGATACTTTCAAGGTATAGCATCAGCACTGAATAGTTGAAATAGAGACCATTTTAAGTCCATAAAGCCTAAAATATTTACTATCTGGTCCTCTACATAACAGATTTGCCACTGGCCTAGATTTATGTGTTACCTTTTTATCTCAGGAGAAAGAATAGTCCCATGAGCATAAAATTTAAAATATGAACTTTTAAAAAATGTTGGCATCAATTAAGTTGATAGAGAGCTATCAGAAAAGTCTAGACAGAGTAAACAGCATAGAATCAGGCCCTTGTGCATGTGGAGAGCAAGCAAACCCAGCAACCATTCTTGATTTGGAAAAAAGGTGGTACCTTTGTAGGTTAAAAAAAAAAAAAAAAAAGTCTTATTGGATGGAAGTGTTTCAAAGGGTATGGTTTTCTTCTTGCCCTAAATGGTATATTGAACATGACAACTAAGTGAGATATATGATCCTTAATTGAATCTTGGATTTAAAAAATGGGTAAGGGATGTTATTGAGATGAATGTAGAAAGGTTAATATGGGCTATAGGCTATGTAATAATATAAAATCAAGGCTAAATTTACCAAGTTGATAATTGTTGTGTAGTTTTATAAGAAGTCCCTGTTCTTAGAGAATACTTGTTGAAATCTGTATTTCATGAACTGAAAGTTCATGATTATCTGCAACTGACATTAAAATAGATCATCAAATAATCAGAGAGTGAAAGAGAAATTGAATGTGACAAAATGCTAACAATTAGTGAATCAGAGTAAATGACATATGGGTGTTGATTGTACTATTCTTGCAAATTTTCTGTAGGTTTGACATTTTTCAAAATAGACCATCAGAAGAAAATCTTTTAAAAATAGACATTGAAAGATAGCTCCAATATTTCAGAAAAGAGTGAGAGAGCAAAGACAAAAAACCCTAATTTTTTTACTGGGAAGCTAAATTTGTTATCAGCAAATTTATTTGGATATTCACACATGATCATATTTCTATCTCTCTCCATCTTTTTTTTTTTTTTTAACTAAGTTTTAACTCAGGCTTCACTGCATCCCCAGTTGCTTCATCTGATTTCCTGAATACAAGAAAAAATTATGTTAAATATTTTCCCCAGGAAAACATTATACATGTCACACATGAATCTACCTAAAGTACTCATTATAGCCATATCCCTCAAATAAATATTTCTTTTAGTTACATCTCTGTTTTAAAGTCTTTTGAGGGGATGCCTAGGTGGCTCAGTGGTTAAGTGTTTGCCTTTGACTCCGGGCATCCTAAGATCAAGTCTCACATCGGCCTTCCTGCATAGAGCCTGCTTCTCCTTCTGCCTGTGTCTCTGCCTCTCTCTCTGTGTCTCTCATGAATAAATAAAATCTTAAAAAAAAAAAAAAAAGTCTTTTGGGGATTTGTCACATTATGTGACACAAAAGAAAAGATTTACACACCAGATCCAAAGGAATCTTCAACACATGTCCCTCATTGCTTCTCAGAAATATAGTGCCATGTAACCTTGGAAGACTGACACATTTAGAGAATTTAGAGAATTACCAAGGGGAATACAGCTAAGTCTGGCATCAGAATATATGTTGTTGCCAACTGCTGACAGATATTCCACATGGGGTTCAGATACTGTGACTTTGGTATGAATCTTGAAGAGTATTTGAAAGCCTATAGTTTTGAGAAAAAGAGGATTTTTTCCCAATGTCTTTCAAAGCAATCCTTACATGTTGGTGTGTCCACTTATAAAGAGAAATGTATTCGCCAGCCTCTCAGATGTCAATCATTCTGTTAGAGGAGGGCCCACTGCCCAGGCAGCTCAGACCTCACTCAGGTTGTTAAAGATAAAAAACAGGTGTACCTGGATGGCTCAGTTGATCGAGCATCCGACTCTTGATTTCAGCTCAGGTCATCGTCTCAAAGTTGTAGCTTCTGATTCGGGCTCTGAGCTGGGCATAGAGCCTGCTTGCGATTCTCTTTCTCCCTCTCCCTCTGTCCCTCCACAACCCCACGCCCCCTTTAAAAAAACACACTCTAAAAAAATAATAATAATACAGGCCAAAATGAGTTCTTATTGGAGAAAGAGGAGCATTGGCAGAGAAGTTTTAAGTGGAGCTGAGTGAGTGTAAAAGCCCTGTGAGCATCTAATAAGGCTACGACTGATAGGTTGCTTAAATACACCAGGGAGCCAATACATCAGAAAGACAAATTCTAGCCTGCCCCTGGTATGATTATAGCATGGGCAAATGGGGCCACAGAGTCATAACATTAAACTAGCACCACAATAAAAAAAAAAAAAAAAAGTCAATGGTGTTGTGTTATTTCACAGCTCCTGTTCATGCTCCAAATGTGAAGTGAGCAATAATCCTAACGACAAACATTATTTTAATGAAGTGGTTGGCAATGTGTATCCTTTCTGGGTTAAACTAATGAGAGCATTTCAAGGCGATTTACTTCTTTTTAAGACAAAGGAAAGAATCTTTGATCTTAAATATGAAGTTTGTGGATTTGTTTTAAACCTCCAGAAATTATCTAGATAAGATCTAAGTTGTTTGGATGTAGGTAGATAGAATAATTATAAAAGATGCCATCTGAACTCCTGCTCATTTGCCAGGTCCACTGTGGGATGAATAAATCATAATGTTTTTTGGTGGCTCAGAGCTAATTCAAACAAGCCAAAAAATTATGTGGCTTCTTCAAAGTCGACATAGATGTCAGAATAACAATATCACTCTTATTGAAGACTCAGTAAATCAGGTTGTGGGCACTAATTAAAAGGAAGCCATAGAAAATCATCATTTAAGTTTCCTTCCCTACTTCTTCAGTCATAACGTCTAAGTTCAAAACACTTCCTACCTCCCAATGCCCCTTCTTTTTTTAAAGAGCTTCCAAATCATAGATACTGTTTTTGACTTATATGGATAGGCAATGAGATTAGGAAATTAGTCTCAAAGTCTTGGGAAGTACAAAATACCAGTGAAGTCATTATTTGCTTTTCCAAAGTGAATCCTCAAGAACAATTATCACCTCAATCAAAGAAATAAATTTGAAATTCTAAACCCTTCATCAGAAGCCACCTACCTCTGAATGGCAGATTTTGTCAGCATCCAATGAAAGCACATACAGACCAAAGTCTATTTAGAATTGCTTGCCCTGGATAAATCTCTACCCCGAGCTAATTGTCCTCATTATTGGAGAGGAAATGAGAACTACTAAAAAAAGCAAGACTCCAGGGGTGGGCTGAGTGGCTGACTTCCTTAACAAAATAGTCTCTGTTTTGTTTACAGCTCAAGCTCAAGGCAAAGGCTTGATTCTGATGATTTACCATATCAATAGCCTTGACTGCAGAATTCACCCATTCAGGATATTCATACCCCATTCACCAAACCCTGTCCTATCTAGCTTGGAGCCTTGTACAGTACTGGCACTCATGACATGTTTAGAGAAATTATGGAAGGTGAGAAAGTGGGAGTGAATGCGTGAGTGAATAAGGAAATAAATGCTGAACTGATATGTAATACAGTGGCTTGAGAAAAATCATTCACATCAACAAGTATCAAGACTTCGTTATAAAAATCTAAGGACTGTATAGCCATTTGTAAAGGGAGATTAATTGTGGGTGGTATATTAAAAATACATATATTGTCTCTAGACATCAGAAAGACAAAGCCTAGAAAGCTGTGTCTGTCATTGTTGTCAGTTCAGACAGTGCCAGGAGCCGAACTAAGAAGAATTTTCATGACCTCCCATCATGAAAAATTTGGTTTGCATGACTAACTTATCTCATGAGGTCAGATCGCTGCCCTTGACTTCTGAAGGAGATGCCATGTTCACCAAGCTCTAAATGGGTGGTAGGGAGGCTACTCAAATCAGAGAATGACCAAAAACCCTTCCCCTACATTCTTATTCGTGTTTGTTCTGGGTTGGTTTGTTTCTTGTTTGTTTGTTGTTTGTTTGTTTGTTTTACAGAGTCTTTCACTCCTTGGGTAGGCTGCTTTCTCATCAGATATGGTGTTGATGTTTTTGTCCAAAATATTTTATAAAGGTCTCCCATAATACTTCTGTGCAGCAATTTGCATTTTTCAGCCTGAGAGTTGTCTGATTTATTTTTCTTTGCTTGGTGTTTTGGGTTTCTTCTGTTTTATTGTCACACAGCACCTACACTATCTGGTAAGTCTCTTTAGAAAAGCCACAGAATCATCAGCATTTTCTTTTAGGGAACATACTGGTGATTGATCGAATATGGTTTTCTATGCAGTTGGGAACAGCAGAGAGAAGATTGAAGAATCCATACCTGAAGCTGCCACCTAATAGTTTTGGCCATGACTGATGACTTAAACTCTGAATCTCCTTCACCCTAAATGGTTGAGGGAGAGGAGGAGAGAGAAGAAGCATGAAGAGAAGGTGGAGGTTCCTTTCCTGCCTTACTCATTTTCAGGAACTATTATGGGGATCAACTAAACTGTGAAAGGATTTTGAAAACCAGAAAAAGGCCCTACCAGTCTTGATGGGTTTGCTGTAAATTTCCAGGCCTTACTCATTCCCAGCCATCCACGTCCTCCCCCGTGCTGGTGCCTACTGCTGACTTTTTTTTTTTTTTTTCTTTTTTTTTTTAATGTTTGGTCTATACAGATAACTGAAATTCCTCCCAAATTTACTTTGTCAGGCAGAAGGTCTGTAGCTTCTGAATTGGTCTATGTTCTTATTTGGGGACTGAAGTGGGACAGGGGAGAGGTGACCTATCCTTGGGGTACTTCAGATAGCTCTTAATTGAGCTTGGTGGGCAGAAACTCACCTGGATGTTTGGGTCAATACTTTTGTGGTAACAGAAAGACTTTATTTCAAGGATGCTTTTGACAAGTGACCCATACCCACATAGGACCAAGTGGCTTTTTTCCTCTCCAAGTACAAGTGGATAAGAACCTCAGCTCATCAATGTCCACAGCCATGTCCCCACTGCATGAAGACATCATTCTGAGGGAAAGAAGCTTGCCTGCAGAGAGAGTATATGGGACAGACTGAGAAAGAGTGGACTGGGGGTAGCATTACCTCTGTGTTTTTCCATTTAGTTTCACTGTTTAAAAAAAAAAAAGAAAAAAAAAAAAGCAGGTTTGATTTGGGCTTCTGTTATTTGCAACCAAGAAGCCTGGCTGGTGGAACATTTAAGTTTGCAACACTTAAGAACGGAGAGAGAGAGCACGTGGGTGACTCAATCAATTAAGCCTTAAGCTCAGGTCATGATCCTGGGGTCCTGGGATAGAGCCCCGCATCGGGCTCCCTGCTCAGCCAGGAGTCTGCTTCTCCTTTTGTCTCTGCCTCTTCCCTGGCTTATGCTCTCTCTCTTTCTCACTTACTCTCTCAAATAAATAGAATCTTTAAAAAAAAATAATAAAAGAATAGAAGGCTAACTGACCTCTCTCTTGTGCTCACAATCCAGATGCAATCCATCAGCAAATCGCATTGGCTCCTTCCTCAGTGGATGTTCGGGACCCCAGAACTTCTCACTACTTTGAGAACTACCCCATATTTCTCGTCACTGTCATCCCCTGGATTTTTGCCCCCTACCTGTTTCTACCCGTACTCCATTATGCTCTCCTCACCATGGCTAGAGTGAGCTTTCTTGGGACGCCTGGGTGGCTCAGCAGTCGGGCAGCTACCTTCAGCTCAGGTCATGATCCTGGGATCTGGGATCCAGTCCCCCATCAGGCTCCCTGTGAAAACCCTGCTTCTCCCTCTCCCTATGTCTTTGCCTCTCTCTCTCTCTCTGTCTCTCATGAATAAATAAATAAATCTTTAAAAAAAAGAATTAACTAAAAAATTAAATAAGATAGTCATTTCTCCAATCAAAATGCACCAATGACTTTTCATCTCACTCAGAATAAAATCCGAAGTCCTTATCATGACCTCTAAGGCTCTTCATAACTTAGCTTCTTCTGATCCTTCTGACTTCATCTCCATTATTCTGTCTCATACTCTCTGCACTTTATCCATACCAGCCTCTTTAATGTTCCTAGAATACACTGAATAACCCCCCCCGCTTAGAGCCTAAGTGACCTCTGTAGGGTAGGCTTTTCTCCCAGACAGCTGCACACCTTACCCCTACCTTTCAGTTAGATCTCTGCTCCCATGTTACCTTACCAGAGAGGCCTTCACTGCCCATCCCAACTAAAATAACATAATCCCAATATCCCCTGCCACCATTTCAACCTCTACTCTCTTTACCCTGCTTCATTGTTTTATAACACTTACCACCATCTATCATATTAAACACAGACTTGTTTATTGTCTTTCTCCCACTGAAAAATTTGTGAACACAGGAACCTCAGCCATTCTGCTCACTGCTGGATCATCAGCATGTGGAACAGCTCTAGGAGGACTCTATGAATGCACTGCACAATGCAAATGTATGTGTGGGTGAGCAGATACCTGTCCTCATTCCACAGATGAGTCAATCTAAAGGTAACTGGCTTAGGAAAGCAAGCAGGTGCAATCAGACATCCATCAGCTATTGCCCAGCCATCCTCCCGACTGGCCCTGGGGAACCCAGTCACTTTGTGGACAGCAGGAGTGATTCGGCTCTCAGGAGGTCTGTCCAAAGAGGATAGTGGCACTAAGGCCACCAGCCTACCCAAGTGACAGTAATGACTGGAATAGTAACAATCAGAAGAGCCAATATCCCTGATTGAGCACTTTTTTTTTTTTTTTTTTATGTCAGGCCTTTTTCCAGTGCTTTGCTTTTGTTAACTTATTTTATGGCAACAACAGCCCTGGGAGAAAGGCCCTTATACCTATCTACCGTTAGGAAATTCAGTTGCAAGCGGGCTAAATAACTTGCCCAAAGTCACAAAACTACTTAGTTGCATAGCGGGGGTTTGAACAATGACACGTGGGTTCACAAAACTGGGTTATTAACCACACTGCCACTGGCGTGCAACTTTTTTTTTTAAGATTTTATTTATTTATTCATGAGAGAGGCAGAGACATTGGCAGAGGGAGAAGCAGGTTCCCTGTGGGGAGCTCTATTGGGGACTCTACCCCAGGACCCCGAGATCATGACCTCAGCCAAAGACAGATGCTCAACCACTGAGCCACCCAGCTGCCCTGGAGTGCAAATGTTCTTTACCATGACTTATGGTTTGAAATGTAGTTCTCATTACCTCTTAGCACCCGTGTGCATGCCGTGCACGCACGCGCACACTATAATTAAAGTAAAAGCTTCACAAAACGATACATATGCTCTCATGGATTATGACAAGCGATACAAAAAGCAGTGCAACAGAACCCGTGTGAGGACCTCTCCACGCCTCATCAGCCCTCCTTCACCTCCAATCCTGCTTTTAAACATGTTCCAGGGGTGAATGACCCTTAAATCCCCGTGGGCTCAGAATGAAGGGACTATTGGACAGTTCACTCTGTAAGGAAAAGGACAAGTCCAGGAGGACTTGCCTAGAGAGAGAGGAGGAAATATGAAAAAAAGAATAGGATAGAGAAATGCAGCTCACCTACTCCACCAATTGCCTAAGTCTGTCCCCATCCTGCACATTGGAGAACCTGCACATTGACATGCTTCAGAACCAGGAGTGAGCCACTGTTGTAAATACAAAGGTTGCTGCTGAGGCTTGTTACCATCCTGCCAGGTGGACTGCAGCCCGCTCCCTCTCTGCCATCCGCAGGGTGACGTTATCACAAGCTGTGGTTCCTGCCGGGACAGGAGGTTTCAGCTACTTTGCGTCATACCAGTTAACTAATTCTGGTTTTGTCCTGCTGTACTTAGCATTCCTACTAGGTCTTTTAAATATCTTAACTATCTTTTTAATCTCTCATATGTGTGAGATGGACACTTTTAAAATAACTAAATAAATGATGAACACCTAAATAGAGTAACCATTTGTTTTTTAAACAACCCTTGGCTTTCACTAGTATAGTCACTGTGTTCCCTAAGGTAGTTTAAAGGTTCTTTTTTGGATGTTCTAGAAAAAAAAAAAAAGATTAGTCCAGGTATTTTTAAAAATTTTTTATTTATGCATGAGAGGCACAAGCAAAGGGAGAAGCAGGCTTCCTGCAGGGAGCTTGACATGGGACTTGATCCTGGACTCCAGGATCACACCCTGAGCTGAAGGCAGACGTTCAACCACTGAGCCACCCAGGCATCCCCGGGTATTTCTTGATTTTGTTCTTTTTTTAAAAAAAGATTTTATTTATTTATTCATGAGAAACACACACACACACAGAGAGAGAGAGAAAGAGAGAGAGAGGTAGAGACATAGGCAGAGAGAGAAGCAGGCTTCACGCAGGGAGCCTGATGTGGGACTTGATCCCAGGACTCTGGGATCCTGCCCTGGACCAAAGGCAACACTCAACTGCTGAGCCACTTAGGCGTCCCCTATTTCTTTATTTTGAAGTCACACTTTTGATGTGGATGGCCACGGACTAGCTAGAGTTACTAAACCAAACCAAGCTCGGACTTGTGTCCCTCATTTACTCCTAAGGCTCGGGAGCCCAAAGGGTAAATAATTGGTTGACGCTTGAGAAAGGGCTTGAGCAATGGTTTCCGGAGCTCGCTTTTACATGATCACCCACATAATACAATTGATATAATGTGTTCTAGCCTAGTGGTAAAGTTAAATACGGGTCTGTGCTATTCTTACTGGTCTGTTAATCATATCCATTGTCCTTTTGAAAGTGTATGCACCTAGAATAGCATGTTTATCTATTAACTAGGACCCTCCTGTGTCAGTAGGGTCTGTCACGCATGTGGGTATTCTTTTATTTTTGTTCTGCTTGTGCTATATAATACCGTAAGAACCCTGAATAAAGTTGACACTGCTTGGACATCATCCACTGTGTCCCTCCTGTCCCCATCTCTTTACTTTTCTTTTATTTTCCTCATCCCCTTACCCTCGGGACCCTGATCGTGTTGCTGCAGAGCACGCAACAATTTGAATGACAGCTGTAAATGAAAATATTGGGATATATTAGTAGTCTTTAGAATTCACCTTCTTAAAGCTTGGCCCCCAAAATTAAATCTACTTGGAAAAGTTTTATCTATTTGTATCTATGGCTTTTGACCCATTTTCAGCTGATTTCATAAAAGCATTATGAGGGCTTCCAGAAACCCCAAATCCTGATTCTAGATACCATTCACAAGTACTGTTTTGTGCTGCCTCATCTTTTCCTTTTTTCCTAATACTTCACCACCCACTTTAAATTCCCAGGGGACCTTCTTAGAAAACCAGTCCAGCCTGATCCCCAACTCACAGCTTGCCTCTGAGTTTACTAGCACCCTGGGAATCTAGTCCCGAGTTTAACCTGATTTCTTTTGTAAATATGTAAAGTCTCTTGGAAAGATTATTTGAAAGCTCTAGAATTAGCTCTTAGGTTATTCTTCCAAAGTAGATCTTAGAGTGCACAGTGAAAACTTTAAACATCTTTGTTGCAATTCATCTTGGAGCAAAAATGTGTGGTCTTGGAAAGAATGAAGCTTATAACATCATAAGATCAGAGTTCATATCCCAGAGCTACTGCTTATGAGCCATGTGACCCATGGCAAGTTCTTCGGGTGTGGTGAGCCTTTTGTGTCTCATCTAGAAAATGGAAGGCAAAAATACCTACTTTACCATGGTGGCAGATATTAGCAATATTGCATGTCAGGTACCTGCCAAGCGGCACATATAGACAGTAGGGTGTAGCCTGGTGGTGAAGAGCACAGGTTCTATAACAAGCCCAAGTTGAACACTTTGTCCACTGCTTAATGATGTGGTTCCTTGAGTAGGTTATTTTTTTGAGATTTATTTATTTATTTTGGAGAGAGAGAGAGAGAGAGTGCAGGGGGAGGGGCAGAAGGAGAGAGCATCTCAGACAGATGCCCCACAGAGCACAGAACTGGGGCAATGGGGGAGGAGGGGTGTCTCAATCTCATGACCCTGAGATCACCACCTTAGCCAAAATCAACAGTCAGTCCTCAACCGACTGAGCTACCAGGCACTCCTTGAATAAGTTATGTCATCCCTTTGTATCTCTATGTCTTCAACTATAAAATGAAGATTAAAACGATAAAAGCATCTAGATCCCAGAGCTTTCATTATGAGGATTCAAAACATTTTTAAACAACCAAAACATTTTTAAAAAAATTGTGTCATATAGTAAACGTTAAATAAATGCTAGCTATTACATTCTAATAATTAATAATACATATCCCTTGATAAGCTCCAGGGATAACTTCAAGGATTTGAATATTTTCTTCAAAACATAGAAATTGGATTTTTTTTCCCTCCCCAAATAGGCATCAGAAAGGAAAACATTGAAGGAAAAATTCTTCTGCATCTTGTTTATGTGTTTGTTTCCTGAACATAAGACCATTAAAATCATTTAAGCTTATAGAACATTAAAACATATATTAGGCCAAGGGAAATGCTGCTGATGCTGAAAACATTTGCTTCCTTTATGTTGCTGGTTAAATAAAAGGAGCGTTTCCCTTGGCCAGTGAAATATGCTTCCTCAGAGAACTTGTGCAAGATTTATTACCCAAATGCCCTGGAATGTTGCCTCTGCATAAATCCAGTGTATCCTAGGGGCATAACTGACAGCAGGAAAAAAACGTTTTAGCAAAAGCTGAGCTTAACGTGTACTTTACCTTGTGATTAATAATTTAACTAGTCTCCCAATTTTTTTCCCCAATTTTTGAGAAACATGAGAAGAAAAGTTTTATTGTGGGTATGACAAGGTGTAGTTAAGCATGAGTAAAAGCCAAAAATATATTCGCCTTTTGGTAGTGATGACAATGTCCTAGGTTAACTGAGTTAGGACAACTAGGGAAAATTTTTCATATTTGTTTACTTCCATCACCATAGTATACATTTAGGATTTTAAAAAATATTGTCCTCTGGTATGTTGTGAGTAGCAATAAATAGAAGAATCAAGTGAGGCTAAGAAGGAAAAACTAATCTTGTTAAAAGCTGAGAAACTAAGCTCATTAAAAATATAAACTATTATCTTTTGTGTTTTCAAATTACATGCTTAATGTTATCAGAGAATTATTACCATAAGTTGAAATGATTTAAAGCAGTGTTATAAGCCAATATGTTGTTTCACAGCTGTGTAGGTTTGACACTGCATTTGCTTCAATCCTATCTAGACCCTGGAGAATGGTCTGTATGATTTTGGAAGGTCCCTATCTGGCCTAAACAGCCATGGCTCTATTTATAATGAACCTGAAAAAGAGTCTTTACGTGGACGGTGGCCAATGAACTATGAAGTTCTATTCGGTACAGGCTTAGGATACACTGAACTGTATCATAAGACCCATTTATCTTTAGAAAAGCTCTCCTTATTTCCTTCTGGTGCTTCTACTCTGGTCTCAGAGAACCCTGCCACTTCTTCAAGAACCTAGCAGAAGCTCCAGACCTGACCTTGTAAATCTACTGGGATAGCTGATGCAAGGCTTAAACATTTAGGTAAGACTTATTCTGTTTCAGCTATAAAAAAAGGAAAAATTAAAAAAAAATTCTAGAGAAACATGATTGTAGATATTTTGACATAACAAATATCAGTTGCTTTCTGGGGCTCACAGTAACTAACTCATCCTCTTTCTGGGTCCATGTCCACAGAGTATGTACATGTACCATCACATCCTCCCAGTCTCCTGAGAACACAGAGCTAGATATTTATACTCTGTTTAGAACAAAGAGAACAAGACTCAGAGAGACAAAGGTAGTGCTCTCTCTGCCCTACCTAAGACCTATGTTCACAGTCTTCATTTTTTTCACCTGAGAACTTCTTTCTTCTCTGGTAATGGACATCAGGAATGACTATTCCCTTAAGAGGGGCCATAAACACTGCAAAGGGAAAAAGCCTTATCCTTATGGACCTAACTGAACAGCCATAGCTCAACCCATTGTAACTCTTGCCCAAGAATGGGCATAGCATGCATATTTTATTTCATTTTTATACTGTCGCCTTTATTTGAATAATTGGCCTCTTCTAACTTATTGATTTTACCTTCTAGATGGTAATGCCTTGACTACTTTGGAAGGACCGAAAAAGTTTGGCAACTCTAGCCTGGGAAATAAATTTCAAAAACAACTTGTTATCAGGCAAATCTTTGTACCTATTACAACTTATTTGTTATTAAGTCATAGTGCTATGCATGGAACATTTAATATAAGCTAAACAAGTCAGTAAAAAAAAAAAAAAAAAAAAAAAAACTTATTTTTACCAAGCCATGACAGCATTGCATGCTGAAGGAAACTGGTATTTGGGTGGGAAATACCAAGTTTTGGATTTGCCTGTCATTTCAATGCCTCTAAACAGGCATATAAGGTAATATCGAAAAATCAAAAGACTGAAAGCCTTAGTATCTATAGTCTAGATTCCTATAATATTCAGATCTTAAGGACAAGTAAAAATGATGTATATAGAAGTAAATCATTTGTAGCTTACAAATTATGGCATGAATAGAGGAATATTATTTTAACTTGTGGCATTCTCTGTATTTTATTTTTTATATTTCATTATATACTACCCATCATTAAAATATAGGCATTAAGCCCTAGCAGTCAGAAAAACATGACTCAGAGAAATACACTTAAGACTACTTCATGAAACTTTGTGCTTTTTACTTTTTATTTTTTTAGGCTGGAGAAGTTTCTACTCTAGGTCTTGCCTGGGATGAAATGAAATTACACTGAAAATACCATTATATGATTATTTATACCACAGGGGAAACCTGGAGACAATTCATAAGAAAGAGGGAAAAAAGAAATTAATTCATAAAGTTTCTAGATGTACTTTATAATTGAGGTATATTATGAACTAAATTGTAGCTTGCCGTTGTTCCTTATTATGGTTTCTGATTCATTTACTTCTGGTTCATTTGCTTGTCATAAATTCTAGAGCCCCAGAGGTACTGCAAGTGCATTGCTGAATTGCTTTTTGCCACAGTAACCTTTTATTTAACTGCTTAAAGCATATATTTTTATGATGCTGGTTTATTTGGGGATAATACCAAGTAATTCAGACATAATGCAGACTCAATGGCAGCCAATGAACTTTGTAGAATTCAGATAACTACCTACTTCTTTAGCTCTACTTCCTCCCTAAATCTTCCATCTACCACTTCTCTTTACTGCCCTCACTCATCTTTATCACCAACACTTCCCCTGACCCCCTTTGGAGGCAATGAAACTTTACATAAAATGTTCAACCAGAGAGAATTCTTTCTTCATTCTTTCCTGCCCTCCTTCCTTCCTTTCTTCTTTTCCTTCTTCATGCAATAAATTTGGAGAACCAAACCAAATGTGACAGATACTATGCTACATCTAATGGGTACAGATATAAGTGTGACACAGTCTGTACCATAAAAGATTTTACAGTCTGAAGGAGAAGACTGACCTTACAACATATTATTATATCAAAATGGGAAGATGTGTGAATTCATTGCTGTGGGAGCAGACATGGGCCACATCACTCTGCTTGGAGATGAGGGGGACTGCCTCTCAAGATTTGGGGAGTTTGAGCCAGTACAAGAGCTGAAAAGGTTGACCAGGGAGAGGACCTTGGGAGATTCCCTGTAGCAAGGAAAATACAGTTCATCTTATGCACACTAGAGGTGGGCAAACATGGCCCTCAGGCCAAATCACCATCCTACAACCTATTTTTTTACAGTTTGGTTGGAACACAGCCACATCCATTTATTCAATTTTGACTTTGACTGCTCTCATGCTACATTGTCGAGTTTAGTTGAGACAGAGACCATATGGCCCCCAAAGCCTAATTATTTACCAGTTGCTTCTTTATAGAAAAAGTTTGCTGACTTCTGCAATAGAATAATGCTTTCAATTCTTTCTCCCCACATCATGGTGAACAAGGAAAATGATAATATTTGAACAGAAACTTAGGTTGAACAGAGACGCTGTTCCTTGCAGCCAGGCCAGAGCTCTGAGCTACTCAGAGCCCCCTGTGAATGGTCTCAGGCTGGAAGGATGGTCAGTATTTCAGCATGTTGGGATCTATTCTTGGCCATGCATTGGGAAAAACTGACCTTTGGAAAGAGAACTCACTAAAGAATATTCTAAACAAGAATTTACATATGTAATATTAAACCAGGAAAAAAGAAGATATTGGAAAATTCAAAAGTAACTTCTTTAGGGAAGCCAGGGGTTCAGGGGTTTACAGTTCTTACCAGCAAGTTGAAATCCACAAAGCAAAAAAAAAAAAATAAAATAAAAAAGTCTTCATTTAAAACCTTTTTATCTCATAGTATTTTACTAGGCTCTGGTGGAAAACAAAGACACAGATAGGCCTGACGTTACAAAGCTTGAGTTAATTGGTAGAACAGGTTATCTGGAGAAGAGAGGCAGCCGAACAGACAGGGCGATATCTGCAAAGGGACAAAGTATAGCTTGGACCATTCTAGCCCATGCTTCCCTCGGAAGACTGGCAAAAGAGTCTCTCATTTACATGGGAGAAGAGGACAGATGGCCTCCAACTCTGGAAGCCCTCTGTGACTGACGCTCCTCATGGGGATAGAACCCAGAATTCTGAGAAATGCCAGGAATTGCCTTTGCTGACAATCAGAAAAGGGCCATGACATCATCTCCACTAGGCAAGACTAGCTGCTCATATTTGTGGCTGCTGCCTATCACATTGCCAGAAATTTGGTCCTCAGAGGTTCTAGCTTTAAGAATCTCTTAATAAATTGTAAACACTCCCAGCCCCAGAAGTGTCAGAGCCACTTTCATCTAATGTCTTTTTGAAGTTTCATTCACTCATGAAAGATTTATTGGGCACCTTCACTAGTCCAGGTGGTGTGCTAAGCTCTGGGGACACAGAGCTAAATCCGGTGGCTCCAACTTCGTTGAGAAATAGCTAAATCAGGCTCTATAGGAATAAGACCCAGGATAACTGCTGGAGATGTGTGTGTGTGTGTGTGTGTGTGTGTGTGTGCATGGGTATGCACATGTGCACATGCGTTATGGGAATAGTGAGGACTTTAGACGAGGGGCAGAAACAGGTGCAGAAAGCATGTGTTCCAGTGACAACCTTCAGTCACTTCATACTTTTTCCTCAAGCTGTCCCTGTATGACAATTCTTTTTATAATATCACAAGAAGCAGCACCACTGTGCCTCACATGCCTGTATGACGTATTTACATATTTCCTTTAATTTTGTCTCTGATGCTCAGTGACTAATTTTCCATTTCAAAGATCTGCTCATTATGACAGCAAACCAGGAAAGCAACAGAAAGAAGAGCAAGATTCTTATCAGAACCAACTGATACATAAAGCCAAGCTGGCATTTTGAGCAATAGCTGCTGCACTCCTTGGTGACACAATGGCCTTGGAGGTGCCATTCTGCATTTCCATGACCTTCATCATTCCATTCTCCCTTTATAGCTGCCCTGCTCCTGGTTTTCAGAAGATGAAAATGAACTGGCCCAAAACTGATTTCTCAAAGGGTAATATCTTGGTAACTTTTGAACAACCATTTCCGTGACTTCAAAAATAATGTGTCATATAAGCCAGGGTGTGCCTCACTTACAGGTCTTTTCAACTTTATTCATTTGCATTCTATCTTCACTGTCCTAAGACACATAAGATGCATTCTGATTCCCAGCTCATTTCTTTGTTGGGAGTAAATCTGGTGTCACATTCCTTGCAGATGTGGACCATTAAGGCTAGATTGTTTTCAGGATTATTTACCTGATAAATGACTTCCATCATAGCCCAGCAATATAACCAATCCTTTATATTATTGCATGGTTAAAAAGGGAGAAATTTAAAGTCTTCACCAGCATAGGTGATCATCCAGTTCAATGACTAAATTTATTCTATTAAGATATAGAGCAAAGCTTGGAAATGTCATCTGGTCTTGAACCTTAGAAGATATCATTGCATCTGATTGATTTGATGTAGTGCTTTTTCCTATACTCAAAAGATGATAGAAAACCATGGTGGTATTTACCTTTTTCTTGCAAATAGCTCTTGAGATATTGCTACTCCCCAGGGCCACCTCACTAAACACTTTTTTCTCTGAATTTGTTTTTATAACATTGAAGTCAATTCAGCCAACACTCTTGGGGAACCTACCCCAGTATGTGCCAGGTATTAGACTAGGCACTAGGAACCCAGCAATGTACAAAGTGTTTCTACCTTCTACTTTCAGGAAGCCTGGCAGGCATTTCTATATACATGTATTGCCAAATAATCCCTGTTTGTGTCCATCTCTGCTCAGATCCTCTCTCCACCTTTCTCAATCTTCTGTACCCATAAAAGCTGACCTATAGGAGTACCATGATGGTTAATTATATGTATTCACTTGGATTGGTCCATTATTTGTTCGAAAGCCAGTCTAGATATTGCTGTGAAGATTTTTTTAGAGAAGATTAACATTTAGATTTTTTAGAGAAGATTAACATTTAGATTAGTAGACTTTTAGTAAAGCAGATTATCCTCTATAATGTTGGTGGGCTTCATAATCAGTTGAAGGCCTACAAAGAAAGACTGAGGTCCTCTAAGAAGGAAGGAATTCTACCTTCAGACTGCCTTCAGACTCAAGACTTGCAATATCAGCTCTTCCCTGGTCTTTAGTCTGGCAGGCAACTCAATAGATTGATTAATTGTGATGAAAAATTCTTTAAAATATATTTCTCTCTCCTTTTCTCTTTCTCTCTCCCTCCTCTCTCCCTTCCCCCCATATATATACATTGTGTATACATCCCTGGGCCCCCTATTCTCAGGCTTTGGATTTGATTTGGTCAATAGGAGACACGAATTAGAGGAAAGAAGGAGAGTGAGGTATTCCCTGGCTCTCTTCCTATAGGACCACAGGTTGGCAAGAACTGTATCCTTCCTACTTAAGATCATGGCACCTGTCTGATGGCCCTTTCCTACCCTAATGCTCTAGGTCTCTCTCTGGGTCCTGGAAACCACTCTGTTCTCTTACACCTTCAGGCCTAGAGGAAGAGATAGTTCTTACAGTTGTTTATTTGGGGTTATTCATTATACTTTGTTAGTATAGTTCAATCCCACTCATATATAAATAGTTCTTTCACCTAAATCCTCTTAAATGTGTCAATTTGAGTGTCCCAGCTATTTACTATTGAGACTGTGACTCTGATTCAAAAACATCCAACAAAATACTCTTTCTTCTTCTATATAAAAAAGTAGTTTTGGAACATATACTGGGATCCAATGAGTGGACCACTATTTACTGGTGTCTATGAATTATTTATGGGTAAATTCTCTTTGGTATGAAACTGTTTATAACCAAAGATTTTTTTCAAAAAGTTATAGAGCAGGAAGGAAATTTATTAAATATCTAGTACAATCCTGATTCCACCCCAATTGCCACATTGAGAAAATTAAACGTCAAAAGCTGAAAAACTGCACAAAAGTAGTCAGTGTTAGAACTGATTCTAAAACCCACTTAATTTTTTTAAAGATTTTATTTATTTATTCATTCATGAGAGACACAGAGAAGAGAGAGGCAGAGACATAGGCAGAGGAAGAAGCAGGCTCCATGCAGGGAACCCGATGTTGGACTCAATCTCGGGACTCCGGGATCATGCCCTGAGCCGAAGGCAGATGCTCAACCACTGAGCCACCCAGGTGTCCCTAAAATCCACTTTAAATATAAAATTGTTAAAGTAAATTCTATGTCTTAAAATCCATGACTTCAAAAGGTAAGGAGGTAAGGAGACTTATTCAGAAGTCTTATTCAAAGTCATTCTGCACATAAAAGGTCTCACTGAAGAGCTCTTGCTCATTGGATGAGCCAACATGGTATGTTATTCTGTTTTCTCTAGTTACAAGTATTTAATCCCCAAAGTATTAGCAGCACACCCTCTGAACACAAGTTGCATATTTATCTGCACAAAGACCCATGACTGCCCCAATGCAGTGGTCTACACCTGCCATGATCAGTACAGTCAACAGATAATAACATACATTCCTTGGGTGGCAGGCTGGATGAGTCAGGAAAACCACACAATTATTTCTATCAGAGTAAAGGTCAGTGCCATTGATCTTGTTTATCAGTACCAGAAACTATCCTAACATTTATAATTTGGATAAAGCTATCCATTATGAACCAAATGTTTGTGCCTGGTCCCCTATTCATATTGAAATCCCAACCCCCCAGGGGATGGCATTAGGAGGCCTTTGGGAGGTGATCCTGTCATGAAGAAGGAGGCCTCATGAATGGGATTAGTGCCCTTTAAAGGGCTGAAATTCTTTTAAAAGCAGAGTTCAAATCTGCCAGTGCCTTGATCTTAGACTTCCTAGCCTTCAGAACTGTGAGAGATAAAGGTTATTTAAGCCACCCAGTTTTGCTACAGAGCAGTTTGAGTGGACCAAGACAGCTGTCTAAAATAGAAATTGGTGGGGATCCCTGGGTGGCTCAGTGGTTTAGTGCCTGCCTTCAGCCCAGGGCATGATCCTGGAATCCCAGAATTGAGTCCCACATCAGGCTCCCTGCATGGACCCTGCTTCTCCCTCTGCCTGTGTCTCTGCCTCTCTCTCTCTCTCTCTCTCTCTCTCTGTGTGTCTCTCATGAATAAATAAATAGAACCTTTAAATAATAATAATAATAAAATAGAAATTGTTTCCGAGGCACCTGGATGACTCAGTCAGTTAAGTGTCTGCCTCTTGATTTCAGCTCAGGTCAGGACCTCAGGGTCATGAGATCAAGCCCAGTGTCAGGTTCAGGCTGGGTGTAGAGTCTGCTTAGGATTCTCTCTCTCCCTCTGCCTCTCCACCCTGCTCACACATCCTCTCTTTCTCTCAAAATAAATAAATAAAATTAAAATATAAATTGTTTCTGGATATGGATGTTACTATAGCTATAATAGTTTACATTTGGGCAATCTCCCTTGTCAATGTTTTCAGGAATTAGGAGTAAATACTCATTAAACTATAGCATAGTGAAGTAGGCTTTTCTGGAGGCTTATAAAAAATTTTGTCTAAAAGAACACAGCACTATCCACACGCAATTCTCATAAGGCACTGAGCAGCTCACAGGCAGCCCTGAGATATTCCTAACTATCTTGCCTGGATCAAAATCACTGAAGCTGAAGCTGCTGTACTATACTTGTTAATCCCCTGAACCAGGCCACTCTCCTTTACTGTAGAAGCAAGGACTTTTCTGGCTTCTCACTGGCTTGAGGGAAAAAGAGTTGATTTAGATTTAGATAAGGCTGAGAATCCACCTGAGCCCCAAACCCCACAGGAGGCTCTCCCAGCCATGGCTCAGGAACCTGCATTTCAAATGCCCTTTGGAAAAGGGGGGGAAACTCCAGCTGAGCTGGTAATATTGGCTCCTCGCCTTCCCTTTCTCCTCCAGGGCCTAACCATTCCCACCTCATACTTTTTCAGGAGAGATTAAATACTTATAACTCTATTTTTAGTTAAAATATATTTTGTTAGCTCCAATATGTTTCTTCCCAGACACCAATGTGGAAGTGAGTTTGTGATTTATCCTTAGAGTCACAGGTTAGCAGGAATGAGAGTTTCTGAAGCTGACCCTCTTCAGTGCAATGTTTTATGTGTTTGGGGGAAATAAATGCATAGTCACCTAACATAGAGAAAATGGCCATTATCCTTTGCTTCTTCATCCCCAGGCTGCACAGGAAATTTACCACTATAGGTATGTGATTTTTGCATTGTGTGAAACCCAACACATGTTCCAGGAAGATAAGGACTATACCTATGTAGTTTCAAATGCTCTACTGAGGCAGGAAGGCAGGAAAGCAGTAAGGCAGGAAGGAGCTCATATTTCACATACAACTTTTTCATCTGACCTTTATAAAAATAAATGACCATTGGAATGGGGCCAAACCAATGTAATTGTCCCACTTCATCTTACAGAAAGAGAAGGAGCTCACATGTGAGGAGTGCTAGTTATGTGCTGGATGTTTTCATATATTATCTAATAAAAATATTGGCTTACATTTATTAAACTCTTTTGTCAGGTATTATGGAAAACATTTTACATGTATTCTTTCATTTAATGCTTACAACATGCCAAGTACTATTTTTATGCCCATTTTAACAGAAAAAAAACCCTCACACTACCATCAGTGTGAGGGTGACAAAATCAATCACCATCGATTTATAGAACTACTCAGAGTTTTAAGACTATGTAGAACTGTTTTCAAACAGAACTAAACAAGAAAATAGAGATAGGTATTCTATTACTCATTCAAAATCAAGCTTCCATTTAGTGGTGGGGACAAGATGTGAACCCAGTTCTGCCCAAAGCCCAAAATCCATCTAGCGTACCATCTTACCTCTTGAATTCAGACTGAAATCTACATGTTTATATTATCTAAACAGTGCTGGATGGATGGAGCCTTGAATCGCAGTGTTCTCTGGTTAGCCATGCTCCTACCTCACTGGCTCCTGCCCTCATCCACATGCAACCAAGTCTATAGGAAGCTTAATTTTATCCTCATCTACACAGTCCCCTCATTGGCACCACTCACTTTGCCTGTCTTCTCACTATCTGCTTCAAGAGCGTGATGCCCAGGATCCAAGGAAGGAAGGTTCCCACAGATGGTTAGCATTATTGCTCTACGGTAGAACTCTAAATGTATAGCAATCTTGGCATTTCTCATGCATTTATTCCACAGACATTTATTGATATTCCAGTATGAACTGTGAAGGGTCCTAAGGCTACAGAAATGTGTGTACCCTGGTAAGACCTCTTCCCTACAAAAAACTCATTGTCCAGTGTAGAAATATACATGCCAAGCTAATATGTATGAGTAAGTAAATGCCATAGAGGCTTTAAGTAAGTCTAGGTGCTGGAAGTTAGAGCTAGACGGAAATAGACTGAAATGAACCCTCTAAACTTTCTTAGGGGGGGTCCCAGAGGAATTAGCAACTAACCTGAATCTTGAAGGAAAAAAAAAGTTTACCAAGCCTTAAAAAAAAAAAAGTATCACTCAGGCCCTAACATGTACAAAGGCAAAGATGCAAAAGCAGCCCAGCAGATTCTGAAAATTATCATAGTTCCATGACCATGACAGGACAAAGGGAGACTGTCAGGACCTTGTTATGTAAAACGTTTTTGATGGTATTTTATAAGCTACAGAATCATTAAATTAAGAAACCAAACTCCTAGCTGCAGCTCAAGTGGATTGATCGATCAATCACTAGTTCTGCTTGAGAGTTTGATGTTGGGTCTAGGAGACTGAACTGCAGGACCTACTTCATCTCCCTCATCTAAACTTGATGGAAGGGGCCAGACTTTCCAAGGCTTTTCATCCTTTCAATCTGCCTACTCTCCCAGTTCAGGTGCTCACAGGCCACACAGCGTCACTGGCTAGGCTCTCCTTCCTCTCCCCTCCTCCCAGCAATGCTTTGAATCTAAAATAAAACCATCTCTGCCTACAGTGAATAATTACAATAATAATGGTATTTCTAAGAGTATTCTGTCTCTCTCCCTGCTACTGTCCTGTGGAGGCCCCAGGGGACTGATAAACTCAGCAAATGTTACATGATGTGAAAACTAAATCATATATCCCAAAGCTGCCTAATGAGGTTACTTTGGAAAGGAACACCAAAGAAAACAGAAATCAGAATGCCAAGAGGCAGAGAAAAGAATGTTTCATGAGTTACATTGCTGACACCCAAAGGCAAAGGAAATCCAGAAGGACAGCAGATGCTTAAAGTTATCAAAATCATAACAGTTACTTAAGGCAGATCATCCCATAGGTGAGAATATAAATCAGAATAACCTTTTATAAACGCAAAGCCGCACAACACTGAACTTTTTCCAAATGTTTTCACAAATATCTTATCAGTTGAGACTCACAACAGTCTTGCAGAGAATACATGCTCCCAGCAAGTAGGGGTCAGGGGGTAGAAGAGTTGCTTATGGTCATGTGAACTATGAATGGTAAAGCCTGGACAGACACAGACCCTCTGCCTCATGATCAGCATTCGCATGATGAACTGAGTTTTGCTTTTCTCCCCTGGAAGAAGCTTCTATTATTTCATAAACATATGTTAGTGCTGATTATGTGCAAGCGTATAGAGATACTGACTTATTTAACCGGGATAACAACCCTGGAGGCACAGAGAGACTCAGTAACTTGCCTGAGTTGTCACAGCTGATAAATAGCAGAGCCAGGATTGGAACCTGCGCAGTCTGATTCCAGAGGCAGTGCTCTTAACCAATTGCATTATGCCGCTTCTCTGAGTCCATTGATACACCCTGTTCATAACCATGGTTTTTAAACAAAGAAAAATGGCTCATCTGTATTATTTGCTAACTTTCTAAAGTCAGATTCGCTTTTTAGAGGTTACATCTTTGAAGTTCTTCAAAGTCAGTGCATTTTAATGTCTTACACCAGAGGTCCTCAAAGCCTTTCCATGGGATATGTGACGTTAAACTATTTTTATAATCATATCAAAATATTAATTGCCCTTTTCACTCTAATTCTGTAAGCAAGTGCACAGAAGAGTTTTCCAGAGGTTACCTAATGAGTGATACTGCAATGATTGAATGCAAAGGCAGATATGATAATACAACTCTCATCCTTTAGGCCAGGCATTAAAGTAATTTGCAAAAATGTAAGCCAATGCCACTCTGCTCATTGTTATATTTAGGAAAACTGATTTTTTATAAGAAAATATGTTAACATGTAATAGGTTTATTGTTATTTTCAATATATTTTATTGAAATATATTTTCAATATATTTTAATTTTTTGTTTTAATTTCTAATAAGATAAATATCAAAAGACGTCACTCATATAAACTAAAGCTAGTTCCTCAGTGATTTAAAAAGCATAAGTAGCTTCTGAGAGCAGGAAGTGACAACTCCTGTCCTAGACTGTTTAAAATTTATCTTCTTAGAACCTAGTAGGATGAGCTTTAGGGTAGAGTTCATAAATTATGTAATATTTTGGAAGCGACACCTTTAATGTCAAATCCATGCCTACCCACATCTTTATTAATAAGAAAACTGAGGCCAAAGTTGGTTAAGAGCTTTCAATATTTTATTCTCTAGAAGCAAATACTTTTATCTCTTTGGATTGTTTCTTGTATTTATAATCACATTTCTAAACTAGATGTTTATACTTCTGTTTCTTGGCTTTTTTACTTTATACTCTCTTCTTTGACTTCCAACTACAGATAATAAGGATTGAGCCCTTGCTTCATTCAGCTATTTCTTTATAAAAATCTACCCCAAAACATAAAAGCTTAAAATGCCCATCAGTTATAATCATTCCTCATAGTTCTTTGGTTCTGTGAGGCTCAGATGGGCTCATCCAGGTGTCTCAGGGCCCTTCATGTGGCTGCAGTCAAACGGCACCTGAGGCTGGAGTCATTTTGAAGGAATCATCCTCAGCATTCACATAATCTGATTTTTGCTGCAATCGTTTACATGGCTGGAGGCTGCTGCATCTAAAGCTTGGGGCCCTCTATCTATCATTCTACATGATCTCTCCAGCATTGCAGTCTTAGGGAAAGCGGACTTCTTACATAGCAGGTGAAGGCTCTAAAAGCAAGAGTACCCAGAAAACCAGATATAAGTTATATGGCTTTTTCTGACTAGTGTCTGGAGTCATCTAGCATCTAGCACTGCTTTGACTGCATTCTGTTGGTAACAACTGGGTTATAAGGCCAGAGGGAGATTAGACTCTATCCCTGGATGGGAGATTGGCAAGATCACATAGTAGCAGAGCATTTGGATGGGAAGCATTGATAGGGCCATCCTGGAAGAATACAATCTGCCGCAGCACTTATTCCAATCTGCACATGCCTCCTCTGTCTTCTCAATATTCAGTGTTTGCATTGTTGTATATTATCACCATGTCGGTGTTCTCCATGCTTAGCCACACAGTATACAATGATTATGTCACTTTTCTTTTACATAATTTCACTTTTTTAGAAGTTAATTAAGTTAATGATTATACTTTCTCTCCCCCCTCTTTTTTTTTTACTTAATATCTGCTTTCTCATCGCTAATTCCTTCCCAAATTTTCAACAGAACTGGGAAAATCACCATTCAGTGTAGTCATTCACATCAGGGAATATTACAAGTCTATTTTTTCCCTTTCTGAGATTATTCCTAGAGCTTTGCTCCTTCTAATCCATTATATGCCAATTTCTCTCTCTGGTATTCTGTTGTCTTCAGAGGGACTTCCATTAATCATTAGCCTGTGCCCTTTCTCCTTTGTTGAATCCTCTGTTTTATGGATGATATGTCTTCTTTGTTGATTTATTTATCGCATAATTATTTCATTAGCTTGACCAGAAAGACTTTGTGAGAGGTAAAAGTTTTTGAGATCTTGCTTATATGAAAATGAGTTTTTATACATTTATTCAAGGTTATCCGGATATAAAATTCCAAGTCAGAAAGAATTTTCCATTGGTGTTCTTAATGTCATTATTCCATTATCTTCTAGCTTCCAATATATTATTAAAAAGTTCAGTGTCAGTCTGACTCACAGTCCTTTGCATGAAACTTAAATTCCCCTCTTCTCTTCAGCTGTGTTCCAAAATAGCACGTGGTGGAAGACCCATCTTATTCATTCTGCTGGCCACGTAGTGGGCCCTTTTAACATGAAATCATGTTCTGTACTCTCTTTGATAACCACCTCCAATCACCACCACCACCATCTTATCTATTATTTATTTTTAAAAGTTCTACTCATCAGATATTATACCTTCTTGAATGCTCCTCTAACTTGTTCTTTCTCCTACTTTCCATCTCTTAATATTTTAGCCCCACTTTCTGGGAGAATTGACCAACTTTTGCATTCCATTCTTCTCTTGATCTCTTTGAAATTTCTACTATGGTATTTTTTATTTTCTAAGAACTTTTTCTTATCTCCATTACTTCTTAACAGTATCATCTTCTCAATTAAAGAAAATATCTTCTCTGAAGAATATTATTTATAGGTTTTTAAATGGCATTAGTTTTCTGTGGTTTTTTCCTTTTCTTTTTTTATTTCTTTTTACTTTAGTGTCTTTCATGTTGAAATCTTTCCTGAAATCTCCAGTACCCTGGGTTGTTCATTCATCTTTGGGAATGGGGCACTATAAGTTTCATAACACTACTCTGCATAGTGATTATAAGGAAATCAGGATTTGGGAGGGAAGCAGCTACCCAAATGATATCTATTGCTCTTTTCTCCTTGGCTGGTCAGGAAAAGCTGAAAGTCATAAATATGGTTGCCAGCACTTTGGGAATAAGGTGGAGAAGAAAGGGTGGGGTATAAGGATCAACATAAATTTTGTAGGCTTTTGTTTAAAGTCTAGTTTTTTAGCAAAACTTTACTCCTGCCCTTTAGTTTTCCAGGGGTTACATGCTACTGTTTCTTGTTTTGATTTTTTTTTTTTTTAATTTTAGCTTGCTTTTTATTGCAACTGGAAAAAAGTTTTAAGTTATACCAATTCAACGCACAGCAGTTTTGTGTAGAGACAAGAATATGTTTGAATGGACAAACCACCAATTTTCACCTGAATGATGCTTTGATAAAGTCATGATGATAGGTAGTCAAACTAATGAGAAAAACATCTCTTTCAGAAAAGGGTGCCTGTTGTTGACTATGGTAAATGCCACTCAGGAGGAATAAATGATATAATAGGAAAGGCTTTTGATGATACTAGATTTAAGGGATGGAAAATATAATAGTTACAAAAGATTTTCCCAACTAAGACTTAAAACAATCCAGCAGCTGAGCTGTAGTTAGAGAACCAATTAACCTTTGGCTCTATTTAATAATATCTGATAATATTGTTTATTAAGCTGAAAGTAGTTGAGAAGTAAGGAAAAAAAGAAAGATATGATCAAGTATGATTTTTTCCTCTGAATACTGACTTTATTATGTTTTGAAAAGTTCCTTTATTGAGGTATAACATACACAAAAGCACACTAATTACAAGTGTACTTTTCATGTATATGTGCCTCTACAATCACCATCTTGTTAAGATAGAGAACATTCCCAGAACCTCAGAAATTTGCCATGTGCCCCTTCCCACTCAATACCTCACTCAGAGGTAGTCACTATTCTGACTTCTAAATCTATAGTTTAGTTTTGCCTGTTTTTGAACTTCACAAAAATATAATCACACAATTTGTACTCCTTTGTTTCTAACTTCTTTCACTCTTACATTATATTTATGAAATTTTTACCATCATGTGTGTCTGGAGTTTCTTCTTGATTTTTTCTATGTAGCATTCTGTTATATAGATATTCCACAATTTATTTATCCAGTCTTATTGATAGATATTTTGGTTATTATTTCCAGTTGGGTTATTATGAATAAAGCTGCTATGAACATTGCTGCACATGTATTTTTGTGAGTTCATGCATTCATTTTCTTGGATATATATCTAGCAGTAGAATTGTTAGGTCAGAGATTAGGCATCTGTTAAAGGAGATGCTGCCAAATTGTTTTCCAAATGTGATTGCCATGTTCTTTGTTCTTCACTAGCAATGTAAGAAGGTTTCAGTTATTCCACTGCTTCTCTGATATTTTCAAAAAATATCTATTTATTCCCTCAACTGATTTTGCTCCATCAAATTTAAATTAAGACCAATTGACTGAAGTGTCCTGATTTTAACGATTTATAGAAATCATTACACAAAGGACAACTTTGTGTAAAAGAACCATTTACTTTCTGATGGTTAAGTCACTTTAAATGCTTCCCATGCAACTTTTGTGCTTTATCTAGGTCAGGCACTTTCTACTCCCTCTAAAACCATTTTCAAGTTTACTGTTAATTCCCTGAAGTATCCTTGAATACTTTTACTTTATGCTTCTCACAGAAGAACTTTTTGAGACTAAATAATAATCATCACATCTAAATCACTATCTGTCAACAAGCTCCTTATTTAGTTGGTCACCAAGTCAATATTTTATGTTGATTCAATTACTTGAAAGAATATGGAAGAAATTGTGATATATTGACTGAAGGAGAGATTGTAACTCAGGTACCAAGAGTCTCATAAGACTTGATAAGATTGCTTAAATATTGAAGGGGAATCATTCCTATAAAAAGAATTCTGCAAAATGAAGATGTGTCCTATTATCTGAGAGAGATTATTGATTCCATATCCAAATTGACATGTTATTTTTATTGCTCTTCTTCCCCACTTTACATATAAAGCTGTAAACCTGAATTTAACTCCAATAAGAGTCTTATTCTTTTGTTTTTCATTTAGGTTGTATGGACTCATGAAGAAGAAGAAGCTACTTCGATCAAATTGAAACTTTATTTTTTTTAATTTTTTTTTAAGATTTATCTATTTATTCATGAGAGACACAGACTGAGACAGAGGCAGAGACATAGAGGGAGAAGCAGGTTTCTCACAGGGAGCCTGATGTGGGACTCGATCCTGGATCCCAGGATCATGACCTGAGCTGAAGGCAGGTGCCCAACCGCTGAGCCACCCAGGCGTCTCTGAAATTGAAACTTTATTTATTTATTTGTTTGTTTATTTATTTATCAATTTTAAAAAAGGTTTTATTTAAATACTAGTGAGTTAAGATATAGTGTAATATTGCTTTCAGGATGTGATTCATCACTTCATAAAACACCCAGTGCTCATTACAACAAGACTCTCCTTAATATCCATCACTCATTTGGCCCATCATCATCGCACCTCCCCTGGGGAAACCTTCATTTGTTCTCTATAGTTGAACTTCTATGGTTTGCCTCCCTCTCTTTCCTCCCCCTTCCCTTGTGTTCACCTGTTTTGTATCTTAAGTGCATGTAGGAATGAAATTACGGTGTTTGTCTTTCTCTGATTACTGTATGTTCGCTTAGCATAATACCCTCTAGTTCCATTCATGTTGTTGCAAATGCCAAGATCTCATTCTTTTTGATGGCAGAGTAATATTCCATTGTATATGCATAGCACATCTTCTTTTTTTAAAAATAAATTTATTTTTTATTGGTGTTCAATTTACCAACATACAGAATAACACCCAGTGCTCATCCTGTCAAGTGCCCCCCTCAGTGCCCGTCACCCATTCACCCCCACCCCTACCCTCCTCCCCTTCCACCACCCCTAGTTCGTTTCCCAGAGTTAGGAGTCTTTATGTTCTGTCTCCCTTTCTGATATTTCCCACACATTTTTCTCCCTTCCCTTACATTCCCTTTCACTATTATTTATATTCCCCAAATGAATGAGAACATACACTGTTTGTCTTTCTCCGATTGACTTACTTCACTCAGCATAATACCCTCCAGTTCCATCCACGTTGAAGCAAATGGTGGGTATTTGTCGTTTAGAAACGACAAATGGCTGAGTAATATTCCATTGTATACATAAACCACATCTTCTTTATCCATTCATCTTCCGATGGACACCGAGGCTCCTTCCACAGTTTGGCTATTGTGCACATTGCTGCTCTAAACATCGGGGTGCAGGTGTCCCGGCGTTTCATTGCATCTGAATCTTTGGGGTAAATCCCCAGCAGTGCAATTGCTGGGTCGTAGGGCAGGTCTATTTTTAACTCTTTGAGGAACCTCCACACAGTTTTCCAGAGTGGCTGCACCAGTTCACATTCCCACCAACAGTGCAAGAGGGTTCCCTTTTCTCCGCATCCTCTCCAACATTTTTGGTTTCCTACCTTGTTAATTTTCCCCATTCTCACTGGTGTGAGGTAGTATCTCATTGTGGTTTTGATTTGTATTTCCCTGATGGCAAGTGATGCAGAGCATTTTCTCATGTGCATGTTGGCCATGTCTCTGTCTTCCTCTGTGAGATTTCTCTTCATGTCTTTTGCCCATTTCATGATTGGATTGTTTGTTTCTTTCCTGTTAAGTTTAAGAAGTTCTTTATAGATCTTGGAAACTAGCCCTTTATCTGATACGTCATTTGCAAATATATTCTCCCATTCTGTAGGTTGTCTTTTAGTTTTGTTTACTGTATCCTTTGCTGTGCAAAAACTTCTTATCTTGATGAAGTCCCAATAGTTCATTTTTGCTTTTGTTTCTTTTGCCTTCATGGATGTATCTTGCAAGAAGTTACTGTGGCCAAGTTCAAAAAGGGTGTTGCCTGTGTTCTCCTCTAGGATTTTGATGGAATCTTGTCTCACATTTAGATCTTTCATCCATTTTGAGTTTATCTTTGTGTATGGTGAAAGAGAGTGGTCTAGTTTCATTCTTCTGCATGTGGATGTCCAATTTTCCCAGCACCATTTATTGAAGAGACTGTCTTTTTTCCAGTGGATAGTCTTTCCTCCTTTATCGAATATTAGTTGACCATAAAGTTGAGGGTCCACTTCTGGGTTCTCTATTCTGTTCTATTGATCTATGTGTCTCTTTTTGTGCCAGTACCACACTGTCTTGATGACCACAGCTTTGTAGTACAACCTGAAATCTGGCATTGTGATGCCCGCAGCTATGGTTTTCTTTTTTAAAATTCCCCTGGCTATTCGGGGTCTTTTCTGATTCCACACAAATCTTAAAATAATTTGTTCTAACTCTCTGAAGAAAGTCCATGGTATTTTGATAGGGATTGCATTAAATGTGTAAATTGCCCTGGGTAGCATTGACATTTTCACAATATTAATTCTGCCAATCCATGAGCATGGACTATTTTTCCATCTCTTTGTGTCTTCCTCAATTTCTTTCAGAAGTGTTCTATAGTTTGTAGGGTATAGATCCTTTACCTCTTTGGTTAGGTTTATTCCTAGGTATCTTATGCTTTTGGGTGCAATTGTAAATGGGATTGACTCCTTAATTTCTCTTTCTTCAGTCTCATTGTTAGTGTATAGAAATGCCACTGATTTCTGGGCAATGATTTTGTATCCTGGCACGCTACCAAATTGCTCTATGAGTTCTAGCAATCTTGGGGTGGAGACTTTTGGGTTTTCCATGTAGAGTATCATGTCATCTGCGAAGAGGGAGAATTTGACTTCTTCTTTGCCAATTTGAATGCCTTTAATGTCTTTTTGTTGTCTGATTGCTGAGGACTTCCAGTACTATGTTGAATAGCAGTGGTGAGAGTGGACATCCCTGTCTTGTTCCTGATCTTAGGGGAAAGGCTCCCAGTGCTTCCCCATTGAGAATGATATTTGCTGTGGGCTTTTCGTAGATGGCTTTTAAGATGTCGGGGAATGTTCCCTCTATCCCTACACTCTGAAGAGTTTTGATCAGGAATGGATGCTGTATTTTGTCAAATGCTTTCTCTGCATCTATTGAGAGGATCATATGGTTCTTGGTTTTTCTCTTGCTGATATGATGAATCACGTTGATTGTTTTACGAGTGTTGAACCAGCCTTGTGTCCCGGGGATAAATCCTACTTGGTCATGGTGAATAATTTTCTTAATGTATTGTTGGATCCTATTGGCTAGTATCTTGTTGAGAATTTGTGCATCCATGTTCATCAGGGATATTGGTCTGTAATTCTCCTTTTTGGTGGGGTCTTTGTCTGGTTTTGGAATTTAGGTGATGCTGGCCTCATAGAATGAGTTTGGAAGTACTCCATCTCTTTCTATATTTCCAAAGAGCTTTAGGAGAATAAGTATGGTTTCTTCTTTAAACGTTTGATAGAATTCCCCAGGGAAGCCATCTGGCCCTGGACTCTTGTGTCTTGGGAGGTTTTTGATGACTACTTCAATTTCCTCCCTGGTTATTGGCCTGTTCAGGTTTTCTATTTCTTCCTGTTCCAGTTTTGGTAGTTTGTGGCTTTCCAGGAATGCGTCCATTTCTTCTAGATTGCCTAATTTATTGGCGTATAGCTGTTCATAATATGTTTTTAAAATCGTTTGTATTTCCTTGGTGTTGGTAGTGATCTCTCCTTTCTCATTCATGATTTTATTAATTTGAGTCTTCTCTCTCTTCTTTTTAATAAGGCTGGCTAATGGTTTATCTATCTTATTAATTCTTTCAAAGAACCAACTCCTGGTTTTGTTGATCTGTTCCACAGTTCTTCTGGTCTCGATTTCGTTGAGTTCTGCTCTAATCTTAATTAACTCTCTTCTTCTGCTAGGTGTAGGATCTATTTGCTCTCTTTTCTCTAGCTCCTTTATGTGTAAGGTTAGCTTTTGTATTTGAGTTCTTTCCAGTTTTTGAATGGATGCTTGTATTGCGATGTATTTCCCCCTTAGGACTGCTTTTGCTGCATCCCAAAGATATTGAACGGTTGTATCTTCATTCTCATTAGTTTCCATGAATCTTTTTTTTTTTTTTCCCATGAATCTTTTTAATTCTTCCTTAATTTCCTGGTTGACTCTTTCATCTTTTAGCAGGATGGTCCTTAACCTCCACGTGTTTGAGGTCCTTCCAAACTTCTTGTTGTGATTTAGTTCTAATTTCAAGGCATTATGGTCTGAGAATATGCAGGGGACGATCCCAATCTTTTGGTATCGGTTTAGACCCGATTTGTGACCCAGTGTGTGGTCTATTCTGGAGAAAGTTCCATGTGCACTTGAGAAGAATGTGTATTCAGTTGAGTTTGGATGTAAAGTTCTGTAGATATCTGTGAAATCCATCTGGTCCAGTGTATCATTTAAAGCTCTCGTTTCTTTGGAGATGTTGTGCTTAGAAGACCTATCGAGTATAGAAAGAGCTAGATTGAAGTCACCAAGTATAAGTGTATTATTATCTAAGTATTTCTTCACTTTGGTTATTAATTGATTTAAATTAATGATTTAAATAAATGATTTAAATAAATTGAATACATTGAAGACACCAAGTATAAGTGTAATATACTTATACCAAGTATAAGTGTATTATACATTATAAATAAATTGAATACATTGAATACATAAATAAATTGAATACATTGAAGTCACCAAGTATAAGTGTATTATTATCTAAGTATTTCTTCACTTTGGTTATTAATTGATTTAAATTAATGATTTAAATAAATGATTTAAATTAATAAATTTTAGTTTATCTGATATAAGGATGGCTACTCCTGCTTTCTTTTGAGGACCATTTGAATGGTCAATGGTTCTCCAACCTTTTATTTTCAGGTTGTAGGTGTCCTTCTGTCTAAAATGAGTCTCTTGTAGACAGCATTAGATGGGTCCTGCTTTTTTATCCAGTCTGAAACCCTGCGCCTTTTGATGGGGTCATTAAGCCCGTTCACGTTCAGAGTTACTATTGAAAGACATGAGTTTAGTGTCATCATGATATCTATTCCGTCCTTGTTTTTGTGGATTGTTCCACTGAACTTCTTCTTAAAGGGGAATTTTAAGAGTCCCCCTTAAAATCTCTTGCAGAGCTGGTTTGGAGGTCACATATTCTTTCAGTTGCTGCCTGTCTTGGAAGCTCTTTGTCTCTCCTTCCATTTTGAATGAGAGCCTTGCTGGATAAAGTATTCTTGGTTGCATGTTCTTCTCATTTAGGACCCTGAATATATCCTGCCAGCCCTTTGTGGCCTGCCAGGTCTCTGTGGAGAGGTCTGCTGTTACCCTAATACTCCTCCCCATAAAAGTCAGGGATTTCTTGTCTCTTGCTGCTTTAAGGATCTTCTCTTTATCTTTGGAATTTGCAAGCTTCACTATTAAATGTCGAAGTGTTGAACTGTTTTATTGATTTTAGGGGGGGATCTCTCTATTTCCTGGATCTGAATGCCTGTTTCCCTTCCCAGATTAGGAAAGTTTTCAGCTAGAATTTGTTCAAATACATATTCTGGCCCTCTGGCCCTTTCGGCGCCCTCGGGAACCCCAATTAAATGTAGGTCTTTCTTCCTCAGGCTGTCGTTTATTTCCCTTATTCTATCTTCATGGTCTTTTAATTGTCTGTCTCTTTTTTCCTCAGTTTCCCTCTTTGCCATCAACTTGTCTTCTATGTCACTCACTTGTTCTTCCACTTTGTTAACCCTCATTGTTAGGACTTCTAGTTTGGATTGCATCTCATTCAATTGATTTTTAATTTCTCCCTGATTGGATCTAAATTCTGCAGTCATGAAGTCTCTTGAGTCCTTTATACTTTTTTCTAGAGCCACCAGTAGCTGTATAATAGTGCTTCTGAATTGGCTTTCTGACATTGAATTGTAATCCAGATTTTGTAACTCTGTGGGAGAGAGGACTGTTTCTGATTCTTTCTTTTGAGGTGAGGTTTTCCTTCTAGTCATTTTGCTCAGTGCAGAGTGGCCAAAAACAAGTTGTATTGGGAAAAGGAGAAAAAGAGAGGAGAGAAAGAAGGAAAGAAAAGAGGAAAAAAAAGAAAAAAAGAAAGAAAAAAGAAAAAAGGAAGAAAAAGAGAAAGAAAAAGAAAGAAAGGGAAAAAAGGTTGGAGGGAAGCAAACAGAAATCAAAAAGCAAAAAAATAATAATAATAATAATAAGAAAAAAAAAAAAACCACGGGGGAGTATCTTCCGATTCTGTATACTTTAAGTCCCTTGTCTTCCCCTGGAACTTGTCCGTCTAGCTGGTCTTCTGGCGGAGGGGCCTGTTGTGCTGATTTTCAGGTGTTAGCACTTGGGGGAGCTGCTGTGCCCCCTGCCTGGTGTAGGGCTCAGTGGGGGTTGTTTACCCCGTGAGGCCCCAGGAGGAACAGCCCCAGTGGCGGGGCCAGCTCTGGAGCCCTGGATTCAGCCCCCGCAGTAACTCCAGAGCTCTCCGTCTGCAGGGCCTGGAGGCTCCGGGGCGGGGCCGCTGATCTGCTCAGCTGGGGCAGGAGCGTCCTTGCGGTCCTGTGCCCTCCCGGCCTCTGCCTGTCCCAGGGAGAGGTCGAATCCTGGGCTGTGTCCCGGCGCCCTGTGCTCCGCAGCCTGCGCTGTTGGATTCGTGCTCCTGCCCCGCAGCCCCTTCCGCGCGGAGCCTCTTCCTCTGCCTGAACCCCTCCGAGCTGTCCCGGGTCAATGCGTGTGCGCGCTGCAGCCCTTAGGGAGCTCGGCGCACTCTCCTGGGCCCGCAGGTGTCTGTTAGTGTCCCCGGGAGCCCGAGGGCATCCTCGCCCTCCTGGGTCCTGCTCCAACTCCCCGCGAGCCCCTTTCCGCCCGGGAAGGTCGGTGCAGCTCCTGCTCCTCCGGGACGGGGCTCGCCTGCTCGCCTGTGGACACTTGCCCCGGCCTCAGCCCGGCTCCTCGCGGGCCCCTCCCCCTTGGAGGCCTTTGGTTTCTTTATTTCTTTTTACCCCGTCTTCCTACCTTGATAGAAGCGCAAACTCTTCTCTGTAGCATTCCAGCTGTTCTGTCTTTAAATCTCAGGCCGAATTCGTAGATTTTCAGGATGATTTGAAGGTTATCTAGGTAATTTGTTGGGGACAGGTGACTTGGGGACCCTACTCTTCCACCATCTTGCCCCTCCGCATCTGAAATTGAAACTTTAAAGCATTATGTAGAAATTGCTGTTAAAGGTGAACTGCTCTATCCTTTTTAAAAGCATATTTTATTGATATATTCAACATGATCAGAAAAGGTCACACAAGTAATTCTTCTTGAGCTTGTATAAATAACTGTAAATATTGAAAGGAAAATCTCATGGCAATATCAAAGTGTCACCAAGAAATAAGCACGGTTGTGTCTTGACAAGAGGTCAACTAATTCAAAGAAAAAATATTACAAGGCCCAATTTGCAATCCTAGCTTTTAAATTTAGCAATTTGATTTTGTCAGCATACAGAGGCTAAATCTGTATCTTAGTACTAATTCGTAATAAAGCAAGCTCACAAAAGACTTGTGCATAAACCAGAATTATAATTTGTGAATTAAAAATGAGAAACATAACTGTTTTAATGCCTAGAACACATCAGCATTTTCTGTGCATTTTCTCCCAGCAGACACAAGTGATAATCATGAAACTGTCTCATGAGCAAGGGAGTTTGTTAAATGTTTCAATAGCACCAAGCTTTGGTAATTCAATGCATACGTTTCCATGGAGAGAAGAGTGAAGGATACTTTGTCCAGGGCATCCCCTCCTCTAGTTAAAAATAAAAGAATCTAATTTAGCTAGCTTAAGCAGTAGAACTACTTGTGAGATGACATGAGTTAGTTTATTCAATCTTCAAAAGGCCAGAGGCTTGGAGACTACAAGCCAAGGGCAATACCAATCACACCATGGGAGAGGATGATGCCTTGCTTCTGTCCCTGCTGGACACAGACACTGATGCCCACACTGCTGATGCTGAGCACAGGAGACTCACCCACTGATTCTAGGGAAAACAAAACAATTCCACTACCTTTCATGCCAGAGTAATTGGAATTTGCTGAGGACTTGCTTCCTCAAATTACATTCTTCTAATGCAAGATTTCATATGGATGCATTTGATTGGTGAAGCTGAGGTCCCCTGACTGTACCCTAACTACAAGAAAGGCTGGGAAAGTGAATTTCACTGGGAAAGTGTTTATACCTTTCTCATATATCTTAATATGAGAAATTTTTAAAAGATTTTATTTATTTATACAGAGAGAGAGAGAGAGAGAGGCAGAGGGAGAAGCAGGCTCCATGCAGGGAGCCCAATGCGGGACTTGATGCCAGGTCTCCAGGATCACACTCCGGGCTGCAGGCAGTGCTAAACTGCTGCGCCACCAGGGCTGCCCTTAATATGAGAAATTTCTCAAACATTAGAAGTTAGGTAGCCATAAAATATGACAAATGCTGTTGCAGAGGACATTGCCACGTTTGGTTAACCCTCTCTTTGTTTCTATGTGTCCATACTTTGTATTTCATTCTCTTTTATTATTTTTAACTCATTTTTTATTTAAAAATTAACTAGTACTATTGTATAAAATCTGGAAAACATACTGAAGTGTCAACAGGAATCTCAAAAGTACAGTCTGAATATCACTTTATTCTTCTCCTTATTGCCTATGTAGGTTAATCTCTGTGCCTGCTTCCTCTCAACTCCCCTGGTGAAATTTAAGGCAGGTTTTATGATATTTATTTTCATTCTTAAATAATAAAAATGGGTCCTTGTCACTGTTAGTCATAAAAATCACCTCATTGCAGTAATTTAAGTGCATAGGTCTGTGTAATAATAAAAATCCTAAGGTTTTGAAATATATAAAGCTCCTTTCTTCTGCCTATAGTGATGGGAGAAGGTGGTTGACTCCTTTCTTTTGCTTCCAGCCCTCACATTCCCATCCTCCACTGGCTGCATTGTCTGGTGCCTCTAAAATCAGAGAGGCAGGGGCATCTGGGTGGCCAGTGGTTGAGCGTTTGTCTGCCTTTGGCTCAGGTCATGATCCCAGAGTCCTGGGATCCAGTCCTGCATCAGGCTCCCCACTGAGAGCCTGCTTCTTCCTGTGCTTTTGTCTCTACCTCCCTCTGTGTTTCTCTCATGAATAAATAAAAATAAAAATCTTTAAAAATAATAATAAATAAAATAAAATCAGAGAAGCGGAAGGTGGGAGGAGAGTCCAGAAAAGCCTGCCCTGAGTGATCCCAGTGCCATTGGTGATGGTTTCTTCCACATCTGGTGGGTGAGGAAAGTTGATCTTTGCCTCAGCAGTACTCTTCATGGGTTCTAGTGAGGGGAGACCTCACTAGAATCACTAGACTGTGCTTTTTATACAGGCAATGAGTTTCCTTGAGCTGGCCACTAACTTTTCTTCCCATAACCTCTTAAGAATCCAGCAGTCTCCTCCTCCAGCTACCCTTCAAGTAGAGGATATAAGTCACCACCAATGTCCCCAGGGTAGCCCATTAAGCAAGATATAGGAGCATCCTTGCCCTGCCATTGGTACTTACGAACCCAACTCTCAGTGCAACCCTGTCCCTATCCCATGCCAACTCTGTCAATTTGAGCCACAGCTACTCACCTGTAGATTCCTTCAACTTCTGTCTGATACTGTCTGATACTGCCTGAAACAATGGTGATATGCAGGAGGTCTTTCAAGTGTTCTTTAATAATCTTCTATCTTGAGGTTTGAAGAAAAAACTCCTCTGCTGCAGGAAATTCCTCTCCCTGATCAAGTTCTCTTGCATATTTGCAAACTTCTAAGGCATTTCATCTTCAATACCTTAATAGCCAAAATGCAGGATACCAACAGCCTGAATCCACCTGTACTCATATTTGGGGCACCTTTTCTCAAAACTGAAATAGAGTCCCATTTTAATATACTTTTCATGAACAATCCTATCTGTAGTAGTACTACCATTTGAATAAGCCACTGTCAATTATTTCCTGCATTTCTTTCTAATCTCTTTTTCTAAGCAGCTTAATTTTTCAAACTGATACCAAATTTTATCAGATGCACATTTCCAAGTTTTTTAAAATTAACACTTTATGTTAACATCTTTTTTACATCATTACTCTTCAGAAATACAATTTGAAAAAAAAAAAAAAAAAGATGAAACTTCACTCACGATAACTCCAAACTGGAAACAACTCAAATATCCCTCAATAGGTTGGATGAACGATTTTTGATATATTCATAAAATGAAACAGTGTGCATCGATGAAAATGAGTGAACTATAATTACATTCAGCATCATAGAAAGGAGGCACAAAAGAGTGTGTAATGTACAACTCTCTACAAAAGTTAGAGAACAGGGAAATTGTAATCAATGTAAACAAAAATGGCAGCTACCTTTGAGGAGTGATACTAAGTAAGAGGCAATATGAGAGTTCTCTGATGTGCCAAGGGTACTCTCAATCAGGATGGTGGTTATGAATGTATATAAAAGTTATTGAATTTTGGATTTAAGATTGGTGTACTTCATATGTGTTAGAGCTCAATTTAAAAATTATACAATGTGCAGGAAAAATATGTTTTGATTTTTAAGGGCTTCATGTTATTTCCTAATGACCTTTTTCCCATTTAAAAATGTTTAATGTCTCTTTTTCCAGAGTTTTTGACTTTAATATGAGGAAAATAAGCCTTTGTCAATCTTTGAGTGTATATCCTATTCCATGGGAGACATTATTAGATGTGAAATTACTGGGGAACTTGGATGGCTCAGTTGGTGAGGTGTCTGCCTTTGGCTCAAGTCATGATCCCAGTTTCCTGTCCTGGAGCCCAAGCCCCCATTCCTCCCCCACATGTGAAGTCAGGCTTCTTGCTCAGTGGGGAGTCTCCTCTTCTCTCTCCTTCTGCCTCTCCTCACCATTTGTACTCTATTGCCCATTCTCTCTCTCTCTCTCTCTCAAATAAATAAAATATTTTTTTAGGAAAAAGAAGTGAAAAAAAAAAAGGAAAAAGAAGTGAAATTACTGGGGGAGACATGAACACTTTAAAATATCTTAATGTGTATTGTTGGATTGCTTATCAGAAAGGTTGCACCTTTGACTTCTTTTTTTTGCCTTATTGCTGAGGCTAGGACTTCTAGTACTATGTTGAATAGCAGTGGTGACAGTGGACATCCCTGTCTTGTTCCTGATCTTAGGGGAAAGGCTCCCAGTATTTCCCCATTGAGAATGATATTTTCTGTGGGCTTTTCATAGATGATTTTTAAGATGCTGAGGAATGTTCCCTCTATACACTTTGAAGTGTTTTGATCAGGAATGGATGTTGTATTTTGTCGAATGCTTTCTCTGCATCTATTGAGAGGATCATATGGTTCTTGTTTTTTCTCTTGTTGATATGATCAATCACATTGATTGCTTTACGAGTGTTGAACCAGGCTTGCATCCCGAGGATAAATCCCACTTGGTCATGGTGAATAATCTTCTTAAGGTATTGTTGGATCCTATTGGCTAGTATCTTGTTGAGAATTTTTGCATCCATGTTCATCAGGGATATTGGTCTATAATTCTCCTTTTTGGTGGGGTCTTCGTCTGGTTTTGGAATTAAGGTGATGCTGGCCTCATAGAATGAGTTTGGAAGTATTCCATCTCTTTCTATCTTTCTGGACAGCTTTAGTAGAATAGGTATGGTTTCTTCTTTAAACGTTTGATAGAATTCCCCTGGCCCTGGACTCTTGTGTCTTGGGAGGTTTTTGATGACTGCTTCCATTTCCTCCCTGGTTGTCGGCTTGTTCAGGTTTTCTATTTCTTCCTGTTCCAGTTTTGGTAATTTGTGGTTTTCCAGTAATGCGTCCATTTCTTCTAGATTGCCAAATTTATTGGTGTATAGCTGCTCATAATAAGTTTTTAAGATCATTTATATTTCCTTGGCATTGGTGGTGATCTCTCCTTTCTCATTCATGATTTTATTAATTTGAGTCTTTTCTCTCTTCTTTTTAATAAGGTTGGCTAATGGTTTATCTATCTTATTAATTCTTTCAAAGAACCAACTCCTGGTTTTGTTAATCTGTTCCACAGTTCTTCTGGTCTTTATTTCATTGAGTTCTGCTCAAGTCTTTATTAACTCTCTTCTTCTGCTGGGTGTAGGATCTATTTGCTGTTTTTCCCCCAGATCCTTTAGATGCAAAGTTAGCTTTTGTATTTGAGTTCTTTTGGCAAAGAAGAAGTCAAACTCTCACTTTTCTCAGATGACATGATACTGTACATAGAAAAATTAAAAGACTCCTCCCCAAGATTCCTAGAACTCATAGAGCAATTTGGCAGTGTGGCAAGATACAAAATCAATGCCCAGAAGTGGCATTTCTATACACTAACAATGAGACTGAAGAAAGAGAAATTAAGGAGTCAGTCCCATTTACAATTGCACCCAAAAGCTTAAGATACCTAGGAATAAACCTAACCAAAGAGGTAAAGGATCTATACCCTAAAAACTACGGAACACTTCTAAAAGAAATTGAGGAAGACACAAAGAGATGGAAAAATATGCCATGCTCATGGATTGGAAGAATTAATATTGTGAAAATGTCAATGCTATTCAGGGCAACTTACACATTTAATGCAATCCCTATCAAAATACCATGGACTTTCTTCAGAGAGTTGGAACAAATCATCTTAAGATTTGTGTGGAATCAGAAAAGACCCCGAATAGCCAGGGGAATATTGAAAAAGAAAACCAGAGCTGGGGGCATCACAATGCCAGATTTCAGGTTGTACTACAGATTTCAGGTTGTACTCAGCTTTGTACCACAAAGCTGTGATCATCAAGACAGTGTGGTACTGGCACAGAAACAGACACATAGATCAATGGAACAGAATAGAGAGCCCAGAAATGGGCCCTAAGCTCTATGGTCAACTAATATTAGACAAAGCAGCAAAGACTATCACTGGAAAAAAGACAGTCTCTTCAATAAATGGTGCTGAGAAAACTGGACATGCAGAAGAGTGAAACTAGACCATTCTCTTATACCATACACAAAGATAAATTCAAAATGGATGAAAGATCTAAATGTAAGACAAGATTCCATCAAAATCCTAGAGGAGAACACAGGCAACACCCTTTGTGAACTTGGCCACAGCAACTTCTTGCAAGATACAACCATGAAGGCAAGAGAAACAAAAGCAAAAATGAATTATTTGGGACTTCATCAAGATAAGAAGCTTTTGCACAGTAAAAGAAACAGTCAACAAAACTAAAAGACAACCTACAGAATGGGAGAAGATATTTGCAAATGACATATCAGATAAAGGGCTAGTATCCAAGATCTATAAAGAACTTCTTAAACTTAACAGCAAAGAAACAAACAATCCAATCATGAAATGGGTAAAAGACATGAACAGAAATCTCACAGAGGAAGACATAGACATGGCCAACAAGCACATGAGAAAATGCTCCTCATCACTTGCCATTAGGGAAATACAAATCAAAACCACAATGAGATACCACCTCACACCCGTGAGAATGGGGAAAATTAACAAGGTGGGAAACAACAAATGTTTGAGAGGATGTGGAGGAAGGAGAACCCTCTTGCACTGTTGGTGGGAATGTGAACTGGTGCAGCCACTCTGGAAAACTGTGTGGAGGTTCCTCAAAGAGTTAAAAATAGATCTG
Source organism: Canis lupus familiaris (assembly GCF_011100685.1). NCBI lineage: Eukaryota > Metazoa > Chordata > Mammalia > Carnivora > Canidae > Canis > Canis lupus. The sequence goes on along the minus strand of NC_049222.1, from coordinate 36,638,478 downwards.
TGCTTGGGATTTACCCCAAAATACAGATGCAGTGAAACGCCGGGACACCTGCACCCTGATGTTTATAGCAGCAATGTCCACAATAGCCAAACTGTGGAAGGAGCCATCGAAAGATGAAGGGATAAAGAAGATGTGGTCTATGTATACAATGAAATAGTACTCGGCCATTAGAAACGACAAATACCCACCATTTGCTTCGATGTGGATGGAACTGGAGGATATTATCCTGAGTGAAATAAGTCAATCAGAGAAGGACAAACATTATATGGTCTCATTCATTTGGGGAATATAAAAAATGTGAAAGGGAATAAAGGGGAAAGGAGAGAAAATGAGTGGGAAATATCAGAAAGGACGACAGAACATGAGAGACTCCTAACTCTGGGAAATGAACAAGGGATGGTGGAAGGGGAGGTGGGCAGGGGGTGGGGGTGACTGAGTGACGGGCACTGAGGGGGACACTTGATGGGATGAGCACTGGGTGTTACGCTATATGTTGGCAAATCGAACTCCAATTAAAAAAAAAATGAAAGGTTGCACCATTATGCATGCATACTTCCAGTATGAAGCTGTGATTCTTTCACTGATATGCATGTTCACTTTCTAGTATGTACCCATCAGCAACTTTAAAGCTTTCCAGTATGCACCACCTATCTATCCAAAGCTGGTTGTCTCCTTGATTTAATTTGTACTTCTTTGATAATCGATGCTGTAAACATCTGCTGAATGAATATGAAGTGTGAACATGAATGTGAAAGTACCTTCTTTGCTTGTGACAGTATGTCACTCATGGAGCAGAATGCAGCCAGGCTGAGGCCATCATTCTATTCTCATGAGATGAATTATACAAATCTTAGTAAGAGAAAGAGAGACAAAGTATAATCTCTTCTCAGGCTGCATCTTTTCACAAAAATTTTGAGTCTGTGCAACTTCACCTTTCTTTTTTTGGAGGACTGAGGAATTGTACTTCAGTGTTCAAAAGAGAAAGAAACATTGTAATTGATGATATCACTAAATGCCTGTTTGGCCTCTAAAGAGATGGGTATGTCCCTCTGGAGGAAAGGCTGTGACTATTGTCCCACATAAGATGGAGGAATAAATCCCTAGTTCCTCTAGAACATTGAATGGGATTCCTAGAAACGGTTACCATCAATAGAGGACTGAGAAATCAATTCAGGTGATATTTTATTTTAACTTAATATTATATTGGGGAGAAAAATCAAATATCTTTGTTGAAAAACCCTTCAAACTGATGTCTATCTCAAAGTTCTGACATTTATACTTATAGCTCTATAAAAAGACTCAGTTAATGTGGGTCCAGGCAAGAAGAGACCCTCTTTGAGATTTAGACAAAAATAACAATTTCTAAAACACCTATTCTCACAAATAAATTCTTCCTAAAGACTTTAGAATCATTTAAGCTTTAAAAAATCATATAAATATAAATTGTAATAGTGTTACAATATTTATTTAAGAAGAATTGATACCTTTCCAATAGTGACTCCTTCCATCTAGCTAAAAGGTACCCCCAATGTTCTTTATGTCTTTCTCAAGCTTCTGTAATTTTCTTCATATAAAACCTTTTTATATTGGCTCATAATTAGTTAATGGGTTTGGGGTGCAATTATAAGTGGAATTTTTTTCCATTATATTTGCTTACCAGTTGTTCCTGGTATAGAGAAATATTGATTTTTGTGTATTTCTCTTGATTCAGGTGGTTTTGAACTATTGTTAATTGAGAATCTTTCACTTACTTCACTTGGATTTTCCAAGATAATTTTGGTATTTGGACCCTGATGGTAGGTCATTTTATTGCTTAAGATGACGTAGACTCACTCTGTTCTGACCCATTCCATGCTCATTGTTACAATTGTCCTATTACAAAGTTGGTTAGCCCTTGCTGTGCTCACCCCCACATTCAATACACATGTGTGCATACACATACACATAATCATGCCAAAACAATAACTAGGAGACTTATAATATGACAGTGTCAGAATATTCTTTATCCCTATAGGGGCCAGCTTCAGGGTAAAGCTTGATCCAGTAGCCCTGACACTGTCATCAAGGGCCTGGTTTCTCCATCTCTGTATTCTGCTAGTATCTGTTTTATCACAGCCCACCCCTGACCCACCCTGAGGCATCCACTCTATCCTCCAAGAGCTCTAAGTTTTCTTCTTAGGAAGCCGAAGCAAATCAAAAGCAAATGAAAACAGAATAAACCACAAAAAGCAACAACAGAAGTCACAGTGTCAGTTCTGGACCCTACTTTCTTTTTTTTTTTTTTTAAATAATTTATTTATTTATTTATTTATTTATTTATTTATTTATTTATTTATGATAGTCACAGAGAGAGAGAGAGAGAGAGAGAGGCAGAGACACAGGCAGAGGGAGAAGCAGGCTCCAGGCAGCGAGAGCCTGACGTGGGATTCGATCCCGGGTCTCCAGGATCGCGCCCCGGGCCAAAGGCAGGCGCCAAACCGCTGCCACCCAGGGATCCCTGGACCCTACTTCCTTACATTGTCCAAAGAAGAAAGAAAAGAAGCTTCTTTCTTTCCTGTAGAAATTTCTCCTTGGTGGCTTCCCCTATAAACATCTCACATTGAATTCTGTCCACTGGTATGACATGACTATCCTTGATCCAGTCAATCAACTGAAAGAAAGAAATACACTGATAAGACTCAAGACAGTCATGACCCATTGCTGGAGACAGCAGTGAGGTCAAAACCATACCCTAGATGGCTGAGAATGAGGGGTGTGACCAAAAGAAATTAAGGAGGGGGCAGTGAATGCTAGGCAGCAAACAACAGATATTCACCTCAGATAGTAGGTGCTAGCTATAATTTTGTTTAGTTCCTATACCCTAAAAATCTGTACTTACACACTCCATGCTGCCTTAAGGCAGAGTCCCTTGCAAGAATTTCAGTTCCCAAATGAATGCTTAATTAGTATTAGTTTTGATGTGTTTCTGACCCCATTTCCTATCTCCCCTCTTTCAAGGAACTGAAGACAGAAAGCTTCATAACAACAGGGCCTTTGAATTTTCTCTACATCGAAGCCTCAGATTAAAAGCACTATCTCTAATATGCTACAGTTCTCAAAGAACCACCTTAGTGCAAGCCATTCTCTACTACTGAATATCTAACTCCCAGATAGAATCACCCTCTCCCCTACTCCCTATTCCCTATGGGAATACTTCTCCATATAAAGAATAAATATGCCTTTAAATAAGAGGGCCAACTTGTTCATACCCATACCCAATTTCTACCTTTACCCTGAAGATGCCACCAATTCTTTCTAGGTGTTACTATTCCCTCTATGACACAGAACCCCACTCCTCTAGACTCCTGTACCTTGCTTATTTATAATCCTTTCCCATGGGTTTGTGCTGCTGATTTTGAACAGACCTTATCTCATTATTATTATCTGATCTGTCTACGTTGCCTCTACAATGCTCTTGACAGTGCTATAAACACTCTAGGCGCCCAATAAATACTTTTAATGACTTGAGAATTTTATTCCCTTGGAAGAATGGTATGCCCCTTGAAGAGGAAAAAAGCAAACTGAGATCTTATCATATATATTTCCACAGACTATATCCTATATTAGCCATTTCTTAGATTTTAATATGCAAACTTCATAAAACACATGTATCTTTAAATACAATGTTTTCCTGTCATTTCTGATAAAGGAAAAAAATATACTTAGGTTGTTAAAACTCAGTACGGCATTATTAACGATAGGATGTGCAGATAAAAGTCTTAAATTACATCTAAAAAACAGGAATTTAAAGGTCATGGGAGTGTCCCTACTGTTGCCGATGCTGAAAGAGTAGATCCTAAGAGAGGACCATGGCGCAAGGAGTCATGCAGATGAGATGACAAACATGCTGGTATATAGTGGAATATGACAAGAATCCTGGTTAAAAACTTTTCCTCTTTTAAAAAAAGCAAAATTGGCTATTTATTTTAGTGTTTTTGCATCCTAAAGTCTCAGTGAGTTCCCTGAAGATTTATTTCAGTATCAGAAAGGTGGTGCCCCTTTACCAGTTTCCTCTGAGTCTGATATTTGCATAAAGTTGCCCCTTTGTCACCCAGTCACACCAATGCCTCACATTATCTCCTTCTGTAACTCTTGACAAAAAATGGCTTCAACTGTTCTTTCCAATTCTATTCTCAACTTTCTTCAAGCTGCAAATGACAAGTTCATTATAAGAAGTGAACTTTTTATTGTAAATTTGTATTTGGTTTTTTCCCTAACAACTATATTTATTGCTGTGTATCCATTTTATACCTTATCACAAACATAATATTTATGACATGGAATTAAAACTATACATGTTACTGCATACAAAACATTGTGCACAGCCTTACTAAGTGTCCAGTGATCAGGAAGAGATGGTTTAAGCTTTTTTTTTTTTTTTTGAGTATAGTGGAAACACAATGTTCGTTTCAAGTGTTCAGTATAGTGATTCTACAAGTTTAACACAAGTGTAGCTGCCATCTGTCCCAATCCATCACTATTATAATATGAAATGGCTAAGCTTTTTACTCCTAACCTGGTAGTTAATTCTAACTAGATATTTTACTGGGCTTTAATTACATTTTAGGAAACTGGTTGGTTGGTTTGTGTTGACATGTAATATAATTGTTTTTTAATAATGAGCAACATGATTTGGTTAGCATTTTCATACAAAACGATTTCTCAGGGACAGATTCTTATAATCATCATTAAATCATGTTAGACTGGAAAACCTTTTTTCAGCATTTCTGAAGCTCTTACTATACTCAAAGCACATAGCTAGGTGATATGGAGAAGTCAAGGTGATTATTATATGAATCCCTCACCCTCAAACAACCCCAGAATAATATGAGAGATAAACATCTATTCATCAAACCACAGTACAGGTCTGATTGTAGTAAGTAACAAAACTGGAGCAGAAACACAGCTGTTTTTGACCAGAGGGATGCAATAATTCTGATTGGGACCAAGGATAGAGGTTGGACGATGAAACCTGTAACTGTCAAGTTAAAAAAGAAAGTTTACAAGCATTGGCGAATGTGTTTGTGCATATTAACCACAGCATCAGAGCTGCAAAGAGAACTATCAAATATGCCAAATTTTCACTTACCCCAGCAGTATTGGGATGAGGTGAAATTTTGCATTGTCTGTGAAAAGGGAAGTCTGTTAGGAAAACAAACAGGGTAAGTAAGAATATGAATGAGACATCTACTGCCTAAGCAAATAAAGTGCTTGGATTATTTTTAAATTATACATTAGTCATATAACCTTGATCAAGAACATAACTTCTGTTGGATTCATTTTCCTCATCTACAAAACTGAGACTTGAATTAAATGATTTCTGAATGTCTCATAAGGTCAAAAATGCTATGATAACATTATTTGCACATAATTCAGCAAATTTTTATTGAGTGCCTGCCATGTATACAATGCCATGTGCCCTGGAAAATAAAAACTAACATAATGCACAGTCTCTGACCTCAATAAACTTATAATATTTATGGAGAAGTCCATCAGTGTTGGACTATATGTGCCTAAGTACCAAAAGGCAGCCTCCAAATAAACAGTTTGGGAATTGAGAGAACAGAGGGTCTAGGAACCAAAGAAAGCATTCTGGAAAGAAAGTCTTAAATATGTCTCAAAGGTAGTCTAGCATTTGAATAGGAAATTAGAAGGAAAAGGCATTCAACCACTATATCCACCTCCCACTTGTAACCAAAAGCAGCTCCAAAGGGAGTGTATAGAAATCATTAAAGCTCCACATCATTGTTTGGAAAATACTACCTAATTATTTCAGCAGTTAACCATTAAATGTAAATATCTATCCATTACAACAATTAGTAAGGACTGGCTTTCAAAGCTTCTGTAATATATTAACTTACATTTTGTTATTTCTGTGCATGGGTTCCTAGTTTTATATAGTCATCAATTCAAACTCTGAAAATAAATCTATAGTCTGAGCAGGAGCAGTCATGATGAAAACCTTAATGCCTTATTTCCAGTGTTTATTATTAATGACAATAATGTCTGTTCAATGATTCATATACCTTCTTCCCCCAGTGCTCATGGCTGCAATTATCACAGGTATTGTCATTGGGCATAGTATTCTATGAAGTGTAATGGTCTTCTGATTGTTATATTGTAACATGTGAATAATGTACTCCATCATATCATAGACTACCCTTTGTGAGAATATGTTACTATTACTTTGATTAGATTTCTTAGGACAAAAATGAAATTTTAATATCAGAAATTCTTTTAGTTTGACACAATGACTCATTCACAACACAATAATCATACATAGTCATTGTACATGGCAAGTTGAAAAACTGGAAAAAATGTAAAATTAACTACATTTCTTTTGTTTAAATGTGCATTTTTAAACATTCACCAAAAATGAAATGAAGTTATGCAAATATTCTGTAGGCTTTATACAAAATGACAAAGATGTCTACTTTATAACATACATACTCAGTGTTGTATTTCTTTAACTCACTGCCTGGATGGCCAAATCCTTTGTCTACCTTTCCCAAGTACTTTGTCGACTTAGGACCAATTACTTCTTATCAATCTGTCTTTTCCTATAACTTTGTAAATCATCACCGTTACATACACCTCTAGAGATTGTGAAACAAGGTAGTTTTTTAATCTATTTGAAAAAGGTCTGGGAGCACTTACCTGTTCATATAGATGTATCACTAGGTATTGTGTAGATCCAGCAAAGTTGATTAAATTCTACCTTAAGGGAATATGCACCATGAGGACAGGTCTAGCTAATGGCTGGATCACACTAATTATCACAACAGATTCCCTTCAAGCTCTGAATATATTTCAAGACTTGGTTCTAATTCTCAATTTCTGAACCATAAATCCACTTTAGAAAAGTTAAGTGGAAACTGAAGACCAAGATTTCAAAGGCAAAGATATTTAAAACCCCAATACATCATCTTTGATAGAATCCTTGGCCTCGTATCTAAAGAATCCTTGGCCATCATAATTTCTAATTGGAGAGGAAGCACCAAAACCCCTTTCTCTGGATAAAAGGGAATCTTGAGGATTAGAAAGAAATTTGAGAAGAAAGTGCCATTTATCTGAACTGTAGAAACATTGTCAATATATGGCTTCATCAAGAGGAGAGGTAAGGGGGAGAGACATCTAAAAAAAAAGAGAGAATCATGTACTTTTATATATTAAAAATTGATTTTTTATTTCATAAAAAGTATGACTAATATTTGTTAAAAGCAGGATTATAGAGTTCTTATGTAAATGAAATTTGGTAGAGTATTGAAAGAAAAAAATTAATTCTCATTATTATCATACTGTTTGTGTCAAAAAATTCAGGAGCAAATAAGACCACAGATATGTTTTTGGACAGAGGTAGAACAAGAGTTGAAGAATCTTCCATCATCTCCACCCCATCTTACCTGGGATGAGAAGGCCCCATTCAGCCATGAGAAGACAGGACTTGTAAGAGCAGATAAAAGCTCACTGACATCCAACCAAGATACCCAAGGACTGGACTGAAAAGGCACATTAGGACTGAGTAAGGTCTTTGATCAGTTTGGTGTGTCCTGAGGGAGAGTGTGAAAACAGTGAGTAGCAAAGGGTTAACTCTGCATGGGAAGGGTTAGAATAGGATAGTGATTGTCAACAGAAGCCTAGCATTATGGAAGGAAGGAGCATTTATCTGAGTTACTTTCTAAAGAAAGGCTTACCAAAAAGACCCTGTGTTATACCAGCACTTATTCCAAATACTCTCTGTTCTGGTTCCAGACACTTAGGAAGGAATCAGTGAAAGGGCAATTCAAACCCTCTTTGAAGACTAGTGTGAGTTCAGTTGAGGAAGATGCACAAGGATGTAGCTCTTTGCTCCATGGACATCTGGAGGACATTGGCCAAGAAGAAGTGTGCCTGTCTGTATTCATCTACCCAGCCTGGGGGTTTCTATCTGATATCCCAGAATCTTCACTATTCTCCTACACGGAGATCCCTAGGAATCATCCTCCATGCCTTAAAAGCCTTAATGTATAGCCTACATTTCAGTCTATTTGGTATTGTTTAAGCAAATCTTAAAACAGCCAAATCTGAAGATATTTTAGAATAAATTCACATGTGATAGGAGTTTGAACTGGGTTGCTTCTTTGTTTGAGTAACTATCTTATAATTTTACTGGGTAAATTCAGGGTTCTTTTCAAGACCTTTCTCATCTTGTGTAGGCATGAGGAAGAAGAAGTAACAGGAGGTTGAGGTTGAGGGAGGAAATCACAGCACAGGCCCATCAGAATACTTTAGCCTTAAAAATTCTAATGTTCCAAAGCCTGTACAAAATGGGGTTTTGCCCTCTCTAGGTAAGATGGTGCTCTAACTCTTACTTATTGCACTGAGCTGGAAAATCCAGAGCATCAAAAGATAGCCAGGAGGGTTTCACTGAGCCTTTATTTCTTATCAAATGTAAAACCAATTAATATCCAAAAATAACTTCCACTGCATCCCTCTGCCTGGAGATTGGATTCTTTAATTATCCAGACCATCTTGAACACATGTAGGGAATTTTCCAATGTACTTCTTGACACAAGGGCTAGTACAACTGCCAACAGTCTTTTCCCAGAAACCTTTTCTAAGTCCAGCACATTCTTTCTGAACTGGCTTGCATGGCTTAGAGGGGTGGTAGTATCTTTTTCTTCCCCTCTATGCCACCCTTGACTGAGGATCCTGGATGTTGATGAGTCAAGTTAAAAAAAAAAAAAAAAAAGGAAAAGGTCTCATTCATCCAGTTCCACTGGAAAGATCACTTCAAAACAAGAATATCAGAAGAAAGAAAAGAAAAAAAAAGTAAAAGAGGGGAAAGGCCACAAAAGGAAAAAGAGAAGAGCAAAGAGGAAAAGCAGTCTTCCCCCCTAATACATTTAAGATCTCCAAAAAGTAACTAAATCTTTGGCCCAGGCCATTAAATTTAAAATTTTGGTTTTGAAAATTATTTGGCCTTCTTTGAAATTGGCTATATAATTATGCTTTGCAACAAATCACAGCCTTTTCCATATAGAATGAATGAATGAATGAATGAATTGAAAAACAAATGCCACATTTGGGTGCTGGTAAGTTTCAAAACAATGGCAAGTGATAAAATATGGAGTTGTTTGGAAGGTAAATGGCACAATCAATCAGCTTCCCAGGGGTCATTATCATCTAACATTCTTACATCAATGACTTAAACACAGGTTTTTACACTGAAGTCTCCAGTTTTCCAAAGCTGCCTCCCTTTCGGGTCATTATTCTTAACCTTGTCACAAATTTGATAGAATGCTCATGCTACCTAGAAAAAAATGAACAAATGCACAAATATCTAATACTTCAGAGGGTTTCTAGGCTCTCTGAAGCCCATACATTGATTCCCTAGGGGCCTGTAGACATTTAGTTATTGACACTTAGGCAGCCACATTACCTCTGGAGATACTTAACACCTTTAAGATTTCTGTAATGGAGACCTGAGTAATGAATTACTAGCTCTGATTCATTTGAAAAGCCTCAGTGACTTCCCTTGATGCAAATGTGTCTTTGAGATAAGGAGGTGGCATTCTCCTCGGGAATGGAGGGACATCACCCTAAATGCCAGTAACCAGATTTAAGAACTACATCTGGTATCACAATAAAATGAGTGGTAGGACTGCAAAAGGATGCACATCACAGATACTAAAGAATATTCTTCAAAGTCTATTGCCAATAGACTTCAAAGTCTATTGCCAACTTATGGACAGAGAGTTTCTATATACTTAACATCATTGGAATTCTCAAGAGTTACAAATATTTTTCATTTTTTATTTTTTAAAAATTTTTATTTATTTATGATAGTCACACACAGAGAGAGAGAGGTAGAGACATAGGCAGAGGGAGAAGCAGGCTCCATGCACCGGGAGCCCGATGTGGGATTCGATCCCGGGTCTCCAGGATCGCGCCCTGGGCCAAAAGCGGGCGCCAAACCGCTGCGCCACCCAGGGATCCCCATATTTGTCATATTTTAAACACTACAAATATGTATTATTACATAACCAATGCAGATAAGGTCTTAATAGAACTGTTTAACTTTAGCACCAAATCTCACTTTATAGTAAAAATACACTGCTCAACCGCCACGACAGGGTTTTAACTATATTCATGTATTATATTGACACTAAGCAATGAACTCAATAACATAATATCTTAAGTCACTGAAAGCAAGAGTACACACAATAAATAGGAAAAGAAAGGACAGGTAGTGAGCCCAGAAAAACATCAGAGGCAGAAAAATATGGAACTCTGACACTTTGGACCCTAGAAAAAATAGACAGTAAGACATGAAGCAAGATTTAATATCTAGATTACATAAACTAAAAGAAACATTGTTTAAAAAGAGAGAGTATGGATTTATTCTAGAGCTAGGAAAGTGTGATCTATATAAGGAAAATATCAGCTTAATCCCCCAAAACAAACTCAAAGTCATTATAAAGCACTCAACAATTTTTTGGAAGCATCAATTTAACTTGTACTCTAAGGTGAAGTTTAGAATTGAAGAGCTGACAACCAAAATTCTTTCTGCATGTTGGTTTCAGATTCCATATCTGAAGAAAACCATCTGGCTTTCTTTACTTATGTATGCAGTCTTTTCTGATGTGGCACAATTTACTTCTGCTTAATTTTGTAATATTCTTTTCTCCCTTTACAGCTTTCTTTTCAAGCATGCCTTAGAGAACAACATTCTCTAGAATATTGCTGAATTGCATGGCTTCTGAGATTCTTGGGGAAACATTTTGTTGTTCTTGCTATGAGAAAATCTTTGAGGAGAGCTATTAGCATAGTACATTAAAAATAATAAATATTTATTGACCCAAGTGAGTGGGAAGCTAGTCTAGATTTTTCCTAACATTTTATACAAGAATATACGGCTCTAACATCCATAGGTTAAAAACGTGTCCCTGGTTCTGGGGGCTTGCAAGCCAGCTGTCAGAACAAAGCAGATATTATATGTTGGGGAGTAGCTGATTAGTGTCAAGTAAGTAGTACATACAAGTGCAGAGAAATCAGGGGATCACACAGCGTTGGGTGATAACAAGAAGTTTCAAGGATCAGGTAAGAATTTGCTCTTTCTGCGTGAATACCTGAAAAAGATGGAGGTGGATGAAATACATTGATTATGATGACAGAGACCTTAAATCCCATTTCTTACTCAAATCAGCTTATACTCTTGGTGGCAAGTTCCACGCATCCACCCAGAGACCCAAATTCTAATCAAATTTTAGGAACTGAACAATCAAATTTACACTTCCTCACTCACTTGGTATAATAAACACAACATAAGAGGAAAAATAAAAAGACAGTGGGAAAAGATGTAAAGTGCATATTTAATTGTAATCTAGTAGCCATTTTTCCCTTCTCAGGTGATGCTAAGTAACTGGTAATACAAGGTGATAGTGACTTAGGTTTTTTGTTTAGAAGTTCAATAAATTTGGTGATTCATTAACATGCTATCCTACTATTAGTGTACTAGTATTTTGAGACTCAGTGAAAACAATGGTTTCACCACTTACTTTATGATAATAGATGCTAGCATTTTAATGCCAAGTTTTCTCACACAACCGTGGCCATCTAATAAGTGAGTAATGAGTAGACATGGCTCTGGATAGAGGAATTTTCAGAAAATTCAACAATATTCATGAAGACTTAAAGAAGATAGGGAAATAAATACACATTTTCTGTGCCCTACTGCTACCTTTTGGAGTTTAAGTTCAGTCTGGTGATTTTTGGTTTTGACCCAGAATGAATACAGCTGGCCTATGGAGTAGGAGCAAACGGATTCAGAAAATTCAATGAGTCACAAAGATATACATAGACTCCATGTATTGGGTGTATATCCTAGTTAATTTCTAATAAGAAAGTGTTTAGAAAACAAACTTAGTTAAAAGACTATGTGATTATGTAATTAAAGTATTTGGCCCAGAAAGGTCTTTCACTACCATCATTAAGTAAAATTTATTATGTTTCAAAGGGGTGCATGTATAAACTAGAAGCAAGAGGGCAAAATACGATTCTAACTTACACTTCCTGCTCCCCTTCTCCTTTCTTGGTTTCCCATCTTCTACCATCTGAGTAGTGTAAACCTCAGACCCCATAAACTATAAACCCCCTGCAGCTGAGGCAACAAGGTGGCCTGGAAGCCACAGGCACTGAACTCTTATAATCTCTATTCTTAAAACCCAAGGCTAAAAGTTGTTCTAACGAAATCACTTCAATCTGGGAAAACAAAATCAAATAACACTAGCTACTGACATCCAAAGTCAATGGGATTTACAGGATACTATTTTTAGGAGGTTATGATTTAGAGCATCTCCCACAGTGGGGAATGAGGTGATGGGCATTTCCAACTCGCTCCCAGGGGATGGTACTGCTGTTGGTCTGGGGCCCTAACTGTGAAAACCACTGGTCTGCCAATAAATTCCCTTCCTCCTCTCATGGCTACCTGCCCAGACATCTCCAGATGTCCTGAATTCAGGCACAGTGCTATCTCATCCCGTCCACAAAAACAGACTTGCATGGTGGTACATCTATAATAACTTCCCATATTTATTTTGATAACAGTACAATATATTTCCTCAAATCTCACTAATATTTTTCTCTATGATGATTAATTTTTGAAATTAGAAGTGACAAACTCATCAGAATTCTAATTATAAATTTATGCTTAGTAAATAATGTTAGTATGATTTCACTCTTATTCTCTCTGGCCCTCACTCCCAAACCTGCCTCTTTGTAAAATGTCTCAGTGGGGAAAATGAAGCAGCTTTTTCATTCTCATGGAATCCTCGCTATTCCAAAAACATTTGAATGCAAGGAAAACAATGATAATTCTGTCCTAGTTCTACTTCACTTGTAGACCAAGAGTTCATACAGTATTGGAATATTCTCGATGGGTCATTGTCTAATACAAATTTCAATTCATTTCCTTTCTGTGCATCTAAAACATTTGCTTAGATTCTTAATCTCCATATTAATTCAAAAATACATATAAAAACACTTTGGAAAGCTAATAATACGATATAATTTTCTAGTGGAGACTTGTTGAAAGAGAGTAACCACCTCAAGCTAACTTAGAGCAGTTCATTTGTTTGTGTATATCTGGAGATTCAGGAGGAGTAGGTCTCTGGTTCAGAGGCATGTCAGGGAGGTACATTGGGCTTCAACCAGAGCCAGGAAATGGAAAGTAGGCATATCAGAGACTCTCTCTTATTCTCTCTCTCTCTCAGCCTCTCATCATGTATGATGCATTTTCCCCTCCTTTCTTCACTAACCTTACCCCCAACTCCAACCAAACACTCATTCTACCCAACCTTCCCTCTTGGCTTCATATAGCTTAATTGTCCCTGTTTTTCAAGGTCCAAACTTTACCTTTACAGCAGGAAACAATATGACCCCAATAATCTCAGGCCCCCACTCCCCAACTAGATTTTCTTTCCTCAGTAGTGTCTGTTGCCATCCCCAGCAAAAATGTTAGGCTAGGCCAGTCTTGCACAGAACAGTGGGAGCTACACCAATGGAGGACAGAAAGTAGATTGTACAGAGAGAGAAATGGAATGCAATGCAAGGCTACCAGCAGCCTCAGTCAGAGCACGGCAACAGTCCAGAGTTGATCCAAGTGGGGCAAGATACAGGGTAATATGCCCCCATACTGTCAGTCCCTGAATACAGGCTGCCCCCGGAAAGAGGTGTGACTTTGGGTGAGCCCATTTCTTTCAGCTGAAACAACTCTCACACAAGGCTGACAGCTCAGGGCATCTCACAGCCTTCCCACCAGCTGGACACAAAGTCCTTTATTCTTGAAAGGCAATGGGGCAGCACAGCACATCATTCACCACAAGCTATTCTTGAACCATTTGAATCCATTTCTTCCTATAGGTTCTGGGAACAGCTCCTCCAAGATTTGTGCAGATATCTCTTAGGGGGAAGCTTGGAAGAGGAAGGCTAATGAGAAGAACTGGACCCTCCTCTGCTAGAGTTGGTCTCAATGCTGTGACAGATGGTCTTTGTCTCCCTCCTCTACTACACGGTCTAGATTCCTCTCAGCCTCAACCAGCACTCCTTCTGGTCTCCATAATTTTCTTGACGATACGACTTAGACCCTATCCCTGAGATCTTATCACTGTGTCTTTGCTTGATTGTGGGTTACTGTACTTCTCTATTTATAGTCAATGTAGGACAAAGAAGTACCAAGAAATACCCAAGTGAATCACTCAGGTGCAAGATGTATTCCTTCATGCTTCCATGTATAACAGCAGCCTCACTCTCCTCCTGATCAGCATCACTCTCTCTACTAAAATGGAAATTCATCTTCTTACCTACTATTCTTTGACACAAGGAGCCCAAACACTGAGATGACAGATTTAGCTTATGATTCAATGAGACTTTTGCTGGAAATGCTTTTTTTTCCCCCTTTGATGAAAATACTTCTCTTTTGGGATCCCTGGGTGGCTCAGTGGTTTAGCACCTGCCTTTGGCCCAGGGCATGATCCTGGAGTCCCGGGATCAATTCCCACATCAGGCTTCCTGCCTTGAGCCTGCTTCTCCCTCTGCCTGTGTTACTGCCTCTCTGTGTGTGTGTGTCTCTCATGAATAAATAAATAAAAAATCTTAAAAAAATACTTCTCTTTTGAGACAAGAATCTCTAAATTGACAGGATAGGAAGCACAAATTTCCCAAAAGGATCAATGGGAGTGATAGCTTGTGGGGTAACTCCTATTTCCTCCACACTTGGTCCTTGAACTATGTATTTCACTATTATGGACATAGCACCATCAAAAGGTCTTTGATTCAAAATATTTTGTCCTGGAGAATGAAGTCCCATCCTCCTAAAGTATTATTTTTGAGTTTTGTCTTCAGCTGGGCCTTTAACAGGCTGCCCCTCTATTCTACCAGGCTGGCAACTCCTGGGTAATGTAGTATGCATTATGAACAGTGAATTCGATGGTCATGGGCCCCCATCTGTACCTCCTTTTCTGTAAACTGTGTCTGTTGTTCTGATACAGAGGGATCCTTGCTTGGGAATCAAACATTCTATAAGCCCCCGAATAGTGGTGCTAGCCAAAGCCTTGCAGGCAGGAAAGGCAAACCATCCTTATCTGCAATATGTGTCTCTTCCTATGAAAGTGAATCACAGCTCTTTCCATAATAGAAGGGTTCAAATGTAGTCAGAATGTGCCACCAAGTAGATACCGGTCTTCCCAAGGAATGGTGCTATATTTGTAGCTTGGCTTTGGTCTCTGCTACTGGCAGTTGTCAGGGCTTCTTAAGAACTATTGGGCCTGTGTAGAACTTACATCCTTGCGGTCATGGCTATTCATTTCATGCATCTATATATAACATTGGAGTGTATATGGACAAAAGCTGGCTTATTTCAAGGACAAAAGCTGGCTTATTTCAACACTCTCTCTTGTTGTCCAGTGCCTCTTCCATGGTAGATATGCTCTGGTGGGCATATTGGTGTACTTTGTATATCTTTATACTTTGTGTTCATACCATATGTCCATTCATGTGCCTCTACTCCAGATTTCCTTGCCCCTAGTCTTCTACTCTTTTGCCTTCCAGGGCCCAGGCAAGACAACTAAACCATTCACCACTGCTCATGTGTATATGTTTCATACATTAAGCCACAAAGTAGGAGACCAGATGTACTGCTTGAAACTCTACCCATTGAAAGGACTTTTTGTCACCACCCTGTTTCAAAAACATGTCTGAATAGTATGTTCTATACTCTGGTACTGTAGTGCAACTACTGTCTATTTTCAGCTGAACTTCCTACAAACCATACTTGGACTTTTTCTTCCTCTGTTTGCTGGTATAAAAGATGACCCGTGAGTCTGAATGAGAGACTGAATGAGAGATCTTGGGTCAATATGGGTAGAGAAAGTGGGTATCTGGCCTACACGCCCATCCAGATTGCTTGTGTCCTTGGTCCTGTTTATAATTGATTCAGATGAACATCTTCTATCCTATCATCTAGGTTAGTTGTTAGATGTGCTCTACTTTACAACACAGTGGGCCTGATGAAATTCAGCTTATCATGCACAGTTCTGTCCAAATGAGTACTTGGTGCCCCATGGTCAGATATTCTGTCTCTACTGGGGCCTGGTGATAGATGAGCAGCTGTTTTTCAAAAGGTGTATAATTCTCTGCTTCACATGACATATTCTTGCCCCAAAGTCCTGTGAACTTGCACTGTGGTTTCCCCTATTTGAGACTTACATAAACTCCACATGGTATATTTCTTCACCAGTGGTATCTCATACCACAGGGCCTGTAAGGTCATATGGCTCCAGTGGCAGAGTATTCACACTGCAGCCTTAATATTCTGCAGGACTCTTTCTTGTCCTGGGCCTAACTCAAAGTTGGTAGCCTTTTGCATCACTGAATATATAGGTCGGAGCTGTGTTTCCAGATGTGGGAAAGTCTGGAATAATAACTTGAAAAGACTTACAAAGGCATTGGGTTTTCTTCTTTATGGTAGAAATTGTAAAATAAATAATGTCACTTAATTTGGAGGAGGGGTATGTTGTGGAGAATGAAAAGTGTCCCTGAATGTTTGTTGGCCTTTTTATTTTTTATTTTTATTATTATTTTTTAAAGATTTTATTTATTCATTCATGAAAGACACAGAGAGAGGCAGAAAGAGAGGCAGGCTCCCTGCAGGGAGCCGATGCAGAACTTTATCTCAGGATCCCATGATCATGACCTGAGCCAAAGGCAGACGCTCAAACACTGAGGCACCCAGGTGCTCCTGTTTGTTGGCTTTCTTCTCCTTTCTCTAGAGTGCATAAGTCTTTACCAATTTCTACAACCTGTTAGTCATTTCTTGCTTATTCATTCTGTTTAGCATGATATTATCAATACATTTGGCCAGTATAATGTTCTAGAAGATGTTCATCTAGTCTATATTATGACAGCTGAAGGGAAAGTCAACAGAACACTGGGAAAAAATGATTAACACTACCGTCCAGTCAAACAAATACAAGCTATTTCTGTTCCTTTTTGGATAGAAATGAAAAATAATATATCTGATTAATGGCCAAATATTATATACTTGGAACTACGTTAACACAGTTTGGCAAAGATGCCACTTCAAGTACAGTGGCTGCAACTGATCTATTACCTGGTTGAGTTTGCAGTGATCCATTGTCATCCTCTAGGACTCATCTAGTATTTGCAAGATCCAGATTGGTAACTTAAGTAGAGATATGGTGGAATCAACACAACTTAATTCTTTAGGGCTTTAAGAATGGCACTAACTGGGATCCCTGGGTGGTGCAGCGGTTTGGCGCCTGCCTTTGGCCCAGGGTGCGATCCTGGAGACCCGGGATCAAATCCTACTTCGGGCTCCTGGTGCATGGAGCCTGCTTCTCCTTCTGCCTATGTCTCTGCCTCTCTCTCTCTCTCTCTCTCTATCATAAATAAATAAAAATTAAAAAAAAAGAATGGCACTAACTTCTGCCATCTACCCAAGATATTTTTTTTGGGGGGGGGGTCATACTTATTAGTTTAATAATAAAATATAGAGGATAGGGGAAAGTTTCAGGGGCTCTCACTTGGCCATCCCTACTTCAATAATTTTTACCTCATAGGCTAAGAATCCAATGTGATCCTTGGGCAGGAAGGCAGTTGGGTATGGTAAGGGGTTGCGCCAATTACCAAATTTGTCTATTCCAGTTATACATTTTGGCGCCAAGTAAATGAGCACAAGTTGTTCTGTGGACCCGCAGGACCCAGGATAATCTGGGCAAGATCCCCATAATACTCCTACTCTAACAGAGAAGGAGGCATGATTATATTTCCAGTCTCCAGGAATCAATGCATATCTGTATCCAGTAGGCCTCAAAATGATTAGGCACTCCCTTTCCTCAATATACAATTAATTTCACAGGTGGGCATTAGGTGCCTTTGAGGGCATACTAGGGAAATTATTACTAGCTACATTTGGCCAGTATTATATGGCCTGTCCTCCTGGGGACCCAGCCCCTCTTTCAGTCGATGAATTCTGGATTTGAAAACTGTCTCAAGTCCAGAAACCAAGTAAGAAATTATGATATTTTATTGAATTATCTACTCACAATCTCCTGATCATCCAACCTGATTTCCTTTGCACAAATTTGAGAACACTTGTTGACTGCCCATCTATTTTGTCCCTAGGTATGCTATTTTCTCTTAACCATCTTGATAACTCTCTATGAGTTAGGCTCACTTGGTGGTTACTCCAATCTTATTCTTAATTATGATAACAGAGTCCACCTGACTTAAGATGGTTAAATATTGCTCTCTGGCTTCAATGTTGTTTTGGGATTCTGTGATTTTAAGTGCGCTTACAAAGTCCAGATCTGCCTATTGTCAGCCCTGGCTTTCTCTGTGATGCTACCTGTGTCCTCACCAGTGCATTCTTTATTGCTTTGGCAAATGGCATATTATTTAGGCCTTCCCATGACATATGGTCATCTAATAGAATTTCTAGAATTACATTGTATATCTGCTCTAAACAAGCCCACCTTTGTGAAGTTTTAATTCCTTCTTTCACTACTGGTTAGGACAATTCTGGCATTTCTACCTCATTTGGTGGGGGCCATAATTTTTCCACACTTCCAGGAGCCATCTTAGCAGAACATTCATGGCATCTCCCGGGTGCTTGCAGGGTATTAAATTACGTATTCTGGGAGAGTGCTCTCATTAAATTAACAAATTCTCCTAATCCAAATTTATGTCCTACCACCTCTTGTTCTATTACTCTTAGAATACAGTCTCACGGGGCACCTGGGTGGCTCAGTGGTTCAGTGTCTGCCTTTGGCTCAGGTCGTGATCCCAGGATCCCAGGATCCCAGAATCGAGTCCTGCATCAGGCTCCCCACAGGGAGCCTGCTTCTCTCTCTGTCTATGTCTCTGCCTTTTTCTATATGTCTCTCATGAATAAATAAATGAAATCTTAAAAAGAAAATACAGTCCCACATGTACTCTTCTAGCTCCTAATAGCCTGTATTGTCTCAGTCCTACAGTTCCTCTAGGGGATGTAGTCCCATTCCACCCCTAGAAGGCCTTGTATGTCCCCATCTTTGACTGTAATTACTGGCTTAGTAGTTCAGAGGGGCAGACTCTGAGGGGCATATATTATCTTGCAAGAGAGAGGCTTCTTCAAACAAGGAGAGAATGCTAGCTTCTCACCTCCATAGGCTCAGAGGAACCCAATGACGCAAGATTGAAAGTCACATTCAACTCAGATATTTCCCTTCCATATTGTGAGTCCCATTCTCTTCCAACCAGGGCTCTTACATTGGTATGACAGACCAGCCTTCATTTGGAGTTTACCCTTTTTGAATCTCAATTTCTTTTTGACTAAAGTCTGGAGTCAGACTTCTGCTTTCTCTGCATTTAAACTGAAGGAAATGAGAGCCTCTTTACACATTACCAAGGGATCCCCTGGCTTTTACGCTTGGCTTTTATTGCCAGTTAATCACTCTTAGCTTTCCATTATCTTTTTTCAGAGTGCAATCTTATCAATAGCTACCCAATTATACTGTCCTTACAGTTACTATTTCTCAAAAGCCTGATACATGACACCAACTAATGGCACAATTCCCTTTCTTAAGCATATCATCCCAATTGACCACCAGTGAACATTTAAATATTCCCCTGTTATTGCCAAGGTCTCCCTGTATTCCACGGACAAACAGTTCCATATTCCAACTGGGTGGTAGGTGATCTAGCTTCAAAATTCCATCTTAGCATGTGCTGTCTTGGATCTGGCACCCAAATTCACACTTTGATACATCTGGAAAGTAGATTTTGACATGAAGATTAAAATGCAAGCTGTTTATTACAGAAGGGTTGTGTTTCAACACCTGTGCAAGGGAACAGAAAAAAACAGGATTGGCCCAAGGAAAGATTGAGCTGTGATGAAATCCCAATGAAAGCATTAGCTGACCTCAAGGGGAGACCTACAATTTGGATGGTTGAGTTGACCTGGTCAACTCTTTATAACACTGTATTAACTAGTCTTTGGATGTAGGCTGCCCCAGGAAAGAGGCATGATCTTGAGTAAGGTGTGACCTCAACTGAGACAATTCCTAAGAAAGTTTGACAACAGAGGGTCATCTTCTGTTAGCCTTTCTGCAAATAACTGCTCTGCTCTAGCCTGGATAAAGATTCTGGGCAAAACCGTAAAACACGGGCTCTATACAAAATTAAGTAAGTAGCCTAAGAGTTGTTATGATTATTATTACTGTTTTTTATAAAATCATATGACTTTGGGATACTTTACTATTCATGAAGTATTTTGAAAAATTGTATTTTTCCTCACAACATCTTTGGGGTGGTTAGGTTAGATATTATTATCTTTAATTTATCTTTAATTTATATATTTGAAAAAAATCTAGGCTCAGGGAATTTAAACTAATTCCTTTATTAATAAAATTATTACCCATAATTTGATGTGGATGATTTCACAAATATCAAACATTTGATATTAGCATAATTATCAAATGATAAAAAAAACATAATATGAAGTCAAGAGTGCTTTCCACTTTCTCACTAAAGATTTTTATATAATAAATCAGATAGATTCAATAAGAGTATAACTTCAAATTTACCCTCTGGAATACGTGAGTGAATTTTTTAAGCTTTTCATTACAGCTCTGATCTTTTACACCAAGGAATAATTATAAGAATTGACACTCAAGAAACAGGCCAATCAGTGAATAAGAAAAGGGGTTATTTTTAAAGTAAGAATTCTTGATAGTTCTCATGGGCTACAGGGAGGCATCTCTTCAAACTCTGAAATAAATATCTTCTCTGAGAGCTTAAAAAATCAATGCTTAAAAAATTAGAAAAGAATTAAGCAAATTCATCTTCAAAAGGAAGACTTGTACTTAGGCCCACAAATGTTAACTATGATCAGAATGAAAATATAATTATATCTAAAGAAAAATAGTTTGCCATATAAAATAAGGTTAGTTAATCATAGAGGAGGAGAACAAGCAGCTTCAACAGCAACCATGGCATTATTGAGCCAACTTTGTCCCCACTAGAGTGTGTCCAGCCCAAGAATTGACTGTCCAGGCCCAGTGGCAGACATACTCAAATAGTGAAGATAGATGTATTAGGCCATTTTCTCTTGAAATTATCAAACATTTTTATAAAACTGAACCTCTGCTAATGTTGGTGATGATGGTGTTAAAATTCTACTACTAGTTATATTCTACTAGTAAAATTCTACTACGTGGGCTCCTTGTGCCTCCCTTGCTCCCCAAAACAGATTATCAAGCAATCATGCTTTTTTTGTATGGCAGCCAGAACATTTGGTGAAACTCCCTAGCCACTGAAATTTTTAGACTCCCAGTTTTTACACTCAGTTTGTTCTTGGCACCTAGAAAGGAGGAGCAATAACTATCATGAGGCCCATATGGCAAGAGAAGGCCATTTGCTTTGCATGGACTGATGGATGGGCTTATTCCAGAAAGCTTCAATTTCCAGGTGGAATGACAAGCCAAAATCTGTCATTCTCTTCTGAGTAGCCAGAATTTTTTTCACAACATCCAACCATCACAAATATGTTCACCAATGGACTGAACCTAGGAAAAGTCTGCAGACAATCCTTTCCCTCAGAAAGCTCCCCTTTCATTGCAGCCTCATCAATGATTCTATTAACTAGAATCATAACTACAATATCCCAACTGTACGGCTCTTCCTCCAGCTCAGCCTCAATACAGTCAGATCATGCTGTATTATCAGCTAAGCCTTGGCAAGAACTATCCTACACAAGTTCTTTCACCATCATGTTGCCATAGATATTTTGGTGGCTGTAGTGTCCTTTACTGCCTTTAGTAGTAAGTAGTATCAGTGGCTGTGGTACAGAGTCAGCATCTCTAGCTAATGATGACTGGATATCATCCACAGTTCTTGGCTTTCTCAGCTACAACCTAAGTCTCCTGAGGAATTCACCAGAATCCTCGGGCTACTCTAACATTTTTCACCAAAAGTGAAGAAGAGTGATATAATAAAATAAGCCAATCAAAAAAGGAAATATTTATTGCTTTCTTTTTGCTGCCTCCTCTATACCTTTTGATTTATAATTCTATTGCTTTGTTTTTATTAGGGTGTGATAAATATACATTTAATACTGTCTCTTCGCTTTGGGTTGTGAGGTACTCAAAGAGCTATAGAAATAAAAACACACAAATGAAAACAAGGAAAGGTTATTTACTCAGAGCTTGCTATAACAAGGGAGTCACCAACCATCACTTGTATTTGGTAGAAACTCACTTGTGGGCAAGGGAGGTGGGAAAGCTTTATAATGCCAAAAATGGAAAGCTTCAGATATGCTCTGATTAAAGGTTGGCATAAGGAAGCAAGAGGTGAGCTAAATAGAAGTGGTGGATCTTATGTGATTGGTTTGTGGAGTATTGAGTCTTGAGTCTTGGTCTTGAGTTGGAAGCAGAGGGAAAAAAATAGGAGACTGGTAAGTCAATTACCATGTTCTGGGCATTCTGGACCAATCGCTGCAGAAATTGTAGGTCAAAATTCTATTATCATATGAAGACTTATCATTGTCATTTTTTTTTAATTTTTTTAAAAATTTTTTATGATAGTCACATAGAGAGAGAGAGACATAGGCAGAGGGAGAAGCAGGCTCCATGCAGCGGGAGCCCAACGTGGGATTCGATCCCGGGTCTCCAGGATCGCGCCCTGGGCCAAAGGCAGGCGTGAAACCGCTGTGCCACCCAGGGATCCCTCATTGTCAGTTTTTATATCAGTCTCTCAGTCTCCTGTTTTATCATCAACTCTCTTGCAGAAAGTTGACCAATTTAGTAGAAGATAGATGTCCATATCTTCATTATATAGGGATTGTTTCATCGTCTCCATACTCAATAGTATCACAAAATCTTCTTGATCTTTTTGTTATAACATCATAGCAATCATCTGACTAGGATATGCAGAAGCATTTAAGACTTGGTAAAATATAACAAACCAGTATCAACCACTATCACAAAAACGAGAATAACAAATTGTCCCTGAAAGATGATTCAGAACTAGGAATTCAGTTGCCTAACCACGGTTGAAAGAATAAATCCTATATTCTATGAAGATCAGCCTTAGAGAGCCAAGTAGATTTTTCCTTAAGGACTTTACTTATTTCTGTTCTACCTTCCTTTTTTAAAAAAGATTTATTTATTTATTTAGTTAGTTAGTTAGTTACTTATATATTTATTTGAAAGAGAGTATGTGAGTGGGGTGAAGGACAGAGGAAGAGGGAGGGGAAGAGAGAGAGAGAGAGAGAGAGAGAAGCTCCAGCAGACTCTCTGCTGAGTGCAAAGCCCGACTCGGGGCTCAATCTCATGAACCTGAGATCATGACCTGAGCCTAAATCAAGAATTGGATGCTAAACCAACTGAGGCACACAGGCGCCCCTATTACACCTTCCTTGTACCCATTTCATTGATCCAAATACAGCAAGGTGTATAAGCAATGTCACAGATGCCTCAGGAATTAGCAAGAAACAGCAATACAAACATGTATCACTACTTATGCCATCCATTTGTAACTGATCTGTTTTCCATCTAAGGCAGAGATAGTATCATTAATAACTTCTTTTATTTTTAAATTTAAATTCAATTAGCCAACAGATGTTTCAGCCATCCTTAGTTTCAGATGTAGTGTTCAATAATTTATCAGTTGAGCATAAAACCCAGTGCTCATCATATCACATGCCCTCCTTAATGCCCATCACTCAGTTATCCCATCCCCCACCTCCTCTCCAGCAACCCTCAGTTTGTTTCTTATAGTGAAGAGTCTCTCATGGTTTTTCCAAGTTTCCTGGAGTCTTTTCTGTTTGTCTAATTTCTATCATTGTGAATATTGCTCTGTTGTATAAATAGTAATTCTTCCAGGTAGAGTGAATAATTCCTTATTTAGGAATTTTGCATTAGGAATTATGCAAAATGCATATTTTGCATCTGATTTATAAAATTATTACATATAGAATTTCATTTTTATTCAATTATAATTAAAATACTTGTCTTCAGCCTTAGTGACTTATATAATTAAGTTCTCAGTGTATAGAGAGTTCTCAGAGTACTATTCCTAAGGTAAATGAGGTGTTGGTGTGGTACAAACAAGATTAGTGTCTTGGCCACAAAAGAAGTATTATCCTGTTGGGACACATGGGGATCCAGGGAAAAAAAGAGACATTTATGACACAAAGTTGGAACCAAGACATTACATCAACTGAATTATATATTTGAGTCTCTATTAGTCTTTTTCAGATGACAAGTATTTGGCCCATTGCCCTTCAAAGTTTGCTGAATTAAAATTTAGAATTACCTAGGATGTGATCAAGAGATTGTAATAATTGGGTCTTTTTCTGGAAGAGGACACTAGCAATGTCACAGGTTGATTTTTCTTAAGGTCATCTATTTATGTAGGTGCAAGTGAAAATGTGACCAGCTGTAACTGTCTATGGTCTCACTTGATGAGACCAGAATTGCCCAGAGGTTTTGATCATAGGGCTCTGGTGGCAGATGACATATCTAGCAGTCAGTAACATTGAGGGGAGTGGATAGCATTTGGGATAATTTAAAAATGGCATTAGAGTATGCTTTAACACTATTATTAGGAAGGAAGGGGAAAAAAGGGTCACAGGTAGTAAAAAACCAATGGCTTTTAGAAAATGAGAGAAAGAATGAATATATACAAGCACATCAAAAACAAAGTGAGAATTAGACAGATGTTTGGGTCCAATGTCTTGGGCACTGCTATCTGAGGTCATCTGCTTGTTCCAAACTTTTTGAGTTAGAGTTTGCTTCTGAAGATAAGCTGTTCTAGAGAATTTCTGAGAATTCTCACTTCAAGTTCCCCTATTCTTGTCCTACCCTTATGATTTTTCCAATTGTGTGGAATTCTGAATCATCTCTTTATTTGCAAAATGTGAACCCAAAATTGACTCCCTGGAGTTTCACTGCTGTATTTGTTGGTAACACTTCCTGATAAGGTTACTTCCAGGAAGGTTCAAGAGTAGGTTTTCTTTGGTGTGTCTTATAATATGTGAAATCTCCTGATTGATTACCATAAAGAGGCTACGTGGGAAGATGTTGTTGACAAAAGGGAACGTGTATAGCATATGAGTCCCTTGCAGTATTTTGTCCTATCTGCATGTAGCAAGGAGGAATTTAGATTTGAAGATGTAATTACTAAATGCATGAGTCTTCCAGTTATTGATGTGTCCCTAAGGGAGTGGATCAAGTGAAGAACTAATGAGAATACCATTGGCCAAGGGAGCTCAGAGGTTTCTGAAGATTCTTCTAATTTTAATTTAAAGAAGCCTTTGGTTCTTTCAACTTTTCCAGAAGATTGAAGATGGTAAGGACAGAATAGCTTGTGGGAAAGGGGTAACACTTACAGAATTCTTTTATATTGCTTCCCATATAGTGTGTATCTTTGTCACTGGCATAAAAGTTGACATGTAACAGGTTGAAAACAAAATCAAGCAGCTTTTTAACAAGTTCTGTAGTTTTATATGAAGGAAATGCTTCAACTCTTCCTGAAAAGAGATATGCAACAACTAAAAAAAAAAAAAAAAAAATCAAATCCCATGGAAGTAGAAGCTGGATAAAATGTATTTGAGGGTGTTCAAATGGACCTTGAAGCTTTGGTTTCTGACCGTGTCCTACCTTTATAATTTTCCCAAAATTATGTTTTTGTGTTTTTGACACTGGACCCAAAAATAACCTCAGCCACCTTTTTTTTTTTTTTTTTTTAAATTTTTTTTTTAATTTTTATTTATTTATGATAGTCACAGAGAGAGAGAGAGAGAGAGAGGCAGAGACACAGGCAGAGGGAGAAGCAGGCTCCATGCACCAGGAGCCCGATGTGGGATTCGATCCCGGATCTCCAGGATCGCGCCCTGGGCCAAAGGCAGGCGCCAAACCGCTGCGCCACCCAGGGATCCCCCTCAGCCACCTTTTTAAAATTTCCCACCAATGTTGATTTAGGATGGTAACCAGTTTGTACCATGATGAATGGCTTCAGTGGCTTCAGGCCATTTTAGGAGCACCAAATACTATCTGCACAAAGAGTGCAATTGGATTTTTCTTATTTTACTCTTACAAAAGTGGAGCCTTATATAGTATTTTATAACGGATTCTTTGAATCCCTCTAGAAATTAATCTCTTCAGGGATTAGATAGGATCATAACCTATCTATCATAATGCTAGAGCATTTCTTTTTTCTTCCATATTATGTCTTTTTGCATAGGCTGAACCCCTTAAAATAGTCAACCTCTCTAGGAAGTAGTAGTACATTTAAAATTCCCTCAACTTGTTTTTCATTTTTGATGGGGGTTCTTGCCAAAGTGAGAGACTCCTTTCGTTTTCAAAATATCGCAAAGTAATGTACTACTCCAAAACTATATATATCTATCTGACGTATGTTTACTCTCTGGTCTTTGGTTAGTTGACAAGCTCTAGTAAGTGGTGTAACCTCTTCATCTTGGCTGATTTTGCCCATGGTACAGAACTATATATATCTATGGTAGGGGACTGTAGTTTAAAGGAGAACTTAAATTAGGGATAGCATATGATATTCTATTTGATAATTTTCAGTTTCAGTTTTGATGGTATGACCCATCAATAATTAGGCCAGAGTTCTTAATGGGAGTTTCCATAAATCTGATCAGGGTACAAAGAGTTTTCCAACTGAGGTAAGACAATCATGAGTCTCCCCTTCTTTTGGAAGGAAGAAGAAAATGGTGGGATTCAGGGTGTTACAATGGAGAACAGTAATGTGAGAGGGAGAGAGCAAAAGAATTTCATAAGAAGCTAATTGGCTAGCTGAAAAATGCTGTGTCTATACACTGATGTCAGCACTGATGTCTATACTTCATGAGGAACCATGAGGCCACACAGAGAGCCTAGCCAGCACTGACAAGTTTTACAGAAGCAGCTACCATGTCAAGAGTGAGCTTATGGTAAACAATAGGTTTTCGGGATCCCTGGGTGGCACAGCGGTTTGGCACCTGCCTTTGGCCCGGAGCGCGATCCTGGAGACCTGGGATCGAATCCCACGTCGGGCTCCCTGCATGGAGCCTGCTTCTCCCTCTGCCTGTGTCTCTGCCTCTCTGTCTCTCTCTGTGTGACTATCATGAAGAAATAAATAAAATCTTAAAAAAAAAAATAGGTTTTTGCTGATTGCCATGAAGTTGAGTCAGAACTTCAAAAGAACTTTTTGCAGTTAGTGATGCCTAAGTACAGCTGTTAAGGAGCCCTCTTTTGGTTGCTGAAGGCCCATTAATGTTTGAGCTTCCTGAAGAGAGTCTCTTGCAGCAGACTTAGTCAATTCCTAAAGAGATGTTGCAATTTCAGTGAAATTTAGCACCCATTATCTACTATATCCAGCAAAATGTAGAAAATCAATAGTCATTTTTTGAAGCACCTAAAATAAGTTTAGGTTATCTTTACTGTATAAGGAGAGTGCTTTTTCTCTCATTATATAGATCATACTTTAAATAATGAATTGTATTTTAGAAAAATTCTAATTTGTCTTTTGAAATTTTATGTTCTTTTCCTGCTAAGACTAAGAGAAAGTAAATTGCATTCTCTTTACAGGCTTCCTTGTTCCAGAGAACTAAGTAAGAGGTCATCCACAAATTTTATCAGAACTGAGTCACAGGGAAATTTAAGTGTTGATTTGAGGAAAAAACTATGGGGTATGATTGACCAAGTATATTGTTGTCCTCTTTCAGTAAAGACAAAATGGTACTGGTAATTCTAGTGTAAAGGCATACTGAAAAAGGTTGAACAAAGCTCCAATACAGTAGAGCAAGTAGCTTCAGCTAGAACTGATGACAGGATGGCATTCATATTAGGTATAACCAGGAAGTAAGGGATAACAATTTTATTGACAGCTCTGAAGTCTGACCAAATTGATATCCTCATCTGTTTGGTTTTTTTACTGGGAGGACAGGTGTATGTAGCATGTATGTAGGCTGGCATGTAAATGAGAAGGCCTGTATGTGTAAGACTTTTATTTACAAATTTGATCCCTTCTTTTGCTTCTGGCTTCAAGACATATTAGGGAAGTTTGGATAATTGAGGATCTACTTGAACTTTAGTAGGTTCTGCTCCTTTTATTTTTTTTATGTATGTCAGCTGAAGTTTTAGTTCAGAGTCAGTTATGATGTGAAGATCTTTTATCTGAG
This sequence comes from Canis lupus familiaris, assembly GCF_011100685.1. Lineage (NCBI taxonomy): Eukaryota > Metazoa > Chordata > Mammalia > Carnivora > Canidae > Canis > Canis lupus. The sequence continues at coordinate 36,610,214 of NC_049222.1, read as the reverse complement.
CTATGTATCAAATATAATGGAAAAGGTAAGACAATATCCAGAAAAAAACATGACTTGATTAGAGGCAACCTCTGAAACATCAAGAAACGGTCCCTTTGGAGTGCATTTAATAGTACAATCTCATTTCTAAGTAAGTCTCTGTCTATTAAATTTGCATGGGTGGAGCATGTGGGTGGCTCAGTCAGTTAAGTGTCCAACTCTTGATTTTGGCTCAGGTCATGATCTCAGGGTTGTGAGAATAAGTAAGCCCTGAGTCAACCTCCATGCTCAGCAGGGAGTTTGCTTGAGGATTCTCTTTCTCCCTCTCCTTATGCCCCTCCCCCTGCTCCTGTTCCAACTCTTTCTCTCTTTTCAAAATAAATAAATCTTAAAAAAAAAAAGTGTGCAGGAGTGCTGTCATAGGTCAAGGAGGAATGTTTTACAGTCTAGGGCCCAAGGGTTACAGTTAAAGACTGGGAGATAGGGAACAGCTGTGGCTATTTGAAATACCTACCATTTGACTGGTATGTTTACTCCTTGGAGGAGGTTGAGCAAACATAGCATAGTTTAATGTAGAATGAGAAATATCTATATCTCCCAGTAATTGATGAAGTGGGCCATGCATATTTATATTTAGTTCACCTTGAGTGTTTATAGGTAAGGCAGGGTATTTGCTTTTTTCTTTCATTGAAGTATCCCTCAATCATCTAAATTAAAAGATTTTTCTTTACCTAGGTTTGTTTTTGTTTTCATTTTGTAAGATGGAACTGCCTTCTTTTCCAGTGTCATTTTTGTTTACATATATCTACAAGCATTCTTGTCAGTAGAGTGGGAAATGGGCACCTATTTGATCCATAGAGTCTTAAAATTATTTGGGGTTCCATCTCATTTTTGTTCTAATGCCCTTCAAAAATGTTTTCAGGTATAATTCAGGTAAAGGGACAATTTTCCATTCCAATTTCTGCTTTTCAATTAGATCTTCAATTTCATGCTGAACTCCATTGTCAAAATGAAATGAAAGGACTGCCTTTTATTAAATTCCCAAATAATTTTAGAAGGTATTCTCTAATTTTTCCAAAAATCTCCCCTGATTTCATCTCTTTACTGTTTGTGTGACTAAATTATAGTTCAATCAAGTCTTCAACTTAAAAAACAATTTTTTAATTGTGGTAAAAAAAACACACAACATAAAACTTAACCATCTCAGAGGGCCTGGGTGGCTTAGTCAGTTAAACATCCAACTCTTGAGGCACCTGGGTGGCTCAGTGGTTGAGCATCTGCCTTTGGCTCAGGTCATGATCCCGGGATGCTTCTTCCTCTACTTCTCTCTCTCTCTCTCTCTCTCTCTCTCATAAATAAATAAATAAAATCTTAACAACAATAGCATCCAACCCTTGATTCTGGCTCAGGTCATGATCTCAGGGTTGTGAGATCCAGCCCTTCATCAGGCTCCTCACTCAATGGCGAGTCTGTTTGAGACTCTCTCTCACTCTCCCTCTGTCTCTCCCCCCACTCACACACTCTCTCTCTAAAATAAATAAATAAATCTTAAATTTAACCATCTTAACCATTTCTTGATGTACAGTTCAGTAGTGTTAACTGCATTCACATTATCAGGCAATAGATCTTCAATTGATTCTTATTGGAAAAATTTTAGCTTTTAGAAGACTTTGCCCTATAGGGATGGGGGTGGGGGTTAGTCTCAAATTTATTGTGGGAGAAGAATCCTATAGTTCCCTTTAAATTAGTCCAAACACCTTTTGGCATTCAGAATTTAGCATCTGAATTTCCAACCACATGTGTACAATTTAACATAGATCAAGTAGTCCTGGGGCATATGCTCCCAAAGAATGTTAAGTTCTTCTATGACTACTTGTTGGTCTTGTCTGGGTTTAGGGAATCCTCAGTTATAACTCTTGATTTAGTTTAATCCCATGGTTTAAATTCAACAATGGCTTATATGCATAACTTGAAGAGAAATGGATATTTATAGGAAACTGGCATTTGGATTCTTAAGAGAATCAGTGGGATAAGATTGGTGAGCTAGATAAGAGGAAGAGAAGGAAAGAGTCAACAGAGGCATAGAAGAAGAAATCAGAAAGGTAAAAGAGAAAAGGAAGTGTTGGAATAGAGAGGCAATTGGAGGACAAGGATAGGGAGAATTTATTTAGGAAATGAGCCTAATCTTTCATTACATGAGTTTATCAATTACTCATTATTGTTGGCCAAAGAACCTTATTGTTAAGCAATTTTTGATGAGAATTTTATATGGGAGCCTCTGTCAGCAAACAATAGGCTTATAGGTTTATGCCTATGTTCTATTTAGTGATTCTCATTCTGATTACAAAAAAATCTTTTAGACATACAACACAAAATGGAAGCACAAAAGAGAGCAAAACATATAAAAATGAATGGTCCGATTCCACCAAGGATGCCAAAAAAGTGGGAATCAATAAAAAAAGTCAGGCACCAAAGTGGGAATAAATCACCAAGGAACTCAATGTAAATCAGACATAGGCTGACTTAACCACAGTGGCATGGGTTCAGTAAGCCTCAAGCAGCAAAGCACGGGGACCTCCATAAAATCACACCTGTTCAAACAATTGATGGGCAGTGCAAAGCAGATCCCAGTGGAACCTCCAGGGAAACTGTGCATATAAACAAAGACCATCCAAATGAGAACAAATAGGCTTCTTAATCAGAGCTTACTATAGCAAAGGAGTCAGTCATCATCACTTATTTTTGGCAGAGTCTCAAAGGCTGGAAAGGAGTGGAAAATTTTATAAGCAAAAAAGGAAAGTTGCAAGTAGGCTTTGATTGGAAGTTTGATGACATGAAGAAGCAGGAGTTAGGCTATCTAAAAAGCAAGATGTCTTATGTGATTGGTTTGGGGAGTATAACTGGCTTTTTCTTGTTAGTCCTGAGTTAGAAGCAAGCACAAAAAAGTGGAAAGCTGTCATTCATAGACCAAGTTCTGACCATTCTTGGCTGATTGCTGCAGAGGCAGTGGTTTGACTTTTCAGGTCCATTGCTGTAGAGGCGGTGAGTCAAAGTCTTATTATTATATGGTCTTTCCACTGCCTGTTTGTATATATAGTTTCTCAGGGAAAATCCTGTTTTGTTTTAATTTTTCTCACTAAGTTCTAGCCCCTATCCTGGGAAAGAATAGAAGCTCCATAAATATTTGAGAAGAAGAAAAGGATTGAGGGAGGGAAGTAAAAAGCCCAAATGTCAGTAAACTCTAAGTATGGTTAGCAAAGAGAGGTATCCATGTGAGAAGAAATGCACTGAAGTCTCTCTACAAGGTCTTGGGTAACATGTCTTCTGGTGGCATCGCTTAGCAGTGGCTCACATTGAAACAGCAGGAGAAAACATCAATATCGTGTGCAGCAGTCCAAAAAGATGTCAGTTAGAGGAAGCTACTTGGCATCATGTGAAAATAAAAAAAAATCATAATGATTGGCAAAAATTTTATCCTCCAAGGCAAAGGGATGGTCTGGAAGGTGATGTCTTTTGGAACCACCTGCTCATGTGTCTTCTCAACCATTTATCCCTGAAGAGTAAGTACTGCCAGAAACTTGTAAAATTTAGGGATAGAGAAAAGTGACCATTTACTTCCAGATGAAATTTTGTATTGCTCTTATAGGTACTGGAGGCAGACAGGACGTTACAAGAAATTAGTCCAATTCTTAAGCTGTGCTCGTGTACCTACACATGTGTACAACCCGCAACACACATACACACTAGAGACAGAGAATTTTAAAAGGTTTCAAAATTACCTGAAGAAAAACGGTTATGGGCTCCTTAAAAAGGAATTAAATCAGTGCCTAAGGTATTTGTAAGAGGCCAAGTTAAGGAGTTGGAAGTTAGCCAGGAGAGGTTAGCAAAGAAATAAATTGTATGTTAATTTCAAATTAGTATTTATACCAGTTCCAGGCTTCAAAGGGCAAGAATCTGAGAAAAAGTAGTCAGAGGAGGAAAATTATTCATACTAATTGAAAAAGGACAGTCTTGAAAGATTCACAGCAGCATGGCAGGCTCCTGGGATTGTTGTAATCTGTCACCTGCTTTTAGCTGAGCTGTGTGGAGCAAAATGCCATTTATTTCTCCTGGGCAAAAAACTGAGGAGCTGGGGAGCACCTTGAAACAAGTGATGATCAAAGGCATTCAAGAAATTTTTGGTATCACTCAGAGCCAAAGGAAGTTTTGATACCTGGCATAGCCCAGAGCTATCTCAAGGTATTGGACCTATAAAGATCATGACAAAAGTCTTAAGAGACATGTAGAGTAGGAGAGGAAAAAAATTTTCCTCTATCCTCTTGAGTTCTGGGGGGAAACTTCTGTAATAAAAGATATTAACAAGAGAAAAATAAACAAGGTTATTGACAACTATGTTTCATGTACACATGGGAGACACCCAAGGAAAACTGAGTAACTCAAAGTGATGGCTTAAAACTCCAGCTTACAGAACATCTTCAACAAAGAACATAAATCTATAGAGAACTGACAGGAGGAAAGAAAGCAGTTTTTGGCTTCCAATGGTGGCAAACTATGGGAAAGGAGATATATGGGAGGAAATCAAAGGTAGATGAAGACTAGTTAGCAAAGTTACAGGTTTTTTGCTGTTTCCAACTCAATAGGGTCTAAAACTGTTTCCAGTAATTAACTTTAACCTTTGCTGGTACAGAGAAGAAGAGAGACACATCTAACTTCTGCAAAATATATTTGGGCAAATGAAGGGTGAGAGGACAGGGAACTTTCCTTACATCTGCTTCTTCTCAATTGCATTCAGCTCAAAATAATTCTTATGCCAAAGTGGCATATTTTGTGGTGACATAGTCTGCTACTCTTCTTAGGTAAAGGATTCTGCATTCTGGGTTAACCAGTAACCCCCAAAATTCATATCTACCCAGGACTTCTGAATATGACCTTATTTTGAAATCAGTTCTTTGCAGACATAATCAAATTAACATGAGTTCAAAGTGGATAAGGATGGGCCTTAATCCAATGACTGGCATTCTTTCAAGAAGAGAAAATTTGGTGCATGAGAAGGCCATGTAAAGGCAGAGGCAAGGATGGTAGTGATGTAAGCTAAATAATGACAAGGATTACCACAAACTCTAGAGGCTAGGAAAATAAATGGAAGGGCTCTCCTCTGGAGGCCTCTGAGAGCATGGCTCTGCCAACACAATGATTTCAGATGCTTAGTCTCCAGAGCTATGAGAATATAAATTTCTGTGGTTGTAAACCACCCATTTTGTGGTAATTTATCACAGCCACTCTAGGAAGCTCATATAGGCCTGAGAAGAAAAGTAAATCAAAATTCAAAAATGGATAGCAAGTCAATTCAATAGGTATTTATTGTGTATTTACTATGCCCTAAATCAAGGTTGCAAAAAATATGAATATACCTATGACCAGATCCTGGTTTTAAAGAGCTTAGAATCAGGGGTGTCTGCATAGCTCAGTTGGTTAAACATTTGCCTTTTGGCACAGGTCATAATTCCAGGGTCCTAGAATCACCCTGTATTGGGCTCCCTGCTCAGAAAGGAGTCTGTTTCTCCCTTTCCCTCTACTTCTCCTCCTGCTTGTACTCTTTCTCTCTCTCTCTTTCTCTCTCAAATAAATAAAATATTTTTTTAAAAAAAAAGAAGCTTAGAATTGAATAACTTCATAAAATAGATTTAAAATAAAATCATTTTATGACAGCAAATAGCCATTTTTCACCCATCAGGTTGGGGAAAACTTTATTGATAATAAACAGTACATGTGGCAATGCGTAAGATAAGGGGAATGTAAATTGGTACAGCTGATTTTTAGAACAACTTGGCAATAGCTTTTACATTTTTAAATCTACCTCCAGAAGTTCTTCCTACTAATAGTACTTTTATGAGTAGACAAGGATATTTACATTCACTGGCCATGTGCTTTTCATAGTGCTCTGCACTAGGATGACTATAACAAAAAAGATAAATATCATCTTTAACATCAGGGACACTTATATTCTAATGGGAGACATGAACAAATAACAAACGAACAAATGTGAAACAAAGGGCTGAAAGATAAGATTAAAGCTTATTTGTACTATTGAAAATTTAGAGACAACCTAAACAATACTAAAAGAATTATTGTATAAACCATGTATATCCATATATGAAATACTGCTTAAAAAGAATGATGTACACTTCCTGTTGTGGATTGAATTATATTCCCCCCAAAATGTGTGTTGAGGTTCTAAGCCCTAGTATTTGTGACAATGATCTTATTTGGAAATAGAGTCTTTGAGGATGTAATTAAGATGAGTTAAGGTGAGGTCACACTGGAGTAAGGTGGGCCCTTAATCCAATATGACAATTGTCCTTATAAGAAGAGGAGGAGATTCAGAGACAGACATGTGCAGAGATGAGAGCACCTTGTACAAACACAGACACAGAGAAAAGACTGCTGTATGACCACATGAGGATGGAAGCACACACGAGAGATAAGAAGCTGCAGGCCAAGGAAGGCCAAGAAGGCTGGCAGCCTCCAGAAGCCAAGAGAGTGTGGTTCTGCCAACACCTCGATTTTAGTCTTATACTTTCCAGAACTGTGAGAGAAAAATGAATAAGAATAAGAATAAGAATAAGAATAAGAATAAGAATAAGAATAAGAGCTGTGTTGTTTTAAGCCACTCAAAAAACAGTTCATGGTATTGTTATGGCAGCCTTAGCAAACTACTACACTAATATAACTATGGCAGTACCTGGCCAGCCTCATACATAGGCTCTGAAACAACAATAGAATCCCACTCAAACTATATTCTTAAGACATCCCCCTCCCTCCACTGGCACTAAGGATTAGCCTTTCCATTAACGTGAATGATGTGTTTTAGCAAATTTCAAGGCATTTCTATAGAAAACAATTGACTGGATTTTGTTCTATAATAAAAATGCAGTGGTGCCTGGGTGGCTCAGTCAATTAAGCATCTGGTTCTTGATTTTGGCTCAGGTCAGGATCTCAGGTCTATGAGATAGAGCTCCAAGTTGGGCTCCACCTAGTTGTGGAACCTGCTTGGGATTCTTTTCCTCTGCCCTCTCCACACTCCCCTTTCTCTCAAAAAAAAAAAAAAGAAGAAGAAGAAGAAAGAAGAAAGAAAGAAAGGAAAGAAAGAAAGAAAGAAAGAAAGAAAGAAAGAAAGAAAGAAAGAAAGAAAGAAAGAAGAAAAAGAAAGAAAGAAAGAAAGAAAAAGAAAGAAAGAAAGAAAGAAAGAAAAAGAAAGAAAAAGAAAGAAAAAGAAAAAAAATGCAGATTCAGCCCTTGACATTAAGAGGAGATGGGGGCCCAGAAAGAAGTTTATTGTTCAGACCTCAGAACTACGGTCCAGGCTCCCTTGTTCATCTGAGTTCAGTTTTCTCAAATGTAGGCACAGTCCTGCCCACTACAGAAATTAGCTCACCACAAGTCTCCAAAATGCCATTTAAATATCTCCATGTTTCATCCCTCTGATTCACCTCAACTTTCCATTTCTCAGACTTTGGTGTTACCTACAAGTTGCGAGCGTTTTTGGAGTCTTCTAGGTCCTTCTTACCACCACCGCCAGAAAGATGGCACTGTAAGCAGGGCAGAGAGGCCCAGGTCAGAGGCCGTAAGGTGTGTAATGAGTGCCCAGAAAGCCCTTGCTCACACGAGCACACTCCAATGAGCTGATTGCCACATAGTCAAAATGCTCTTATGTCAGCACAATCCTGTCAGGTTAGCAACATAGGCCACAGAATGACACAAGGAAGAGGATGAAAGTTGTGAGCACTTGGCAGTGGGCTGCTTTATGAAATGACTTATAAATTATCACAGAAAAAAAAAAAAAGAACTTTAGGACAAAAAGGTACAGTGCAAATTATCTGGTTTCTTGAGCAGCTCTGGAAAGAAAAGTACTCTTTCTGAACTACTTTTTTCTCCGCCTTCCCTCAGGATTCCTTTCTCTTTCATAATTAAGAAGCCAACGTGAAGCAGCGGGAAGGACAAGCGTTGGTGGGGAGGTAATTACTAATAGCAGCATCAGTGCTGGACACTTGCTGGAGAAAAAAACCTCTGGCACTTTTACGTATAACAAATCTGTCATCAGTGAAGCCTTCCTTGCTAGTCTTCCAAACACTAGAAAAATAATTATGGTAATGGAAAAAATTTCACAACCATTTCGTGAATGAAAAAGGAATGACTCTTCTTTTACCCAATATTTTCCCAAATTAGTAGTTTATCCCCTAGGGGTGGAAATTGACTTCTATTTTCTCCAAAATAATCAAATAAAACAATTTCATCTGGTTTTAACCCTTGAATTTTAATTTTTTAATAATTTATAAAGCCTGGAGCTGACTGTCCCTGAGGTTAATTCCTCATGTGGCTTCCACATTCACCTGTATAGGTCTCTTTCCAATACCGTGTGGGTATGTGGTATGACAAAGAAAAATTGCACTGGATGGAGTTAAATAGACAAGGAAAACTTTTTTCAGGGTTACCACAATACGGTTCAATACTATCACATCAGGGGAGAGAGATTAAATGCAACTCTGAGTACAACCTGGGACAGATGAGGAGTTATAGCCAATGGACAGGGTAAGAGAGTGGGTAGAAAATGATTAAGAGGAATTTGGTTTGGTATCAAGGGTGGAGGGAATCCTGCTAAACTGACTTGGCAGGATTCTTGTTGAACCGGATTAGCAGGCCAAGGACAAGACCTAGTCGAGAAGAGGGCTTATGGGAGCTTGACTAAAGTTTGATCTAGGAATGAGAGCCCTTGTCAAATGATACACCTATGTAGCTTTCATATTAACAGACTGTACGTATTAGCCCGAGGTCTGAGAAATGAATCAGATTTCCCCACGTTTTTGTGTTTGTTTATTTACGTTAGGTTTATTTGCCAACTGTTCCAAAGGGTATAATTTAGGAATCATCCAAATCATTTTTACCAATTAGTATTTGTGAATTTATAGAAAGGTGACACTTAAAATAACTGATATGCTTATATCAATAGTAACAACACCATTAACCAAACCATTAGCATTAGCTTCATGGTAAGGTTGCTTTGTTTCTTGTAATTCAATGGTTATGATACATCATGGAGGAAAGGAAGACAGAGCAGACGTCAATCAGGAACAGGCTTTTACCGGGTGCACACCTGGTGCCTGGTAAGACTACCTCCTGGAAGCCTCCAAAATCCTTCATAAGGAGAGTCTCAGACTCATCACTTGACTTGCCAAAGGTCAAGCGTAGAAGCTAGGATTTGAAGCCAGACCTGTCTGACTCCAAAACAAGATTCTTTCCATTATACCAGCACTTCCCAAATACCAGCACTTGGACCTGGGCCAGCTCAAAATTAAGTTATAAGCTGTCAGAGGCAAAGTGAAAAATATTAGGACAATGTCACAAATTTTTTTATAAAAGAAAAATTCACTTTAAACTACTGTTCTTTTTTCTCAGATTATGGCCTACTTCTGCTGTGAGAAATGTTCTTTCTATTACAAAATGATAGAGGTTATGGTGATAATTATTTGCTTTGGGTTTCTTTAGCATCATTACTGGATAAAATTTAAACTTGGCCAGGCTTTAATGGAATCTGAATGTTTTCAATATTTTGGCCACTCATGGAATTCCAGAGCCTGGGAACCAGGACTGTAGGAAAGGGGATTTAACATGGAACATAGAGGAAGAGGGCGCCTTTGCATCTTTATAGGTTATTCCCCCCATTTATTCCATGTTCACATCAACATGTGAAATTTGGAGAGATCTCACTTCAACTTAAAGTTAGGCTCTCTAATTGTGACCAAGCCATCAAGGAACTAGAGACAGACAGCAAGGGAATCGTTCTGAAGAGAGTGAAAAATCAAGACCATACTAAAGATAGAAGAAAAACAGCAATTGGAGAGTCCAATGGTAGGAAGAGAAGTCAGATTGAGAAGAAATATGTACATTATTGCTCATGCAGAAAAGAAAAGGAAAATCCTTGTCCTCTGTGGGATTCATCTGGTATTATACCTCTGCAGGGTTTTACCCGCTGAAGGGACACTTGCATTCATTCGTGAAGGTACATCTTTAGTGAACAGGCAGCAGAAAAGCAACCAGAGTAGCATTTCTGTATGTGCAGAAAGGTCTTACTTCTCAGGTTTCTCACAGGCCCTTTTGAAGGGTACTGGACCTCTCTGACGTAAAAGGAAGTGTTCTATTTTTCACTTTTGCCCACTTGCTTACTTGAAGTAATAGAGGGAAAAAAAAGAAAAAGGTTCTGTTTCCTACCTAACCAAAAGGAGGCTTATTATAGTGTCATGTTTAAGAGCATTACAGTTCAGATATTTGAGTGTATGTAATGATCCACGTTCAGGGTGTAACTCAGGGCAACTCTCTAATCTCTTGGTGGCTTTGTTTCCTCACTTGTAAAATGTGAATAATCATATTCCCCACTTAAAAGAGTTGTGGGGAGAATTATGTTCAGTTCCACATGGACCTCCACATACACTCAACAGTCAGCTCTCAGTATGTGCATTATATTTACTACAAGTAAGATAGTTGAGCAGGTCCCAACTCTGAATAAATAATAAGCACATATCACTAAAGAGAGCCTATTAACTAAACTTGAATTTAAAAAGTGAAAAATCAGTGTTCACTTATATCAGCAACACATTAACGATATATGTAGTACTTCTAGCTATTGCTTTGACTCTCCCACTGATTGGCAGCTACCAAAGACTAGTGATGACTCCTACCCTCCCCTAGTTCTCCTCACTCCAGAGACTCAGTCAGACCTGTCTGACTCCAAAGACCCCCAGAGATTCCACATCAGAGGGGGCAGGGTGCAGTGGTTGGCAGTCTGTCTCATGAGCCCCAAGGATTTTGGGCAACTCTAGGCAGTGAAAGGCATTGTCCAAGGGTCAATAACCCTATACTTAAATTGACTCAGACTCTGAAAGAGGGAATATTATAATAAGATGAGGGCCAGGGCAGAAGTATCCTTGCTGAGGCTGGTCAGCTACCTCAATCCCTATCCTAAGTTTTGGGTGGACTTTTTTAAGGGAATCCACTTTCCAAAACGTTTTCAAATTCTGGATCATTCTTCCAAGTTGATTCCTAGTCATCCTTTCTTACAGCTACTGGATTATCTCATAAAAACATAACCTCTATTTCTTTTTAAAATGTCATATGAGTTTATTTTAAGCCAAGTTTTCTTTTTCTTATTAAATTTTTTCTTTCATTGTAAAGTTGATAATCCTATTAGTGTTAAGAGATTCCTGAAATGAAGTTGTATTACAACTGCAGGACATCTAAAGCTAGATCTCTGAAGTCAGTGGTCGGCAAATGATGGCCAGCTGGCCAAGAAGGCCTGCAGCCTGATTGTGTAAATATACATTTATTGGAACAATCATGCATTAATTTACATATTCTCTGTAGCTGCTTTCACACTAAAAGGGCATAATTAAATAGTGGGGATGGAGAATGTATTTCCTGCAAAGCTGAACTATTTACTACATGAGATGTCAGAGAAAGCTTTACTGTCAGACCACTATGACAAAAGTTGGTTGTCTCTGAGAAAAAGTTGCCTATTGTCATGATTATTAAGTAGTCAGTTTTGCCCAAAATTTTCCACCAAGATAGCAACATGTCTAAAGGAGATCTGACACTTGAAAATATTTTCTATTTTAATGGCTCAAAATGAAACCAAAGTTATGATCTTCCAATGGGAATCACCCAGGATCTTCTACTTAAGCATCCTCTCCCAGAAATGACCTTCAATTCATTAGAGTTGAACACCTGAAAAGCCATACTGGGGGTAATTTTGGTGGGAAAATAGGAAGATGTGACATTCATAAGTCTAGATTAAATTTAGTGACTGAAAAAAAGTACTCCAAATTTGAAAATCTTTGAAAGAAAATATAAAGAACAAACTAGTTTAAAACAAGTAAATAAGGTTCCTATCCCCTTTCTCCTCACAAGAAGCTAACTGTACATCCAAGTGGATTCAACAGCAATATTTGTGAGCCAAATATGAAACCAAATAATAAACACTTGGTGTTAATTTGCATTAATAAAAGAAACAAATTCTTGACAGAGAAATAGGCAGAGGGAGAAGCAGGTTCCCTGCAGGGAACCCAATGTGGAAATCAGTCTCAGGATCCTGGGATCACGCCCTGAGCCCAAGGCAGATGCTCAACCATTGAGACACTCAGACATCCCAATAACAAATTCTTGATTGGTTTGCTCCAACTGAATAAGAGGCAAAGTTTGGGAAAATGAGAACACAAGACAGAAGGCTGGAGAAGCTGTTTCTGGCTCCTCACGCAAAGACTTCAAAATTTTTTTTAAAATTAATTAGATATATTTCATTTAAAGAATCAGAGAATATAATGTTTATTAAAAACAAAGCTTTCTCATATGTTTTTTGCTGGTTTCATACTCTCTGGCCACATGCTCCATGCATTTTCCCTTTCTGTGTGTGGATTGTGTATCGTCAGGCCATATACATTCTGAATGATGTTTAGCTTTCCCTGGCTTTCCTTAATTCAGTCATCAATAAAATTTGCCATCCAGTTAAAATTGTCACATCCCTTGCAGAAAGCAATTTGAAAAAGCTTTTTAAGAGACACAGAATGTTCACAGCCTTTTGACCCAGTTATTCCACTGCTGGGAATATATCTTAAGGAAATAATTCAGAAGAAGGGAAAAAAAAACCTCTTATTAATGAAAGAATTATTTATAATGACAAAAAAACCCTTTATATCCAAAAATAAGAGAATAATTAAATTAACTGATACTTCAACTAGAAGAACTGTTAAATAGCCATTAAAACAATTATGCAAACTATGTAACAACACAGAAAGTATTTATGGTATAATGTTAACGCAGAAAAGTAGAATGTAAAATTATATTTGCATTGTGATTACAATGTGAGAAACAAGCTCTGCATATGAACTAATACTGGAAGAAACACAAAATGAATTTTTTTTATGAATTGAAACATAGTATTATTTAGGATGGTAAAATGGAGGCTTTATTTCGCTTTTAGCAAATGTTTATTTTTATTGTGTTGTTTATAAGCTTAAAAATGGAGGAGAACATTTTATTCCTGCCCCGCTTCCTTTTGCCAGTTAAAATAATTTTGGAATTTATCAGTCATGGTCCAGTTACAAAGAAGAGAAACCATTCTGACCAAATGAAGCAGAATGGCATTTATTACAGAATCAAGGCAATGGTTAGAGAAATAGACAAGGCTGAGTTGCCAGGGATAATTCTCAAGGCTATACCATAGAACTGGGATCCCAAAAGGGCTGCTTCTCCTGCCATTACCAGCAAGCAACTTGCAAAACTGAAAAGCTCTGCTCATATCTGTTAGCTCCAGGAGGAGAACATTGCCTTTGTATGATCTGCACCAGTGAGATGGAGCTTCATGCCTTCTTCCTCTCACTGTGTAAGCCAGTTCTGAATTTAAGTCTTGGATAAGTGAGTCAGATTGATGGTACCTAAATCACATGCAAAATGCTTTACAGCTTCCATGGTATAGCGAAGCACTGAAAAGGGATTGACCTAGAGAGTGAATAAGCCAGTCTCTAGTATGTGCCACATAGATTCTCAGATAAAATATAAGACTCACAGTTAAATTAAAATTTCAGATAAACAACAAATGATTCTTTGTATTTCCCAAATATTGCAAGGGACATACTGATACTAAAGTTATTATTTATTGCTTACTTGAAATTCAGACATAAATGGGCTTCCTGTAGCTTTAATTGCTAAGCATGGCAACCCTACTGCCATGGAAATCAATAAAAGCTGAAGTTATTCCCAATTCATTCAAAGCTTTGGTAATATTTATTCTCAGTTAAAGATTCCCTCAATAGAATGGCCCCAAATACTTAATGAAAACATTTTCTTTTTTAAACCAATAAACATTTTCTGGTTCTTTATAATTTCTCCCAAAATTGGAAGCACACAGGTGAATGTCAGTGAGACTCTTGTTACCAATAAGGTATATGTTAGATTCTTGTTATCAAAGAGTATCAGGGCTGAATGAAACCCTAGAGAGAATGCATTCCTTAGAGATAATTTTTCTACCTCTTTTATTAACACACAAGAAGTCAAGTTAGAACAGAGTCACAGTTAGGATCCAGGGCTCCCAGATACTACCTTTTTCAGTCAGGAGTCTCCAAAAAGATTTCAGCTGTGATTGAGATTCAAGTGAAAATTGCTCCCACAAAAACATAGAATTTGAATTAACCTTTCATGATCTTGAGTGCAAGAGAAAGCATGAGTTGCCACTTAAGAACTGTGGTAGTAAAACCCCTGGATCAGGGATGGCCTGGAATCTAACCATGATGTGTCACTACTCAACTTGGTAAGCTTAGGCATGTGATAATTCCTCCAAATCTCAGTACTCTCAATGCTAAAATGAGGCCATTAATATTTTTCCTGTTTCCTTTACAAGTTTGCCATGGGGATCAAACAATCTCATGTCTGCGAAATTTCCTGAAATGTAAGAAGAACCACAAAAGAAGCTTTGCTGAGTCTCATGATTGAAAATTTCTAAAGTTTAAAATATTCAATATTACAACCATTGTCCATCTCTGGGGGTGCTTATCATATGCAATAATTTCAATTCTTGCTTTTAAACTCTTGAGCAGAGTAGATCTCAGTAGTGACAGAAGCTTAAAGTAGAGCTGGAGTAGAAAGAAGATACATATTTATTTCTTGCTCAAGTAAATGAACTCTGGAGGTTAGTGGTCCATGGGACTCAATCATCCTTAGGGACTCTGGTTTCTTCTATTGTGGCTCTCTGTCATTATCATTGTAACAACATCCCACCTCATGGCTCAAGGTGGCTGGTCAGCCTTCAGCCATTACATCGTTTCAGCCATCAGAAGGGGAAAAATTTTTAAGAGGGCATTCGCCTTCCTTTGAGTTGAATACACTTCCTGGTGTGGAAATACCATTCTTACACCCCATTGCTGTAACTTCATCGAATGGCTGCTACTAATTACAAAAATAGAGAAATCAAGTTGTAATTTAATACAGCCATGTGCTCATCTACAAAACAATGCCTCTATAGCTCAGAGCAGTCAACATTCTCTGTCACATAGGTAAAAACCAAACATTTTCCCACCTTAGTTTGGAGTTATCTTGGTTTGGTTTGCTATAACAAGCTATTGTAGGCTGGATGGCGTATTGAAAATAGAAATTTATTTCTCACAGTTCTGGAGACTAGAAATCCAAGATGGGGCTGCCATCATGGCCAGGTTCTGGTAAGTATCTTCTTTCAGATCGCAGATTGCCTTCTTCCTTTTGTATTCTCTAATGGTAGAAAGAAATTGGAAAAGCTCTCTGAGGTCCCTTTCATAAAGGCACTAATTCCACTAATGAGGACTCCACTCTCATGTTCTAATTACTTTCCAAAGGCCCCACCTTTTAAGAGCATCACATTGAAGGTTAAGATTTCTGCATCTGAATTTTGAAGGAGACACAAACATTCAGTTCATTGCAGAGAGTAATTCAGTTAAAAAATAGAATCTTTTGGGATGCTTGGGTGGCTCAGTGGTTGAGCCTCTGCCTTTGGCTCGGGGTGTGATCCCGGAGTTCTGGGATTGAGTCGCAAGTCAGACCCCCTGCATGGAGCCTGCTTCTCCCTCTGCCTATGTCTCTGCCTCTCTCTCTCTCTCTCTCTCTCTCTCTCACGAATAAATAAATAAAATCTTAAAAAAAAAAAAGGAGAATCTTCCTTAAAAAAAATTAGAATCATTATTAATAATGCTGACTGGAAAAGTCAAATTAAAGCTCTAGTTGTAGGGCACCTGGCTGGCTCAGTTGGTAGAGCACGTGACTCTTGATCTCAGGGTTGTGAGTTCAAACTCCATGTTGGGTATAGAGATGACTTACTTAAAAATAAAATCTTAAAAAGCAATAATAAAAATTAAATAAAGTTGTTCTAATCATATAATTAAATTATTGTCTAGCTAGATTATAAGCTCTATATAACAATAGCACAATGCTTGCCACATGTCTGATCATTTATAAATATTTGATTAATGAATGGAAAAAAATAGCTATTAGAGGGTAAGAGAGAGGAATCACAAATTTTATCTCTACAGAATCCAGGCTGCCAGCAATGAAATTATTTTAATACTGAAAACTGAAATAGAAAAAAAAAAATTGCAAAACTGCTCTCTGACTCACAAAACAGATTAAACTATACCAAATCATGACATGCAAGCAAATTATCTAAACTCAAATTCCTACCTTATTCAGACCCATGTGTGCCATGACAAGCCACAGATAAACTGATCTAACTTTGTCTGGATTCATAAAACTTCTGACTGTTTGAAAAACTCTCTCAGTCACAAATTCTGACCAGTCCTTGAAAAGCTCAGCCTGTGATCAACTCCAGCCTGCAAGAATCTTTCCCTAACTCACTTTTTGGGGAAACATTCTACAGTAATCTTGCTAAATATCAATAATAACACTAATAAATTTAACTTTGTTTGATACAGGTGTGTTATTAGTGTTCTTTGATCCATAGCAATAGACCATGTTTATTAAATGTCATTGCATATTATAAATGTCTGCTTTCATAGATTTTTCTTGAGCAGTAGACATGTTTTCATGTTGTATACTGGACAAACTAAAATCCTTTCTGGAAGAAGATAGCATATAAATATGGATAAACAGTGTGAAAACTAGAAAAGCTTTTTCCCAACCGAAATTATACGTTCTTTGAATTCTCCCTGACAAAAGAGAAAAGAAATGAGCTAAGACACGGTATATGTTCAAACAGACAAGGTCAGGAGTGAGAGAGCAGGTACAAGGAAGAAATATTTTCAAATCACTAATCTAGTCAACAAATATTAGTGCAGAAAAATAGAAGTCAGATAAATTTTATCTTTTGAAAAAGTATTGTATGCCAGTGCATTTGGTATTTCTATAAGGCTTAAGGTCTTATAACTACACAGCAATTGGTCTCAGGTTTGGATTCAGAAAACATTCAATATTGTACAATTGAATTTTGCTTCTTATATGACTTGGAGTATATATTATCTGAGGTTTAATTATCTCGTTTGTAAAGATATAATGTTGCATTTAACTTTGGATATTCAACCATATGGCTGTCTTTTACATAACTCAAATATACCAGAAAGTTATAATTTGTATCTGTGCACTCTATTATGTATAATCACTGCATACATTGTGTACTGGTGATATACATATTACTATGTATGATTGTATACACAAAATCAAGTTTATTTTACTTTATGAGCAATTCACATGATTTTTCTCATATAGTTGTGACTACATGCAATATTCACTTGATGTGCTGATTCTACAAATGAATCATCAAGTATTTTTTTATTCTACTGCAATACCTACCGCACAGATGGGTTGTTTCGAACATCAAAAGAAAAAAATGACAAATCTGTTGGCACACAGTTGGTTCCCCATTTTGTTGACTAAATCTGAATTTTTATTCCTAATACCTAAGACAAGCATATTTTAATGATACAAACAGTAATAGAGTCACCTGGAGAGCAAAGAAAATGACAATATTAATGACAGTCACCTAACTACACTGAAGGCCACCAGAAGATGGCAGTCTCATTTCTTTAAGGCACAGGATGACACTAAAACAAATGGTTGGGACACAAGATGACAGATAGCGTGGAAGATGAAATTGTTCAGGTCACTGCTGGCTACTGCCTGTCAGCATAATTCTTTCTCCAGGTGAGGCCAATGAACTCTTTTTTGCAGAAAGTGCCAGAAACGGAAATGCCTGATTTTCAATGCTATGGATTTTTGCCATGAAAGATTACATACAGAGAGTAACAAAGAGTTCACCATTCATCTGAAGCTTCTTCACCACTGGATTTTTTCTCACGTTTCTTGGCATGTTCCTCTTTCATGCTGCATCAGTATACGGGAGTGCTAAGATAAAACCTAGGGCATTCCTCGGTTTGTTTTGTTTTGTTTTGTTTTGTTTTCCTAGACTCATTGACTTACAGAGAAAATACTGTGGTTAAGAGGTAACACTGAGGCCAATTATCCAGTCATATCTCCATTTTTCTTTTTTTTTTTTTAAATATCTCCATTTTTCAAAGAAGGTACCCCAACCTGAAATACATGTAAATCAAAAAAATATATGTTGGTGAACTCCCTTGCCAGCCTGGAGGAGTTAGACACTAAAGCAGCAGATCAGGCCTGCATGCTGTCTTCTAAAACTCTCTCAAATTGATCTTTGTGACTTTCAGATGCACCACCATGAGCAATAGGCTGAGCAGCACAAAGAATTCAAAAATTCTAAATTGAAGTTCTAGTGTAGTTACCCTGCTCTTTTATTTCCTGTCTTTTTGATAAGCTGCTTCTCTCCAACCTATGCATATAGAACAGGAACAATTTGATTTGCCCTTGAAGAATCCCTCCCCCACCATAAAAGAACATTGGCATTATCCACATTTTCCCAATGTGGATTCATGTAATGCCATTTTTTTTCAGTTCCATTTTGAAAGCTTAGAGAGTGGTGAAAGGTCACATTAATAAGCATAACTATTTAATTTCCAAAATTAATGAGTGGAGCTGAACATATTGAATGCATTGTGTTAGACTATCTGATTCTTTTGGAATTACTCTGAAACTCAGAGAGGGTATGATGACCAAATGGTGCTAACCTAATGATGTTTTCATAGGAGGCTATGAAAAGAAAGAAACAAATATTGCAGAATGCATAGACAATACTGTTTCAATTTGTTGATGACAAAACACATTTCATCTCTATTTGTGAGTAGACTTTGCTATGAAGTACTAGCCAGATTGCTAATAATTAAAAACTTAATGTGTCTTCAGTCATTACAATAGAACAGTGATGAGAGGTTGCAAAAAGTATGTGTATTCTGTTTTCTGTATTTATTTGGGGAAAGGAAAAATCCCTATAACAGTAAATTGAAAAACAGTGCATATGATTATGCTGGGTCTTGAGGGAAAGTTAAGATATTATTTCTCAGTGTTTGCCAATGATGTTCCCCAATAGAAAAATGGCCCCCAGAGGATCTCAGGCCAGTTCAGATACCCTCCACCAAACAAGTATATTCCTAGTGCTTATTCCAATTTCTTGTCTCCCCAATATCTTTATAATAAGCTCACTTCTTGGGATCCCTGGGTGGCGCAGCGGTTTGGCGCCTGCCTTTGGCCCAGGGCGTGATCCTGGAGACCCGGGATCGAATCCCACGTCGGGCTCCCGGTGCATGGAGCCTGCTTCTCCCTCTGCCTGTGTCTCTGCGCCTCTCTCTCTCTCTCTCTGTGACTATCATAAATTAAAAAAAAAAAATAAGCTCACTTCTTAAAAAAATTAGTAATTAAGAGCTTACTTATCTATGTGCCCTTTCTCCTACTTGTTAGATTCTGGGTAACTGGCCCAAAGGGCCACTTGTAGCGTTTGGTTTGATTTAGGTGATCTAATTGCTTTGACATCCTGCATTGAGATTACTTTTGTCACCCATTTCCTCCTCCTATTGCTGCAGTCTAGGCACATGGGAATGATTTCATGCATTCAAATGATCACCAGCATCATTAAAAAAAAAAAAAAAAAAAACCAAATCAGTTAATGGTCTAAAGATGTCCTTTTCTAATATATTTATGTCAATTGCTAATGATCCTTAGAATTTATTGAGAAGCTTCTTCCCTTAAGATTTTGAAATGATGAGCTTCTGCCCTGCAGCAATGTTTGCCGCTTCAAAGTCCATATTGAGGTGTGGCTAATTCCTATCTTTGGATGGGCTTTTATTCGCCGCCATCTCTGCAACGGAGAATGGATCAGACCTACACCTGTTGCCCACCATGCATAAGATGTTAAAAGAGGTGCTCTTTAGCCCCTAAGGGCTTTCTTTTTGAGATTAATTAGATCTCACATAGGATTACGATATTCATTCATCCATCCCTGGCTGAAAAATGCAGACTGAATTTTCTGGCACAAATTCATCTTCAATTTACTTCATTTTATGCTAATCCGGAGCTCATCCTCTTATCCGAAAAATGAAGAGATCAGCAAATGTTAAAGATATTTTTTTTATCAGAGGTAGACAGCCATTGTATTTAATTTTCCTTTACATTATACACACTGCATTATCCATTTAATCCCAGACAGACAGAAGATTTGCCAATGAGTGATTCTAGCTGACAAGTATGGTAAGACTCGGTTTTCTCTACTTATTCTGTTATTTAACACAATTGGGTGAAGAACAAATTCAGATCATAAAACTTAAAACTATAATAACCATCACAGCTTAATTCATATAAGGTTTCATTTAAAGGATCATACATATTTTCCTATGTCCTCATTTATTTTCTCTAGTCCTCTAGAATGTAGACAGGAAAATGGAATTAATTTTGATTTCTATTTTTCTGATTGGCCTTCCATGGTGCCATTTAGTTTACTTGACTTGCAGTGGTCATTCATTCACAGTATGGTATTCAATCAATATTTATTGAGTACTCACTTCATGCCAGGAAGTGTGCTACATCCTGGGCATAGGAGCCTCAACAGAACAGACACAGTTCCTACTTCTGAGGAGCTTTTGGATGCTCTTCTAGTCAACTGGAAATAAATTCTAGAGGTTTAATTTCTTAATTTTTGGATCATTTCCTTGTCCAATAAGATGGGATTACCTAATGGACTTAATTATTGAATTAAGCTTAATTATTTGACGTTTACTCATCTCTCAGTAGGCTGTTTCGGCAGAAAATTTTCAGATATTATTAATGTAGAAGCAAAAACGCTATGAACTATGATCTTGTTGTAAAAGTACAGTTCATAATCTTGGTTACAGGGTTTTGTCATTTATTTATGGTTTTGTTACTTATTTAAATAAAAATGAGGAAGTTTTAATTTTAATTTTCTTACAGGAAAATTACAAAATATCCTTGGCTCAAAAACCTTTGTCTTTTTTTTTTTTAAATGCGATATCTTTTAAGAAATACCTTGTACATTATAGCCAGTTAGTGAATGGCTTTTTGAAAGAATGTAGGATCCATGACAACAGAGACTTCACCACATTTATTCACTTTGCTATCTCCAGCACATAAAATAAATAATGCCTGGAACATAGTAGGCATTATATGCCTACTAGATACTGGAAATAGCGAAGTGAATTTATTCATATTTAATGAATGAATGGCCTCATTGATAGCAAAAGACTAATTTGTGCTGCTTAGGGAAAATAATCACATAAAATTCTTCAGTGAAGAATGTTTTTGTAATAGTTTTAGTTCACTGATTTTATTGTAAATACTGGCTTATTTAGATTGATTCCAACCAGTTTGAGCTCTCTATTCTGCTTTTATGTTCCAAGCATTTTTTCCTCTTTTCTTTCTTACTATTGTAGAGAAAACCACTCAGAGTGATTTCATTGCAAGTAATCTGTCTTTTCTTTCTGGCAGCTTTTAAGGTCTTTGGTATTGTACAATTTCATTACAATGTGATTACGTGGAGATTTCTTTAAAAGGAATGCATCCTGCTTAGGTGCAGCTGACCCTTGAATAACATGGGTTTGAGCTGTTCAGGTCCACTTTTATGAGGATATTTCTTTTCAGTCAGTACAGCACTGATTGACTACTAAATATCATTTACACTACTGTAAATGCATTTTCTCTTCCTTATGATTTTTTAACAACATTTTCTTTTCTCTGGCTTACTTTATATTGTAAGAATACAGTATGGAATACATATAGCATTCAAAATATGTGTCGATTGACTGTTTATGTTATTGGTAAGGCTTCCAATCAACAGTAGGCTTTTGATGGGGATCGCTGAGTGCTCAGTGGTTAAGCACCTGCCTTACGCCCAGGGTGTGATTCTGGAGTCCCGGGATCGAGTCCCACGTCGGGCTCCCTCAATGTCACTCCGCCTGTGTCTCTGCCTCTCTCTCTCTCTGTCTCTCATGAATAAATAAAATCTTTAAAAAAAAAAAAACAGTAGGCTTTTGATAGTAGAGTTTTTAGAGAGTCAAGATTTCTATGTGGATTTCAAAGACACAAGGTGTCAGCACCCATAACCCAATCATTGTCCAAGGGTCAACTGTATTTTATAGATTCATATCTCTTTTCAATTCTGGAAATTCTCACTCATTGTCTCTTTGAATGTTGCCTCTCCATTTTTTCTATTTTGTCTTCTAGATACTAGTGGAATGTATGTGACAGCTTCTCATTCTGTTCTCCATCCTCTAACACCGCTTTCAGATTTCCGTTTTTACCTCTTTTTGCTGTATTCTGAAGAATTCCATTATGTCTAGCTTTTAGTTCATAAATTTTCTCTTCTGTCTATTCTTTAACTTATCTATGAAATGATTCATTGCAATTATATTTTTTATTTTCAGAAAGTATATTTTGATTCTTTTCTCAACCTGCCTGCTTTGTTCTACTATCTTATTAATTGATCATAGATTTATTTCATCTTTCTTTTTTAGAACTATTTGTATTATACCTTTAAGAAAGTCAGATGAATCTTGATGTTCCATTTATAGTTCTTGGGGGACCTAATTTCCTTTCTGTTAATTCCAATGACACCTACTCATGTCCTATGTAGAGAGCATGGCTCTACTGAGAGGATATGCATTTGCTTCATTCAGTGTTCCCTGGGGACTATGCTAACATGCACGATCACCTCCAGTGTTCTCAACAGGTAAACATTATCTCTTCAAAATACTGAATGAAATGGGGCCAGGCCTTGGGTTACAAACTCTCAAACAGGGCTTTTTTTAATTCTACCACCACCAAAGCAAACATAGGTAGTTTTCCTCATAGTATAGCTCAGCTAGTAAGTTATATACATATTTTTTCTTAGTTCACCCTTTCACCAAATGTGAGGATACTGGTTGTACATGGAAAAGTTCTTTGATTCCCCCACCTTCTGGAGTGCAAGTCTTTGTCTACCACTCCAAAGGGCAATTAAAATCTGTCACAAAATCCACCAAATGCCCCTGAGAGAGCTCAGTGCTTTGATTTTCACCTTCCTCTCAGGGATTTTCATTTTCTAGCTTCAAAACTCAGCCATACAATCCAAGTGTCTTGTTAAATTTTGCCTAGCAACATTTGGTGTGTGTGTGGTGAGGAGTAGGGTAGTAGAATACTGGTAGGTCATAGTGCTAAAAATAAAAGGCTTACAAGCTATTTTTAACTCTCCTTTGTCATTTTGCTTTTGGTCTTGACTCACATTAATCGAAAGCTTACATTTGCATCTGAGTTGAAGATAAAGAAAAGATGGTAGGTAAACTTATCCCAGGAGCCAGGCAGGACATCTGTACTGCTTCCAGAAAAGACTGTAACTTCCAGACTCCCCTCCCAATGGCACTGCTGCTTGCATTGCAGGGCGTGACTGAATTCCAGTCTCTACATAAATGTGTGTGATGCTACTGTATCTTTATTTCCTCTTTTGTTATATTTCTGTTTACTCTTCCAGTGTCCCCTTGTCTTGCATTCCTCCTTGAGTCAAGGACTTTTTCTTGAGAAAAAGGATCAGATCTCATCCATTCTGAGTAGAATGAAACATTCATTATGGGACTGAGCCACTGATGAGGAGGATAGACTTTGAAGTCTTTCAAAGAGACAAAACATTCCTGTTTTCAAGCACTTATTTTTCCCCTAACCAATTTCCAGTTAAAGAGCATGTTTTTGTTGTTTGAATGGAAGCTATGTGCTTTAAAGATAGAAATAGCAGTGAAAATGAGAAAAAACAGTCTTTAAAATCATCTTTCTGAATGGAAGTGGCCCAACTATTTTTGCAGAGGAAAGAGAAAAGGTGGCTCAGGAGGAATATGAAGAATGCGTAGAGAAATCTGCATATTTATCTTATTCTTAGACCACCTCTTTTCGACTCCTGCTCTCCTCATATTTATGGACAAAGGAAAGGGCGAAAAGAAAATTTAAAGTCCACATGATGTGCAGGCTGATTAAAAGTGAAAGCCAGATCTGCTGACAATTGACAAAAGATCAGGGAGTCATTTATTTAATTGGACTCCGAGTGACAAGAAGGTGAGATGATTATCGGAGAGATGAGTCTTTTGTTCCAGCCTAACAGTTTAAGTCATTTCAAATGGAAAGGGAACTTTTCCAATTTCTTTAGGACACCAGCCTGAAGAGGTTTTTCAATATTAATCCAGGTAATCAGGATCAAAAATACTATTTGCCTCTCTCGCAGAAAGAAGAGATTATGGGCCACCGAGATAGAAGGGTTGGGAATGCTGAAGGTATTAACTCAGCTGCATGTCAATGAGATACGGAGAAATGAATACTCAGTCTGTGCAGTTGGCTCTTCTCGTTTTGTTCACTGATTTAAAAATATAGTTCAGAGGAGATACTCCCAACTTCCTCCCCATCATCAGCATAACCTGCAAAAGAATTTAATTTATACCTTATAACAGTGAGAATTCTGACCCAGGAGCATTAGGGTTCTGGTAGAGAAAAATTGGATACTGAAAGCAAGCATAAAAATGTATTTTCATTTTCTTTGTATTAGATTTATGAAAGAAAAAAAAAGAATTAAGTTTGACTGAGTATCTGATATGTGCCAGGCAATGTGCAAATCTCATTACATATTTCATTACATTTGCACAATAAACTTGTTGTAAGAAAATATCTCAACTCTTTATGGTGCTAAAACACCTTGAAGACACTATTATTCATGTCTCCAATAGTTTCGTGGTCAACTTAAAGATAAAGAAATAAAGAGTTTACTCCAAGTCAGAATGATGTAATGGTATCTGAGCAAAAAATGGCTGCCTTCAAGAGAATGTTAATGTTTTTAAGGTAGATTGCAACACTAGCAATTCCTAATAGCTAAGGGACACTTTCAGAAAGGGGGAAGCAGTGACCCATAATATAACCCTCTTGGGACAGGTGGCACACGTAGCCATGCTAGACAAATTCATTTCTACAGTGTAGAATTGGAATACAACTGGATAGGCTAGAGTCAAGATAAGAGCAAATAGAAATTTTGAAACACACTGCTATTCAAATTAAATTTTAGTTATAAGTAATACATGAATCTGGGCTCCTCAAGGAAAGATGGGTGAGGATACCATCCTCAGGCCTTGGCAGATGAGGATAGTATTGCACAGGCTTAATGGAAGTGGCTAGTGTCTGGAAGGCTCCCTAACACTCACCAACTGCCCTGTTCCAAATGAGCATAGTTCTGGAAAGATGAGGACCTATAAAGTTATCCGATAAGACCTATATTACCGGGAGAAGGGAGAATGACCAGATGGTAGCCACACTGAGGCAAAGACACAAAGGAGTCCTCCTTTCTTCTTTATAAGTTGTCTATTTGACCATCTGCAGAGGTGGAAGGCCAGATGGACCCTTACCAGAGGTCTGTCCCCCTGTCATATCAGAGAATCTTACATTTTGACATGGAAATAAGAATACCCACTGGACAGAGACAAGGACTCTGAGCATGAATTGTCCAGGGGGTAGAAATCAGCTTCTCTTGATGTTAAAATATTTCTTACACTGCAGTGTATTAATATAGGATTCCTGGAGGGCAGGGGTAAGACCAGCAAACTACTTTCAAGAAAAAAGTGGCAAGTGTGATAAAAGGCTTTTCCAGGACAGAAAATCTCAGGAGGGTGAACCTTGGAGAACACAGGCAACAGCTCAGCAAGAAGAAGCAGGGCAAGAAGTTGATCATTTTCGATTCCTTCACAGGATGCAGAGGTCTATGCTGTGACTAGGAAGTTTCTTTACACAGAAGTCAAAGGC
Source organism: Canis lupus familiaris (assembly GCF_011100685.1). NCBI lineage: Eukaryota > Metazoa > Chordata > Mammalia > Carnivora > Canidae > Canis > Canis lupus. The sequence continues at coordinate 36,584,492 of NC_049222.1, read as the reverse complement.
TGGAGGCACAACCTATTTGATCAGTTCATGTCCCAGTGCTTTCCTGAGGCCATCTTTGAATCAGATCCAGCTGTGCTAACTCTTGCAAACTGTTGGACGAGACTGCAAAATTTGGTTACCTGTCACTTAATATGTCCCACCTGCTAACAAAGTAAGCCAGCATTTTCCAAACCATACCCCTTGGAAGGTGTGTGTGTGTGTGTGTGTGTGTGTGTGTGTGTGTGTGCATGTGTGTCTACTAGAAGTTACATGTAAAATATATACATGTTATGAGAAATCCAGCAGTGAGGGAATCAGATTAAGTTCATTTAAGTCGATGATTACCAAACTTATTCAACTGTAGCACCCATTAAAAAACAACTAATAAAATCTCTTGAAACTTCATTGGTCATAATTTAATAAACATAGTCAAGTGGATAAGAGTATCATTTTTATTCTCTAGAACAACTAGAAACACTACTCTGTCTCTTTGTCTTATGCGTTTTGCTTATCCATTCAGTCATCAAATTTTTATTCAGAGCAAACTATATGTTGACATAATAATAGTTGCTAGATAACACATAGGTAAATAAAAAAATATGGGTCCTGCCATTTGGGAATAAAGAATAGGCATAAAAGATATCAATTGATTACTAATAGTATCAAGTGCTATGATGAGAATAAGCAAGATACAGAAAAGAAACAGGCTCAGAAAAATACTGGAATGGTGACTATTCTTGAAGAAGGTAATGGAGCCAACCATCAGAAAGCTAGGAGCAAAGGCTTATAGCAAAACAGCTAAAGCTGGATGACACCAAGCAGGGTGCCATTTTTATTTTCGACACTGAAATTATAAAACTATATTTCTGTCTGTTGCAAAGGAGTCTCATTATTGAGAGAAACTTCCAAATTCAAGAAATTGTCTTCTTGTTATTCTACAATCCGGGAAGTAAAAAGTAGGATATTACTTTTTTTTTTAAGATTTTATTTACTTATTCATGAGAGACACAGAGAGAGAGAAAGGCAGAGACTAAGCAGAGGGGGAAGCAGGCTCCATGCAGGGAGCCCGATGTGGGACTCAATCCTGGGACTCCAGGATCATGCCCTGGGCTGAAGGCAGGCACTCAGCTGCTGAGCCACCCAGGCATCCCAGATATCACTTTTAATATAAGTTTCCCACATTATCTTGTGCTTCTTATCAAGTTAGTTATCAAATGTATTACTTGTCCCATATCCATTTACCTTGATAGATTCTATGTTAAAAGAGGATAAAGACCATGTCTGTCTTATTCAACATCCTACTATATAAAAGATGCTCAAAAATCATTTGTGAGATAATTAAAATAATTTATTTTTATAAATAAAAGTCTTGGTCCTTCAGCCACGTGCAGAAGAATGAAACTAGACCATTCTCTTACACCATACACAAAGATAAACTCAAAATGGATGAAAGATCTAAATGTAAGACACGAATCCATCAAAATCCTAGAGGAGAACACGGGCAACACCCTTTTTGAACTTGGCCAGAGCAACTTCTTGCAAGATACATACATGAAGGCAAGAGAAACAAAAGCAAAAATGAACTATTGGGACTTCATCAAGATAAGAAGCTTTTGCACAGCAAAAGATACTGTCAACAAAACTCAAAGACAACCTACAGAATGGGAGAAGATATTTGCAAATGACATATCAGATAAAGGGCTAGAATCCAAGATCTATAAAGAACTTCTTAAACTCAACAGCAAAGAAACAAACAATCCAATCATGAAATGGGCAAAAGACATGAACAGAAATCTCACAGAGGAAGACATAGACATGGCCAACAAGCACATGAGAAAATGCTCCTCATCACTGGCCATCAGGGAAATACAAATCAGAACCACAGTGAGATACCACCTCACACCAGTGAGAATGGCTAAAATTAACAAGACAGGAAACAACAAATGTTTGAGAGGATGTGGAGAAAGGGGAACCCTCTTGCACTGTTGGTGGGAATGTGAACTGGTGCAGCCACTCTGGAAAACTGTGTGGAGGTTCCTCAAAGAGTTAAAAATAGGGCTACCCTATGACCCAGCAATTGCACTGCTGGGGATTACCCCAAAGATACAGATGCAGTGAAACGCTGGGACACCTGCACCCCGATGTTTATAGCAGCAATGTTCACAATAGCCAAATTGTGGAAGGAGCCTCGGTGCTCATCGAAAGATGAATGGATAAAGAAGCTGTGGTCTGTGTATACAGTGGAATATTACTAAGTCATTAGAAACGATGAATACCCACCGTTTGTTTCAACGTGAATGGAACTGGAGGGTGTTATGCTGAGAGAAGGAAGTCAATCAGAGAAGGACAAATATTATATGGTCTCATTAATACGGGGAATATAAAAAATAGTGAAAGGGATTATAGGGGAAAGGAGAGAAAATGAGTGGGAAATATCAGAAAGGAAGACAGAACATGAGAGACTCCTAACTCTGGGAAACGAACAAGGGGTAGTGGAAGGGGAGGTGGAAGGGGGGCTAGGGTGACTGGGTGATGGGCACTGAGGGGGGCACTTGACGAGATGAGCAGTGGGTGTTATACTACATGTCGGCAAATTGAACTCCAATAAAAAAATATACAAAAAAAACCTTGGTCCTCAACAAAGAATTTAGGTAAAATGCAACAAATAAAAAATACTACAAATTTACCACAAATATCTTCCTTTTGATTGATGTAATCTTTGTATTCAAAGTATTTGCTTTACTTTGTTTTTAATGATGTAACTTTTATGTGTCATTGATTTGGAACACAAAGTTCAAACAGATAAAACATGATTATTAATTTATTCAATATCTAACAACATCCTTAAAAATATGAGTTGATAAAGCCCATTTTCTTTATTTGGAAAACTATTTAAGGTGATTAATGTGCATCAATAATCTACAGTATAGGATTATAGTTGCATTTATGTTATATGCTGGGTTCTCTGTAAGTAAGAATATATGATATTTCAAAGAAGGACCAATGATTTGAATAAAAGTCACTTATATTTCAGAGTGAAAGTTTGGATAACAATAAAAATAACATAACGGCCTGATTTTTAAATTACTCTTTCTAGGGAAACTAAGACAAAGACAAAAAGGAACAATAAAGGAGGAAAGTTAAGAGTAATAACAGATAATTTAAGCTAAGAAATTGGTCTCTTTTTTGTTCAATGGCTCCCTAACAGAATACATGCTTCTGAGTCATCGTCAGACTATGCTGCACCACTGTCGAACAAGACATTTTTTCTGAAGATTCATTCGCACTTCATAGAGAGTAGCCCTCTCAGATCTTCCAGTTAAAAGAAATCTGAGAAGGTCTTTTTGATTCCTTTGAACAGTCTGATATTTCCCTAGAAATGGTGTTTTGTGATACAATGATTCCTTCCAAATCTTTAACAAGCCTCCTAAATGAGGGCTTTGGGAAAATGAGGCATACAAGCAATGTATTTAAAGATGGCACCAGCTAAGCTCTGAACAGGAGAGGCTGATTTGGTACTTTTGGTATTTTGTCATGTTGCCTTCTTTCCAGATTTCCACACAATTCACTGCAATTCATAGGGTAGGAGAGCAGACTGGGATCTGGGGCCATGAATAAAGTATATGCAAACTGCTATACCTAGGCATGAGCAGATGGCAGGATGAGACACAAACACAGACAAGGCGAGGGAAACATTGACAGTGTTCATGTTGCCTTAAAAATGAAGCTGAGAAATCCACAGCCAATTATTGTGACATTTCTCCTCAGCCAAGTAACCAAGTGAGTAATAAGAGAATGAATGAACACTTAGGGGAAAAGATGTCTAATAATTAACAAGCCACTCTGCCATATTAGAATTGAACTATACTAACTGATTAAAAATACAGTCCTTTTGTAGAGTCAAACAAAAGTAAAGCAAACATATTTGGGGTTTCCAAAATTGCCATAAAATAAACAGAAATAATTCTGACAAATATCATAGGTCTGGACCTTACTTTTTTGATGATGCAATAGTATGTGCCTACATGTGAATGTGTATACACATTTATGAATAAATTATATATGTGTTGTATGTGTATATATATTTATAATCCCTCAGACTGTATTGTGATATCCCACCTGTCTAGACAAACATGTGGTCTGTATACACTTTTGCTACCATTTTTTCCCTTAATCTTATGAGATGCATGGTGTTAAAACTCAGATGTGGAATTACAAATTCATTTGTGTCCTGGGAAGCTAGAAATGCCTGCGTACTCGCTCAACAATCATCTGTCCCCCCCACATACTTCTTTAGAGATATATCTATAAGAAAATAAATCTTAGAGTATGACTCATCCATTCCAGCAGTTGAGCTAATAACTCCCAGTAGTTGAAAAATATCCCCGATAGCAAAGCTGCCTGTCTAAAAACTGTGTTGAGCACAAAGCTCAGGCCTTGAGGGCCAAATGTGGTGTTTTCCTAACTCCTCCCAAACCTGATTCTTAAAGCTACCACGTTTGTTTATTTCTGCAAAGAGAGAGAGAGAGAGAGAGACAGACAGACAGAAGAGCCAGCCTGCCCCATAAGAGCCTGGCTCTGACTTTTCCTCTAACCTTTTCTGGAGAGGATGCAAAAGGTTCAGGCCCTGGAGAGAACTAGAAATCTTTCATGTATTTTTGAGCACATAATCATTCTGATCACCCATTGGAAGGTGGCTTGGAATGTTGGCCTTTTGCACATCTAGATGCTTTCCTTCATTAGGAAAGCTGTCAGAGTGTAGGTGATAACACAGAAAAAGGACAGGAGAGATTTACAAATAAAATATGAAAAGTGGCTTTCTTTTGGTGGTGAGATTATATTTATGTTCTGTATTTTTTTGTACTCTTTCTATATTTTTCATAGTGGACCTATGTAATTTCTATAAACAGGAAAAACATTTAAAATCAGATTTTTCATACTGGTTTTGATTTTTAGTTTATGGTCATGTTAAAATGATATTCTATGAATCTTAGGAAAGACATTAGGGCTTTTCGTTGGAGTTTTACTTTTGATCAGGCAGGGAAAGAGAGATTGATATATTCTTTAATTCAATAATATTAATAGGAATCTTTTGTAAGGAAAGGAGTTCTATGGGTTCAAAACTTGGCTTTGTCACTATTTACCTGCATACTTCTTAATCTCTTATGTAAAACAGGAATAATGGTAGTTTACCCTCAAAAACATCATAATAATTATGATGCTTTATCAGCTGCTTAAGTGATTGTTTGGTGTCAAAATATATGTCCTCAATACATCTCCTGCTCAAAACTGTAATCATTATCAGCTCAAATCTAGATTCTGCCCTAGTGTTTAAAGTCTTATATAGCTGTACAAAATTTGTCACTTAGACCTTTCAAAATCTAAGCAGAAATTCTTGCTTTGTAGCCTCATTCTTTACCATCCATGGTGCACAGCACACCCACACCCAAGGAGCTCAAAGAGCTCCTGATCCACCTCTACTCACACCCAGGCCTACCTCAAGGTCAAACTCCTTGTCCAATCTCCTGCATCAGACCAGGATCCTCAAGGGCTGGCAAATTGTCATTGTATCCCCACCCTGTATCCTGCCCTTCGTGAAACAGACATTAGATGCTGACAACTTGTATTTACTTTGGTTTCCAATGTGTCTTTTTGCTGATGAGCCACTAAGTAGATCCTCAGTAAATAATTATTCAATGGAAAAAGAAAAGAGCTCTAATTTTGCAATCTTATCAGTGGTTATGTTAACTAAAAAAGCCTATTTAAGAAAATATTTTCCTGGAAAGAAGGAAATAATTCAAAATTCCTTTTTTTCATTGATTTCATCATTGGACTCATTCATTGACTTCTGCAGTTACAGAAATTTGTTCATAGCAAACAGCAAAGTATAGTTCCTGACATCAAGGAGTTCACAATCTAGTGGCTGAGATCGATAAACTGGCAATCATTAAAAAATTATATATATATGTATATATATATATACACACACACACACAATAGATATATATACTTATGTATGTGTATGTACATATTGACATACCCACACACAGAAATACACACACAGATATAAGGTTAGGGACAAACTGAAAAAAAAAAAATTTCCAGAATAGATGATGTTTAAGTTGAGTCTTGAAGAAGAAGCATTAGCTTGGTATTCTAGAAGGGAGTAGAGAAAAAGATCTGTCCAACAAAAACGACAGTATTTGCAAGTCTACCAAGCTGTGAAACACTTTGGGGTATTCAAGAGCATTCCGCTAATTCAAAATAGTTGAAATATGGAGCATATGTGAGTGTGACAGAAGATGGATCTGGGATAAAGTCACAAAGATTTGAAATGTTCATTTTAAAGAGATTTATTTTAACTCTTTGGGCAATGGGAAGCCATTAAACACTTAGAAATCTCAAAGTCACTTTAAACTCAATGTATCTAAACTCAATACATCTAGTTTCCCTCCAAAACTTGCTCTCATCTGGTGTTCCATATTCCAGTGAATGTCACCATCATCTGTGCTGGTTCATAAGCCAGAAACATAAGTGGTATCCTTGATATTAAATTGTCTTCATTCCTGTATTCATCTTGTCCCCATATCACTATGAAAATGTCTCTTTGATCCATCAATTATCTCCTCTTCCACTATCACCACCCTGGTCCAAGTTGTCATTATCTCTCATCTGGCCTATGGTGGTAAAGAACTGTCCAGACTTCCCAAATGTACTGATTCTCCTCCAACCTGATACAGCAAAGCCAGATCTGTTTAAAATGTAAATCTAATCCCACCTTGACCATTAAACATGGTCAAGCTACTACTTTGCAAAGCTCTTTGTGATGAAAACCAAAGACCCTAAAAGCACCCATAAGAATCTGCATATTTGGCCTTTGCTACCTTTCCCAACTCCTATTATCCTGCTCTCGGCTTCTCTCAGCGATTCAAACATACCACATCTTCCTACCCCTACCCCTGCTGCACATGCTGTTCCCTCCATCTGGATTAAGCTCTCTTTCCCCCTCCCTGTTTCTCGCCCCTCCTCCGTTATCAGGCTTCACTTTCCTGACATCACTGTGTAGGTCAGTTTCTTTTGTTATATATTCACGTTCTTGCATGTGAATACTTGATTGTTTTTTTTATCACTATTCTATTTCTAGGATCAAAGATAGTGTCTGACAAATAGTTGGTGTTCAATCTTCAAAAATAATGAATGAATAACATTACCAACTTGTGTTCTAAAAAGTCTATGACAATCACAATGTGAGAAAACAAGTTTGCATGAACAAGATGAAAGGTAAGGAGAGGGTCAAGAAGTAAGTGTCATAATCAAGCCAGAGATGATGGTTGTTTGAGCTGCACATGACAGTCAAATGGAAAGGGGAGAGCAAATCTGAATCCTATCAAGTAGTTAGAATCCTCTTATGTGGGTAAGATTTTATGTTGAAACCAGGACATAATCTATAAGTTTGAAGGAATTCCTAGATGGCTGGCACAGAAATATTTAGATGCTTCTAGATCTTTGGATCAGGAATTTGGCCTCAAAGAAGAAAGTTTGATTTCTTTTAATGTATAAGTTTCTTTTAACAACTACGAGAAAGTATCCTAAAGTAAATTTAAGTTGGTTGTGTTTTGCCAGTATTGATATAACCCCTATTTCTGCCTCCATACACTTTATTGGCCCCTGATCTAAGTAATTCAGCTTGACCCCACTGGGAATGGGAAATGACTATTACCAGGATGTAGCCCACAGCTTCAAAAATATGTCAGCTCTGAGGACCTAGAGCTTTTTATGTCATAAACAGCTTACCCTAGATGAATAAAACAACATAAATGTGCCCAATGTCTTACAAAAGACAAAATTATCATAGCACAGTCTTTGGCCACAATGAATTCCTGAAAGAACATGGGAATAGTAGTCTATTTCAGAGACCTTGGAACAGAAAAGTCATCTTCCTAATTTTTAAGAAAGAATTCGATGGTTTGGCTATGACAGCTCCATGTTCTCACTCTCAACTATCCACACGCATGAGTTAAGCTTTTACACACACATCTCCAAGAACTGGCAGTGTGCTTTGTAGCCCAAGAATGTGCTATTTGCAGAAATTTCTCTTTCACTTCAAGTGCTTCTCTGTGAATGGGCTCATCTTCTTAAATGTGGAAAAACATTAAGGCCATTCAAAGCACTCTGCAAGATATCTATTAGGGATGCAAATGTGCAGGATATGGACAAAACCAGTAGCTCTACTTGTGAAACATTTGAGTTAGGGAAATTTAACTTAGAGAGAAGCGCTGCTACTTTCCACTTGAGAAAAGTTCTTAATTTTTCATATCTGCATATTCTTCTGGCTCCATTTCCTCTCTTATCCCCAGATGTGGTGATGCATTCAGTCCTTGGCATTCTAACTTTCTTATTTTACACTATGTACCTAAGAGCTCTTACTCCCTTTTTTGGCCTCCTTAACAACTCTTTCTCATTGACTTCAAATTTGCATCTGCTTGTCTGAGATTTAGTCCAAAATCTCTAACTGCATACTAGAGATTTCCAATTCAAACTAAAGATGCCATCCATCAAGCTCATTATCTTTTATCTACCCTCCCATACACAGAAACTTTTTTTATCATTGGCAAAAAACTTAGTGCAGCCTTCACTTAACACTTTCTAGGCTGTCTCCTTCATATGATTACCAAGTGCTATTGACTCTCCTACCACACCCCACTTCTCTCTAACTGACCCTTGTCCACCAGCATTTCCTTAACCCAGCCTACCAATCACTTTCTCTGCTGACAGCCTTCAGGATTTCTTGCTCTTTGTCCTCAAACACTCTCTCCAAACTGCTCATCACTATGTGGGACCCTTCATTCTCACCAGGCTATCTACCACGAGCTCCTTAACTTCCCCAATCTCCACTCTCCCTGTAAGTATCTGTGACTTTCTATTTCCAAATAAGCAGTTCACATTTTCCCCAATGTGTTTCTTCCCCTGTGTCCTGAGTGATCTTTTTGCTCTTTTCCCCAGAATTTTATTCCATCATTTTTCCTCTTTGATTTCTTCATTTTCATTCATGTAATAACCATTGTTATTTTCCCCTTTGTCTACAAATATTTTTAGATTTTACTTATCTTAAAAGTAAAACAACAAAAAAGGACAACATGCTGCCTACCTTATCATTTTAACTGTTACCCTAGCTTTGTCTTTCATTTCATTTCTATAATCACATTCTCTGTTATTTTTAAACCACTTAACCACTTCGCAAGGGTAATCAGCCATCACATATTAATAAAACCACACTTTTCAAGATCAACAATGACCTCCTAATCACCAAACTCAGTAATCGTTTTTAGTCTTTCTTTTCCATGACTACCCTGTATTGCTTAGCATTTAGCTAATTTTTCCTTTTCTATTTTACCTGGTTTTCATGACATCATGCTCAATGCTAAGCAGACCCCTTCTATATCTTTATGGCTAACTTTTCTCATCCTTTATTGCTTCTCTCGTAGTCTGTCTCTTTGGGTCCCCAAGTTTTCCTCCATAATCTTTTATTGTTCTTCATCTTCTACAAATTCTCCCTTGTTCATGTTTTCTATTGCAATTGTTTCAACTTCAGAACTTAGTTCTATGGAAACAGAATATAGGGGTACTTAAGTTTTTGGTCCCCAGTCCCAGTGCTCTTCCCTCCTTTAACCAATGATTCATTACCACCTTATTCTCCCAAATTCTAAATGTCTAAAATCAAACTCATCTCCACCCATATGTTTCCACGTCTTGCATTCCTTTTTGTTTGTAGCAGCCCCAGAATTTTTCTAGTTCCCCATTTACTAAGTGTACTAATTTAACAAATATTTATTAAGTTCATATTGTTTAAGTTTCCAAACACCAGAAAGTACTCAAAATGCTTTAAACAGATGGAATTTAGGACAGAAAATTGGTTGCACAGGTGATGGGAGAGCTGAGAAGCCAACCAAGGGATAGTGAGACAACACATAGAATAACACCAGCTAATCTCAGCTAGAAGACTGAAGAGAGGAGGTTTTGATAGAAAGCTCAAGATTTAAGGTCACTGGAGCAAAGCTGCAGCCAAGGCAAAAGCTACAGCAACAGAGAAGATGCAGCTGTTGCCAGAAATGCTGTTTAAAGCAGGAAGACAGAAAAATACCCTTGATTTCTTCTTGTCCTCCAACCAGCTAGTGCCTCCTACTGGTCAAACCAATACCAGTAGCCATTATACCCTGAAAAATGCACTCCACAGACACAGGGTGGGTTATACAGAGAGCTAGTCAGAAAGGAACTGGGAATGTATCTAAAAACAAAACAAGCCAAAGATGTGTCATTCTGCATCCATTCTGGAATTCCATCATATTTTACTCTCATAGAGCACTATCAAGGTTTTACCTAACATGTTGCAACTATTCTTTGTAGATAGTCATTCTCAACGCCGTCTCAAAGAAAGGAGACACGAGTACATCAGTCCTTACATTGTCTCAACAATTCAGGAACTCCAGGTAATATGCAGTCATCTACATCTATCATCTATTTTGGATATGGCTTCTCATTGGTCTGCCTAATGACTTGTGAACTAAATTGTGAAGTTAAGCACCACCAGCCTCCCTTTACAATAAAGAAGAGAAAGGAAAGGGTGGGGAGAAATGATATCCACAGCTCCTGAAGTCCCCATTTCTGTAACTGGTGCCAAGATCATAGCTGATTTTTTTTAATATAGCAACTTTATTGAGATATACTTCAGTCTAATACACAATTCACTCATTAGAAATGTATAATTCAATGATTTTTAGTGTATTCACAGGGATGTGAAACTGTTGGCACAATCAATTTTAAAACATTCTCATTACCCCCAAATAAACTTGTATGCATTAACAGTCATTCCCCACTTCTTCACACCCCTTGTTGAAGATCACTTCACTTTTGTGACGATCAATTCAAGTCCAGCCACCCCAGCTTTCAGGCCCTCCTCCGGATTCTGAAATTGGAAACATTTACTGTCTGGACTACTCATTTGGATTCCCTATAGTGCTATTCATGTTTTTATGTATATGCTCTGTCTCCCTAATTAGATTATAAGCCTCTTAAAAACAAGCCCCTTGTCTTGACTGAAGAGATGGAAAACATAGTTAGAAGTGTAGCTGCCTCGCTGAATTTAATCCTTTTTTTTTGTACTTTGATTAACTCAAGTTACTGAGAACTTTTCCCCTAACAGGGATTTTTTTCCCTTAATCATTTCCCCCAAGAAAATAATTCAAAACTGATGGAATAGATTTAACCGATAAATTTAAAGAGTTTTGTTAAAATACAAAAATGGGACAGATAAGGAAAACACATCAGAAATTATTTGTTATTCTCAAATATTGCCTATAGGCATTTAAGATGTGCTGGAAACAAAGTTTCTTCTACACCAGCATCATAGTGTCTCCTCATTGTAGTATATAACAAAAGGTGATATTAAACCTAATATCAGAGGGAACAAAACTTACTCATTTCTTCTAATAAATGTTAAATCTACAAGTTAAACATGATGTTAGATCTAGTGCACTTGTTAATTAATTCTTTAAAAATCTATGGGGCGCCTGGGTAGCTCAGTCAGTTGTGTATCCTACTCTTTTTTTTTTTTTAAGATTTTATTTATTTATTCATGAGACACAGAGAGAGGCAGAGACACAGGCTGAGAGAAAAGCAGGCTCCATGCAGGGACCCCCCCTGGGACCCTGGGGTCACGACCTGAGCCAAAGGCAGAGGCTCACACACTGAGTCACCCAGGTGTCCCTCCAATTCTTGATTTCAGCCCAGTTCATGACGTTGTGGTTGTGGGATCAAGCTCCAAGTCAGGCTCCATGCTCAACGGAGAGTCTGGGTAAGATTTTCTCTCTCTCCCTCTCCCTCACTCTCAAATAAATAAATTAAATATTTAAAAATAAATAAATAAAAATATATAAGTACTTTGGAGCATCTGGGTGGCTCAGTCAGTTAAGCATCTGACTCTTGATTTCAGCTCAGGTCATGATCTCAGGGTTGTGAGATCAAGCCCTTCATTGGGCTCCATGCTCAAGAGAGAGTCTACATAAGATCTTTCTTCCTCTTTTCTGCTCTACCCTCTCTCTTTCTTTCTAAAATAAATAAATAAATAAATAAATAAATAAATAAATAAATAAATAAATAAATCTTTTAAAAAATGTATAAATATTTGTATGTGGTTTTAAATATATGTAAAGATAACTTTATATCTGTTTTATGGGGACCTCTGGGTGGCTCAGTGGTTGAGCATCTGACTTTAGCTGGGCGCATGATCCTGGGGTCCCAGGATTGGGCCCCATATCAGCTCCCTGCATGGTGCCTACTTCTCCCTCTGCCTGTGTCTCCGCCTCTGTGTGTGTGTGTGTGTGTGTGTGTGTCTCATGAATCAATGGACAAAATCTTTAAGAAAAAAATTGTCCTTATTTTTAAATAAACATCAGAACTCTGGATAAGAGGGCACCTGGGTGCCTCAATTGGTTAAACATCTGCCTTCAGCTCAGGTCATGATCCCAGGGTCCTAGGAGTAAGCCCCACATAGGGCTCCTTGCTCAGGAGGGAGCCTGGTTCTCCCTCTCCCTTGGCCTGCCACTCCCCCTGCTTGTGTGCTCTCTCTCCCACTCTCTCGCTATCTCTCTCTCTGTCAAAGAAATTAATAAAATCTTTTTTAAAAAAAGAACTCTGGATAAGTAAACTTTCTTATCTTTTTCTTTTCTTCCCCCTTTCCTTCTTTCCTTTATTCTTTGCTCATTTTTCCCCCTTCTATTCTTCCTTTCTTCTTATTCCTTCAAATTTCCTTAGGATGACTTTGTCCAATCTTATCCTAAGATTTTTGGGGACAATCTTGATAAACTAAGAGAATTAAAATAACTATAGAGGAGGAAAAAAGTCTAAATGAAATTGGCATCAGGTTTTCTCCATTTCTGTATCTTACAGTCACCATTAAAATAATAACAGTTCATATATCCTTCTTTATATTAAACTCTGAAATAAATCCTTATATTGAACAGTATTTTGAAATATAAAGAATTTCAAATTGGACAATATCAGGTAATATTTCTATAGTACTTTGTGTCTCGAATTGCATGCATATTAGGGATATTTCATGATTCAGTAGAGAAAGATATATAAATGAAATAATTACGAGGCACTGAGAAAATTGTTGGACAAAGTGCCATGGGATCACTAAACATGGTCCTTTATTTCGCAAGTATTTCTGAATGCCATGTTTGTGCCAGGTACTAGTCTAGGTGCTAGGGATACAAATAAAGTATTTTCCCTCAAGAGGGAATACAAAATGATTAATACAAAATTCCTTTATAGTTTGATAACCAATTGCCAGGTTAAAGGTGAATAAAGAATGTTATGGAAGCCAGAGAATGGACCTAGAACAGAGAGGGAGGTTTCAAGAGTGCTGGGAAAACTGTTATAAATAATTTACCCCAGAGTGGCATCTTAAATGATGAGTAGAATATACTTGACCTATAAGGAAACAGGTGTGTGGAGAGAGGAAGGGTAAGAGAAGAGCATCTCAGGCAGAAGGGACTGTGTATGATCTTTACAGAGAAATAAACAGTGTGGTACCTTACAAGACCAAAAACTGGCATCTTTGAATATCAAGGTGCTCCTGAGGAATTTGGAGGAGATAAGATGCAAGTAAAACTGAGAAGCAAATGAGAGCCAGGTTATGGAAACCTGTGCCATGCTCAAGACCTCAGATTTCATCCTGAAGTCAATAGAAAGCTGTTGAAGAAATAAAGGAGAATATTATGATCTGCTTTGGGTTTTAGAAGAATCAGTCTACTTCTGCAGTAGAGACAGGATATACTGGTGGATTGAGAATTGGGAGAAAGTTGAGGTAGAGGGAGATACATGAAGAATCTTTGTTGCAGTTAGATGAGTGCCTGAATCAAGGCAGCGGCAATGGGGATGGGGAAGATAGTAAGAAGGTTGCAGGGAGTTAGCCTAGAAGCAAAAGTGCTTGTTCTAATTGTGCGTAGAGAGTAGAGAAGACAGGAAACTTAGGACTGTAGGACTGTTCTCGTATGTCTGGTTTGTGCAACCTGTAAAGAATTGAGCAGAAGAATACTGGTGGGGGGAGGAAATGAGCTAACTTTTCAACATACTATACTTTACATACTAAGAGAACATTAATAAAAAGGTTGTTGCTGGGTGTGGCAGGGGGACTGATGGTGAGATATGGATGAGATCACTAGAGAGAAGTTAAAGAGTAAGAGAGGAAGGAGGAAAGCTGAACCAAAATAGGGCCCCAAGGATTACCAATATTTAAGCACCCTGCAGAGGAAGAAAGGGCTAGTAAAGGGCAAATAGGCAAATAAGCAGTGAGCAGAAAACTAGAGAGTCTGATAGAACCATATGAGTAGTTTCAAAAAGGAGCAATTGATAATATCAAATGCCACAGGGAGACATGTACATTTGTTCCTTTATGTTTTTTCTGTTTTCTACAATTTTTCCACTCCCAGTCTGTATTTTAATAAATAAAAACTCTAGTACATAACCACATCACTCCATCTTTATCCAATCCTGATAATTATTTTATTATTTACAAAAATCTATTTTTAAAGCCATGAGGGATGACAAAATTTGTGTTTTAGAAGGTCATTCTGATCGAAAGCAGTTTGAAGGCTCTAATAATAGTCCCAGAGCTGATAGAGAGGAGGGAATGAATTTAGCAAATATGCTGCTAATTGAATTGATAGAATTTTATATTTAAATTAGAGGGAAAGAGTGAATGAGAGTAAAGAGTCACAGATGTTTAGAAGTATCAAGATGGAGGGGCATCTGGGTGGCTCAGTCAATTAAACTTCGACTTCTGATTTCAGCTCAGGTCATTGTCTCCGAATCCTGGGATCGAGCCTGGAGTCAGGGTCCATGCTCAGCAGGGAGTCTGCTGGAAATTCTATTTTGCCCTCTCCCTCTGCCCCTCCCCCGTGCTTCTCTTCCTCCTTCCCTCTCTCTAAAATAAATAGATAAATCTTTTTTATTTTTTTCAGATTTTATTTATTTATTTATTTATTTATTTATTTATTTATTTGAGAGAGAGAGAGAGTACAAGCCAGGGGAGGAGCAGAGAAGCAGACTCCCAAATGTGCAAGGAGCCCAATGTAGGAGTCTATGTCAGGACTCTGGGATCATGACCTGAGCTGAAGGCAGATGCTTAACTGACTGAGCCACTTATTTCTTAAAAAAAAAAAAAAAAAAAGTATTAGGCTCGAGTATCTAGAAAAATGAGATTTGAAAAACAATGTAGGCAATGGGGTGGGGAAGGGAAATGTAGAAGGTAGTAAAAGACAATACAGCACGTTCTCTGAAGTATTCTCTTTGCTTTTCATTCTAGACATACTCTGGTAGTGATTGGTGCCCATGTTTATGGATGAGTGCACCTCATGATAAGCTTTACCCAATAAATTGTGAGCCAAAGAAATTTGCATCCCTAGTAGGCCAAAGTACTTCCTTGCTTATGTCAGATTATCTAGAGCTCTTTTTCCTCTTGTCCATATTTGAATCCACAGCTCTTCATGCAGTCTTAGTTCTTGAATGACAGCAATGAGAAAACTCCTCTGCAGACCAACAGTAGACACATAACAGGAGTGGAAACTAATCATTTGTTGCTGAAAGTCACTAAGTCTTGGGGATGTTACCTCAACTTAATTTAGCCTACCTTGGTGATGTGCTCCCTAGGTGAACTCATGGACTGCCATATCGTTAGCTGTCACATGTGCACTGATGAATCCAGATCCACAACCCCAGCTTTCACCCCTGAAATCAAGATCCTTATTTCTAGCTGACACATTCATTTCAAATCAACCAATCTAAAATTGAACTCAGTAATAGTGATTACATTTTTTCTAAGCACTTACTCTGTCCCAAGTCGTTGTCATAACTTTTATATAAATTATATCATTTCATTCACACAATAATCTCAAGAGTAGATGCTATGTGAATCCCTGGTTTAAATGCTAAATCCCAAGGGAAACAGGATGTTTTGTTAAAGGAGATGGAGAATGTGCAGTTAGAAAGGTAGAAGGAGAACTGAGAGGGCCAAGGGAAAAGGAGAGTAATAACCAACATTGAATACTACAAAGAAGTCAAAGAAGGTAGGAATAAAATGATTCCAATGCTTTGTAATTAGGAAATTACTGATGACTTTTGGAGGACATCCATACTACAATGAGGTACAGAGCAAAGGAGAAATGACATGGAGAGAGCGAATATGAAAAACTCAAGAATTTTGATGACAGATAGCCAAGGGAAAGAAGGAGATAAAGTATTAACTTTATTGTATTATTTTATTATTTAGGCTCAAGGCTGAAAGATTTAATTTGGGGA
The DNA here is from genome assembly GCF_011100685.1 of Canis lupus familiaris. Classification (NCBI taxonomy): domain Eukaryota; kingdom Metazoa; phylum Chordata; class Mammalia; order Carnivora; family Canidae; genus Canis; species Canis lupus. The sequence goes on along the minus strand of NC_049222.1, from coordinate 36,568,154 downwards.
TTGTTTTTAGAGACATAAACATGTATACAGGCTGAGACTTTAAACATATGAGACAGAGAATGAGAGAGTTGGTGATGGTGCAAACTTCAGGAAGCACTAGACAGAAATGGTACCAGGGGTCAGGTGAATGGTTCACTGTTAGATGGAAAGTGAAAGTTCCAGTCTTCTGAAGTTGGATAAGATAGTACAGCAGTAGAGGTAGATCTGGATGGAAGTCACAATTCAAAACAGCTCATTTGGGGCATCTGGGTGGCTCAGTTGGTTACGTGTCTGACTCCAGATTTCAGCTCAGTTCATAATCTCAGGGTCTTGGGACAGAGCCCCACATCCAGCTTCACAATCAGCACAAAGTCTACTTGTCCCTCTCCTGTGCTTGCTGCTCTCTCTCTTTCTCTCTCTCTCTCGAATAGATCAATAAAATCTTTAAAAAATAAAATAAAATAGCTCATGTTAATAGTACCCAAGATCCTTGTTAATATGGCAAGGCCATCTACTAGAATTTAAGAAGCAAGGAGCAGAAGATACACTTAAATACATTTTTGAACTTTGAGAAATAATGAAGTTAAAAAATAGAATATTGGGGCAGCCCAGGTGGCTCAGCGGTTTAGCGCTGCCTTCAGCCCAGGGCCTGATCCCTGAGACCCGGGACTGAGTTCCACGTCCTGCTTCCTACATGAGCCTGCTTCTCCCTCTGCCTGTGTCTCTGACACACTCACTCTCTCTCTCTCTCTCTCTCTCTCTCTCAAATAAAAAAATAAATAAATAAATAAATAAATAAATAAATAAATAAATAAATAAATAAATAAAATATTTAAAAAATAAAATAAAATATTAAGGATGCAAATTAGAAAATACTTTTTAAGAAAACAGTAAATCTCATAATGAGTGAAGAGTCAGTGCTGATTCTTGGCCATAACCACCTTCTTTTTTTTTTTTTTAAAGGTTTTATTTATTTATTCATGAGAGACACAGAGAGAGAGAGAGGCAGAGACACAGGCAGAGGGAGAAGCAAGCCTTATACAGGGAGCCTGATGTGGGACTCAATCCCAGGTCTCCAGGATCACACCCTGGGCCAAAGGCAGGCACTCAACTGCTGAGCCACCCAGGCATCCCCCATAACCACCTTCTATTTAATGTTTCATGAAGCTATGTAGAGCAGGATGATTGGAGCTTACAAGTAATCTTGAACTTTATTGTTGCCAATAGTTTTAATTTCCTCTAGGAATAAACCTTTTATTAGAGCTACTGATTTGTCCCCAACGTGTGACTTAAGTGGCTTCTGAAATTGGGAAGAAAACCAGTAAGGTAGAAAGACCACTGAACAAAGAACTAGCAGATACTACCCCTAAACCTAGTTCTACCACCAGCAAGTCATCATCTCCTGAAAACTGCCTCACTTCTTCACCTACGTAATTATCCATAAGTCCATTCCAGTTCTAGCTGCTTCTATTCCCTACCAGTTCATGTACCCATCTCCATGTATAGCGAAAGGCTTCCAGCCCTTTTAATAGAGATAAGACTCAAAGGAGCAATGCATTTTGGATAAATCCCAAACCACAGCATTAGTCTTTGCTAACCAAGAACTTGGTCTTTTAACTGTAAATATGTCCTCAATGGTCCCAAGAGATCATGGATCTGAGGACCTTCTGGCACATGTGCTGGCTGGCAGAAGCATTGAAGTCAGACAGGCTCCCGATGGAATATACAAAATTGAGTATGATCTATTTCTGTCTGTGTGGCTGTGAGTAGTATGTGGTATGTGTATGTCTGAGTGTGTGTGTGCATACGTGTGTGTGGTATAAATGTATACCGAGGCATACATTAGTATGACACAAAATGCTATAATAAATAAATCCTACAACTTAATATAAAAGCTGTTTCTTCTCTCTCGTGTAACAACCCAATTCAGGTGTTCCTAGTTAGTGAATGTTTTCACCTGTATTCAGGAACCTTCATTCCTGCCATCTCATGGCTCTGCCATTCCCTAAGGTCTCAGAGTTCACTGCATCCAGGCAGAAAGGGAAAGGGCAGAGAAGGCAAGCCCACTTCTTAAACCAGAAATTATACATATCTCTTTTTTTTTCAGTTTCTTGATGAGTACTGATCATATGACCTCACTCTGAAGCAATCAAGACTGGTAACAGCGACACTCAACAAGACACCATTGTTCAGCAGTATGATAGAAGGTGAAGCATAAATGTTTATGGGCAGTAACCACCTCTGCACAGTCTGACCCTCTGGTGCACCCTTTCCCTACAAGTAAAACACACTCACTGCTTCCCTAAATTGGTCATCTCAAAGTCCCATCCAGGCACCATGTCTGGGACAAAGGCCAGGATCCCTTGGTGACATATGGTGTTTGGGGATAGGTGTGTCTCCTATATACCAGTGACCCATAGTTCAATTAAAATTTCCTTGTGTAAAAGGGAGAATGGGAGATTTCACAGTAAAAAGCAACCCTTCCAAGAGGAAATAAAGAATCTCTGCCTTAGCAATGGAAAAAAATTTGCACTTGGACTCTGCCTCTGTTTATTCTGAGGAGTTTCTTTCTATTATACTCTATGGTCACCTTTGAATTGGGCATTGGGAAGTGTTCCCTTTTGGGGGGCTACACAGTTTCTTTAGCCCATATCCTACAGGTAAATTAGTAGTCTTCTGGTTGACTTATAATCACAGGCTTTTTTTGAGTCCAGGCTTGTGATGACTTTAACAATACAATTCCCTCAAAAACTTACTGGGCTTCTGATCCACTTGTTTCTATTTAGCTCCATGTGCCAAGAATCTGTGACATTTTATCCAATACTGCTTAATTTCATGGTCTTCTTGCCACTATGTCTTTCTTTCAGCTCAATGGTAGTAGCCTCTGTGAAGTCACCTAAAAAAAAATAGATGTTGATGGGAAGTAAATGTTCTTAATAAGTTCTTAATTAGTCTTAATTATAAGGTTTCTGCTTTACTAAAAAAAAATCACGAGTCTTTGTTCAAACTTCTTTTCCTTTTCGTTACTCAGTAATGAGCACTAGATTTTTCCAATCCAGAAAGTTTCCAAATTTTGACGATCTTTCCTGTTATTTCTGTTCAAAGTCTCCAACTCTTGCCTAAACTCATCTTCCAGTTTCTGGTGGTATTCCTTGGCATGTGGCTGCATCACTCCAGTCTCTGTCTCTGTGGTTATGCAGCTTCCTCCTCATTTGTGTGTGCATGTATGTGTGTGTAAAATTCCTCAGAGACTCCCTTCAGTATTTCTTTCACTTCCATCATGACTAATATTTGATCACAAAACTCCACCCAACTCAGAATTGTCCACAGCTGAAACTCACAACTTAAAATAATGAAACGTAGAGCATATTCAGGGCTTCCTGTGAGGCTACTAGTTCCAGAATCCATATTAGTTAAACAGTTTCTTATTTCCTTCTACTGAAGAAGGTGTCTTTCTACTCTTCCATGCCTCAATGCCCCCTTGCAGGCTTTGGGAATTTATCAGATAAAATTGCTCACCCTGGCCTCCCACTAAAAAATCAACAAGGAGAGGAGTTTTAGGGACAGACCTCTAAGTTGTGTCCTTGAGTGAAACAGAATGTCATTCCAACTCTGTGGCTGCCTTATTAAGGAGGTAAAATACAGGAGTGGGTTGAGACTCTGGGAAGAGAGAGAATGGAAAGAACACCTGCTTCTTGTTCTGTTGTCTCTATTTTGGCAAAGCAAACAAAAGCCCAAGACTTTCATATACATGAGGTTGCCTTTGTTGTAATATCTTGTAAAATAAATTGAATCTTTAATGTGCAGTATGCTTCCTGCCCCCTCCCAAACTTTCACTATCAAGAAGACACAGTATCAAAGGACTGTACACACTCAATTTCACGAACCAATAAACACAGCTTTTGCATTAATTACCATTTTCAGTTCCTTGGAAAGGAGTGACAGCAGTTATCAGGAAGATGTTTATTATTGCTAGGCTTTATCTGATGGAAATGAAGTCCTACCAGTCACAAATTGAAGATTCCCAAATAAGGACCAGCTATCAAATGAGAGAACAGGGCTGGCTGCTTCCAGATAGCTCGTCACATTTTTATTAGCAAGAACAGGCTACAAATAAAATTTCTTCTTTGTGTAGCTTTCTCTCCATTGGATGCTTAACTCAACAGGATGCCAGTATTTCTAGTTCTGACTCTGACTCTCAGTTCAGATGTCTGTTGGTAATGATCACACCCTGTGACCCATGCTCTGGGTCATCACTGAAGGATTCAGGCAAGGCTTAATCTTGCCCAGGCTGGATCAGTCAGAGGCTGTCTCCTCTGCCTACTGGCAAGGCCTGGGGACTGACATTCACTTGCGGCTGAGTTGAGGTCATGGCACAGGTGAAGATAGAAATAGTATTTATTTCTGCTTCTGAAACTCCAGTGCTGCACTAGGACCTTCCCTTCCATATTTCAAGGGCCATTCAACCCTTCTTTTCATTTTTTGAGCTTCTCTAATATCTTTCCAATGAATTCTTTTTTTCTTTAAGCTAGAAATAATTTTTTTATGTTTCTTGCAACCTAAAGAAATCAAATTAATATTTCCTTTGGGATGTAGCTGAGAAACCACCAAGCTGATTATATTTTCAGCTAATTATATTTTCAGCAAAATAAGCCTTAAATCCTCCTGGAGAAAGGTCTCAACATTTTCAGTGTATGTATATTACCTTCTCACTCTCTCCTCACTTCCGGCTCAAAATTTATTTTTTTCAAAGGACTTGAAATTCATTATACTCTTTCCAGAGACTTGCCCTATTTCATATCAGAGTACAATTGGAGTCAGGGATACCTGGCAAGAGATAGAGTGTTAACTAGAGAACAGGGTTAAAGAGACTCCTGTGTTTTGGATGCTTATCCAGAAACTTCTGACACACCCCACCCAACACCCCCTACTCCCCAAGGCAGCTTCACAAAATATTCCACTGGCACCTCAGTGGAGTTCTGGCAAGAGCTACAAGCATGGTACCACAGTATCTTCTGTGCCATTCACTGAGCCATGGCCATGCCCTTTCCAATGAGGTCTGGATCTTAGTTCTGAAGGATCCTTTCCCTGGGGGCTCTATCTCAGCCATTACTTTCACTATTTTTATACTCTTTGGAGTTTTTTCCTTCCTAATAGCCAGTCCCTCATTACAGTAATCCTCTGTTATAGAGTACAGTTTTTTATATGAAACATCTTTAATAATTCCTGTGTAGTTTCTATATTCTAGTTAGACACTGACTGGCAGGTAGCATTAGCATCATATATTAATATGGTGGTTAGCTTTACACATCAACATGACTGAGCCATGAGATGCTCTGATATCTGATTAAACATTATTTTTGGGTGTCTATGAAAGTGTTTCTGGAAGAGATTAGCATTTAAAGTAGATGATCCTCCCCAGCGAGGGTGGACATGATATCTGTTGAGAGCCTGAATAGAACAAAGAGGCAGAGGAAGGATGAATTAGCTCTCTACCTGATTACTTGACCTGGGACATCAATCTTCTTCTGCCTTTGGTGCTTCTGGTTCTCAGCTATTGAGGATTTGGGCTGGAATCTACATCACTGAATCTGTCTCTCAGCCCTTCTAACTACACCACTGGCTTCCTGGGACTCTAGCTTATAGGTGGCAGATCATGAGATTTCTCAGCCTCCATAATCATGTGGGCTGATCCCTTATAATTAACCACATTATACATAAGTAAATATAATATAAATTCATCATTTACCATTATTTGTCATAAACCAATCATTATCAATAATATAAATAAATAAAAATCATTTTTATATATCTTATTGGTTCTACACTTCTGAAGAACACTGACTGATATACTCATTTTAGGGATGAAGAAGCTGAGATTCAAATAAGGTAAGACCAACCCATGTAATGACCTATATAATGAATTTCCTTTTTAACACATTTAAAAGAAAAAAATGTATGCATAATACATAGATCTCTGTCTTCTTACTTAAAAGATATAAAATATAATGTTACTTTTTTGGGGGGAAAGAATCAAGGAATACAAAGTTTATGCCCCTATACTCAGTGGAATGGATTGGAATTTTTACGTTTAAAAAAGTTCTTTTATGTTTAGATTCAGAATATTTTGCCACTTTTCATGCTGTCAGGATGTGTTTTCTTCTGAAATTATAACTGGTGCTTTTGCAACTGTAAATTCTTTTATCTTCTGCTGTTTACACTTTTTCCATTGATATAAGCTAATAACACAATAACTAACACATTAGAATGAGAGCAAATAGGCTTTGAATAAAAATATGAATTACTCCTTAAGAACTTTAGGTGTTTGGCATATAATACTTGACCTCTTATTTGAAAAAGCATAATGCTCTTTTTCAGAGATTATAAAAGTAACTTGTTTTCATTACAGGAAGTTGAAAAATCAATCAAAATAGAAAATTTAAATGATAACAATGCCATTTCTTGGTGAAATAACTTGATTTCTATATCCCAAGGAAGCTAAGGTGGACTCCTGGCCCTATCACCATTCTGTGTCTGTCTGTCACAGCCCACTTGAGACAGGCCTTAAGAAGACTCTCTGATTTGCAGGAAATGTGACTCTTCATTCCTGCAAGTTTGACATCTCTAGAAAAAAAAAAAAAAACTATTCATCAGTCAGCCTCTCAAAGCCCCAGAGAATCCAAGTCTATGGGGACAATCACAAGGCAGAGAGGTACACCCTTTCAATGTGCCAATCCCACACTAATTTGCTGTCCTTCAACTTGTGGCACTTTAAAAAGCATAAAGTCACCCTTTTATTAGATAAACATATTCTATCCTTATGAAAAGAAAAGTTGTTACTTTCAATCTTAAGAATTCAGTTGGATTATAGCTAATCCTGGATCAGTGGTTCCTATGCATATAAAACTATTAAGAAAAAAATTGTTCCGCCTTGGTGAAAATTAAATGAAAATGTTGCACATGGTGGTATCTGATAAGCCTTAGGAAGAAACATCCTGCTGACACAAGTCTATTATAGTTGTGTGCTGGAAAGATAAAGGATAGAAGGTGAGAAAATAGTAACATTCCTCAAAAACAGGATCACAGTGAACAAAGGGAAATTGATAAAAGATGATCCCGGTGAATAAAAGGTCTCTCAAGTTATAGGTCTATGGGTCCTGTCTCATTATCTCTACTGAGCATCAGCAGTGTGTTCCCTAAGATATTTAACTGTTAACCATGAAGTTTCTGTTTAAACTCTCAGGAATATAACCTTCAACCACAAAGCACATAAAATTCACAAAAAGCTCATACAAATTTTTGATTTATGAACTAAAATCCATTCCCATAATTTATCAAAGAACACTCCAAGCCTTCCCCTTGAAAGCCGTTTTTATTTAAACATCATTGACTACCTCTGTTAAAGGGATAACCTTACACCTCTGCATCTAGTTTTCTCCTTGAAGAGGTACGCAGTAAAAGGTGTCTGCAAAGTCTAATCTAAATACACGAAAAGAAGACCACTTTCTTCCATATTCCTAAGTACTGGTCTGCAAACAACGATTCACTGGTCTGTAGAGGCCTGAAGAAAATAAGGAAATGGTACGTTCATTCAACAAGAAATTATCAAGCATCTATTTTGGGCCAGGTTAATAGCTTTTTCTCCTAAATGCTAAATATATTTAATTTTATAGACATCTATTTTGATATCATATTCTTTCTACTGCTTTGGGGTTAAGATGTGGTGATGAAAATGAAAATGAAATTGGCTCTTTTAAGCACCCTGAATCGGCAAAGTAAAATGTTAGCAGCCCAGCGCCAGTAACCCAATGTGTATTTACAATGTTACTCCTCCATGAAATCCAAACTAGCTACAATCATTGATTGTTCCCCTACCCCAACTATGTCTATTCATCACTATACCTCTAACATCTAACCTGTGACTCCCAACTTATATTTATTCAATCAGTGATTACTGACTGGATGGATGGATGGATGGATGGATGGATGGATGGATTGATGGATGTGTCCATCTGTTTGAGCCAGACAATTCACTGATTAGAAAAACCCAGTGGGGCAGCCCCGGTGGCTCTGTGGTTTAGCGCCACCTTCAGCCCAGGGCGTGATCCTAGAGTCCTGGGATTGAGTCCCATGTCGGGCTCCCTGCATGGAGCCTGCTTCTCCCTCTGCCTGTGTCTCTGTCCCTCTCTCTTTGTGTGTCTCTCATGAATAAATAAATAAAATCTTGAAAAAAAAAAAAAAAAGAAAAACCCAAAGTTGGACTAAATCCAACTTTGCTGAAGAAATTTAGTTTTCCTGACTGAATCAGGAAACCAGTTTGTGCCACATGTACCTAAGTGGTTCACTGTCCTTCACTCATCAACATCACCATCATCATAAGGTTGTCATTATTATTATTAATTGCTCAGCATATGCTGTCACTCCTCTATGTACTTTGTGTGTAGTAAGTCATTTATTCCTCAAAAGGAATCTCTAAAGAAAATAGTTTTATAACCTCATTTTACAGAAGAAACGGGCTCACCAGAGAAGATAAGAAATGTACTTAACTGAAGGAGTCCCAGATTCCATTCTTAATGACTTCATTATGCTGCCTCCCTTTTACAAGAACTGTAAGAAAATAAACCAGAAGGGAGTACAGAAAATTCAGCAGTGACTTCCAGTGCTCACACACCAACCTCTGTCTCATGTGGCATGATCTGCAAGTTCTAACTCATAGCAATATAATCATAACATTAAGTAATGTTTATATTTATTTCATAATGTTCTGATATTAATCATAACATCTCACCACATTTTATTTATTTTTTTAAAATTTTTTTCTCACCACATTTTATTTCCAAATTTCCTTCTGCATTTTTTAGGCACATGCCTCAGAATACATTCTATTCCCAAGCCTGGTATTATGTACTGTTCACAGTAGGCACTCAAAAATATTTTTTAATTCAATTAAATTATTTTAGAGTTGCTAAGATTCAGATCTCACAAACGCATTCTGTAAACCCACACGACCAAACTGGATGGATTGAGTATGAAGGTTTAAAGCACAAAGAAGCAAAGGGACAATTCCTGACATAATGGAACACCTTGAGGGATTAAAATAAACATGTATAGAAATCACCTGAGGCTCTCAAAACTTGATAAATTATGTCAGCAAAACCAGGAAATACACCATCTCTGACAAAGCATTGAGCAAATCCTCATTATACAATACTTTCTTGGTGCATTGAAAGCACACCATTAACAGCATTTAACCAATGGCTGTTCAAAGTTATGTAAATTATTGCCATGACAACTATTTCTTCAGCAATAAAATTATGGAAACCACAATTTCCCTGGCAGATAGAAGAGCTTTATCATTTGCTATTCAGAATGAGTTTAAATGTTCATTCCTCGCAGTCATCAGAGATAAGACACCTGTGTGGCAAGGCAGCCACCTTCTAACTTGGAAACGGGGGTGCTCCAGAAGAACACAGGAAGTAGGCTGTTTTAATTGCAGGAGGCTTTGTTTCCCAGAGGCAAACACAGAAAAGATGGTGGGAGTTCCATGCATCTCCACAAATGCCTAAATTACCCATAATTTGGCTAAAATGCACTACAGTTGGGAGGAAAAGAGGAGAAAATACTGTGTTTTATTCATAATTGAACAGCAGAAAGAAGCAAGAAAGCGGAGATAAGAAAGTCAGTCTGAAAAAGAACCTCTAGAAGTATCAGAGCTTCGAGGCTGACCACAATGGTTTGTCATTCTACTCTGTCCATGACATTCATCTCCAGCCACTCTCTCTAACCCTCTCTGCTCATGTCTCACAGACGTTTTCTCTCTTCCTCAATCTTTGCTGGCTCCTGTGAGCTCAGAATCTCTAGACATGCTGCTCCTTCTGTCCTTAAAGCTCCCCTCCTCCACCCATCTTCCCCACATCACACAGCTGCTCATCTTCAGATGTCAAACTAGAGGCCCATGCACCTGACAGTGGGCTCTTCTACAGTAACATAGCATCCTGGGCTGGGCATTCATGCATTTGTCTCCATAATTACTAAAAATTATAATTTGTTACTGAGTATTCCTTTTATCCCATCTCCACAGCTAGACAACTAGCTCCACGGGGACCCTGTCTATCCTGGTCACCTCTATGACCGCTATTACATATTACATAGCATACCCTGTATTCAGTAAATATTTGTTGTCTTCATGTATTTTTAAAGGAACTTTCCCTTTTCTTGATAAAACTGTTATATTCACATGATCCTACACCTTGCAGTGGTTTGAGGAGATTGTCTCAGAAATGCAAAAGAAGAGGAAAAGGATTTTCCTTAGATGCCTGAAAACAGAGACCTTAGATTTTTCACAGTGGAATAAGCAATGGAAAAAAATAGCTAAAAGCAATGGACAAACACATACCCTGCACTTTCTCCTTTCAAAGGAAAGAAGCAACTAATAGGGAAGAATCTGTTGATTTATACAATTCCTCGAACTGACCAGAAGGAAACATCATGTGGGGAGCCTAAGGCTGTGCGAATCAGAGAGGGGAAGAGGGAATACTGAGTAAAATGAAGGCAAGACATATCTGTCATTTTGTTTGTTTAGCACAAACACAAATTGGAAGCTTGTAGCTCAAGAAATGACTTCTCAGGGAAGTATTCCTTTGACTTGACAAACACTGTTTAGCTTATCTTATTTTTTAAATCTCATTCATTGAATACTTTTTTTTCCCCAAACACCTGCTATGTTACTAGGTCCTGAGCTAGGTCTCAAAGATACAAGATTAACATGATAAATTCTGTAGGAAAACTCATAATGAGTGAACAGGACAAATAATTATGAGGCAATGTCAAAGTCCTGTGCTGAAACTGAATCAATCAATAAATCATTGCCTGGGCTTGCCAGAGGGCAAGAGGAAATGAGAACAGGGTCAAGAGAGCCACCACTGAGCAGACATGGCTTTTAAGCTGGAAGTGAGAGGAAAAGAAGTTTGTGTCTGGGACAGGGAAGGAAGGCACTCCTGGATACAAGTGGGAAAAGTGTGTGCGAGGTGGGGCGGTCCCGAGCACCTGGCATGTTTGAGAAAAAAGAAGTGGTTCTCTGTGGCTGAAATAGAGAACATATATCATGGACCAGCAGTCAATGAGATTAGGCTGGATCTTGAGGAGACTTAACAAATCATGAATTTTAAATTGCATAAAGACTAATGATATTTGAAATCCTTTTAAACACAGACACATTCTTTCAGGAAATCTTATGCTGAAGTCCAGCATATCAATTAGAAAATGACAGCTCTTCTGGGCTCCTGAGTGGCTACCCACAACCTTATCTCCCACTACCATACAGGGTTATTCTTTAAAGCCCAAAATCTTTGAAAACAACACCAGTGGACAGCACAGAATCATTCAGGCAGAGCAGGTGCCCCATAAATAAACCAGTGAGAGTCACATGATCAGGTAAGGTCTTCATTTATTGCTTTAATTTTTGCTTTTGCCATGAAGAATGAACAGGAGACAGGAGAGGAGACTGGCATAGCAAGGGGAAGGCACGCTTATTAATAAGCTGAATGTGGCAGAGTGTTACCCAGAGGAAGAGCTTTTGTTCTGGTTGCTATTTCCCCCACTCTCCCTGACATTGCCTCTCTCTGGGAAGTAGGTGATTGCTCCTAAAGCAGAAGTCATCTTCTGATCTTCCCAGCTGAAGTGTGAAGCACAATGTGTTCTAGGCAAGAAGGGAGAGTGGTCCAAAAAGGGGAAAGGGAGAAACCTTCACATTGGAATGGAACTTAAAATGAGAGTGATAGACCAAGGGTTTCATGGATGTGAAGCTTATACAATTTAGTGAGTCTCCTTTAAAAAATAAAAAATTATGGGTGTGCCTGAGTGGCGTAGTCAATGGAACATCTGACTTGGTTTCTGCTGGGGTCACGATGTCATGGTCATGAGATAGAGCCCCCCCTCGGGCTCCACGCTCGGCAGGGGATCTCCTTCAGAATTCTTTCCTCTTCTCCCTCTGCCCTTCCTATTCATTCTCTCTCTCTTTCTTTCTTTCTCTCTCTCTCTCTCATATAAATAAATCTTTAAAAAATTTTGAATATACAATTAGATTTAAAAATAAATTTAGGAGGAGAAATCATAGCAGATTATAAATTTTAAAAGCATTTAAAAAAGGAAAACATTACAAATCCATAAATATAGTAGCTTTACTTGTACAACTACTTTTCTTAAAAGAATTGTCTCACACACCTATGTGAAATTGCTTTTGCTTACACTTTTCGGCCGCATACTCTTCAATGATTTTTTCATATGACATTTGCGTATTTTCAATATAAAAGGTGGATAATTCAGTATTTCTTCTAGCATGGTCCACTGAATTTTGCAGTATCATGATCTTTATTTAGGTTTAGAAGCATTTCTTGCAGCTCTACACTCCTTTTGGTAAGATCATGTAAATCTTTAGAATTGTCAAATTTAGGAAATCTCTATCAAGTCTATATTTTATATATGAGCTGGAGGATTTCAGGTCATTTCAAGCTTTGTTTTTGTTTGTTTTGTTTTGTTTTTTTTTGGGGTGACCAATTTTAAATACTCTTTCAGTGATGATTCCTACTGACCCATTTGGCACATCAATGTCTTCACTGTAGGGTTGCATTATGCATTTACAATACAGTCATCGAAGTCACTATTTTATGTCAAAATGGCAAGAAATTTATATACATTTTTTAGGTTTTTTTATTTATTCATGAGAGACACAGAGGCAGAGACATAAGCAGAGGGAGAAGTAGGCACCATGCAGGAAGTCCCATGTGGGACTCGATCCTGGGACTCTGGGATCATGCCCTGAGCCAAAGGCAGATGCTTAACCGCTGAGCCACCCAGGTATCCAAAATTGGCAACCAATTTAAATCTTTTTCCAATGTGTTCATATGAGTCTCTCCTCTTCTCTAATTGGATTATCAAGCAAGCCAAGGGCATGTTCATTATCTCTGCTTATCACTTCCTCTCATAGAATCTTTGGTTGACAAAAGAATTAAAAGTATTCATAAGGTTTGAGAACTGTAGCATACAATAAGGTCACCCAATCACATTTGATGTAGACTCAACAATAAAGTAGTAATATTTGGTATTTTGTTTATCTAGATAACATTTCATATTTACACATTTTCCCATGATTTAATTCTGACAAATGATTTGCAATAATTGAGTCACATTTGCTTTTTCATTTTGACATTTTTCAGTGTGCTTATACAGAAGTAAATCAAATACAACAATTTGTTAAAAAAATTCCCATGATTTCAGTAATTATCATTATTTAAAGAACACTATTTTTCATTGTACCCTCTGAAGGGCAAATCCTATTCACTTTAAAATGTAATAGGCATAACTACTCTTTTGAATGCTTAAAAATAATACAAACTATTACCAATAAAAGTGACTCTTCTTTCTTCTCTGCTCTTCAAGGTGTTCATGTTGCACATTTGTATTTGATTGATGTGTCATTCAAGTACCTCCTTGTCTAGAAAGTCCTCCTGACTTTCAGGAAGTTATGTCTGACTCATTGAAATACTTTCTAAATTATACAATATATACAACATTGTATCTTGGATGCACTACCTGGGATTTTATAGCAGTTTGAACATTGTTCTTTTTGTTTTTGCTGTTGTTGTTCATATTTACTTAAAAAATATTTCTACTGTCTGTTGTACATTCTGTTTAATTCCCTATAAATATAACGAGGATCATGCTTTGGGGGGAAAAAAAACAACTACTTTCTTTATAAAACAGTGCTAAAGTCAATTTACAAAGCCAAGTATGGAATTTATCAAAGTCAATGAATTCTCCCAATAAAGTTGTTGAAATCCCTGTGTGCTCTGATGGCCATACAAATTTTTAGTTTTGGTTGCAGTAAGAGAGGTTCAATATGCCAAATTTTGTCTTTTTGTACCAAATTGTCTTTTTTTTTTTTTTTTTGGTAAGATTTATTCATTTATTTCAGAGAGAGTGACAGAGAGTATGTAAGTGTATGTGAGGTAGGGAAGGGTAGAGGGAGAGAGGGAGAGAAACTTCAGCAGACTCCATACTTAGTACAGAGCCCCATGCAGGGCTTGATCTCACAATCCTGAGTTCATGACATGAGCCAAAACCAAGAGTTAGACACTTAACTGACTGTGCCATCCAAGCATCCCTGAACCAAATTGTCTTTTGCCAGAATTGTCTCTGTTACATTTTTGGCTTCCACTAGAATATTCTCTTCCCATAGCATCCAGATTTATATATAATTAATAATTCTGGATAATAATGTATGAAATTATCCTAATCTGAAAGTAAGGCATATAAAAAATTTATTTTTAGTCTGCTGCCTTATTATAGTGAGCTAGCTAGTTATATGATATTTCCATTAATTATCCAATTACATAGATTAAAACATTATTAAGTACACTGATAAAACTAATATATTAAACATTATAGCATTAATATAGTAATATATAATTACTATTAGTGACATATCAATGAATCTAGTTCTGTCACTAGACCATTTATTTCTTGAGGATTTCTGCTATGTTAGTAATAATTTTGTTTGCCAGTTCCTCTGGAACCTCCAGGTTACTTCAGGGCAATGTACCTCAGATATACCAGGAAGTGAGCTAATATGTTGGGATGCATAAAACATGTGATTTTACATAGAGGAGTACTTAGTATTTAAAATTCTGCTATAGATTCATGCTCTAAAAATGCAAAAATTCTGATAATGTTTTTCATTATTTTCAATTTAAAAAGAAAAATATATGTTACATTTATAATTATATAATGCATCAACAGATATTTCCTTTTAGAGAATGTCCTCACGAGGCATCAGTAGGAATTACAACATTAAACACCTGATGACTGAGAGAATACCCCACGGACTAGCTTCTGGCTCTAAACATTTCAAACCTTATTTTTCCTCCAATACCCACATATTTCCAGTGTCTCAGGATAGGTTCATATATTACAACCAATCTCTGGTCCTATAGCATTGTTTTACAATGCTGAATGAGTCATATATAGGGAGGGTCCCTGGAAGCCATTCCTACGCTCTACCTACAGCTGGCAATAACACAATCATATGTGGAAGGCACTGAACAGGATCTACCCTTTGACAGATGAATGGATAAAGAAGATGTGTTGTATATACATACAATGGAATATTACTCAGCCATCGGAAAGGACAAATACCCACCATTTGCCTCGACGTGGATGGAACCAGAGGGTATCATGCTGAGTGAAATAAGTCAATTGGAGGACAGTCATCATATGGTTTCACTCATATGCAGAATATAAGAAATAGTGATGTGTGATGAAGCTGAATTCTTGGCATCGAAAAATATCCCTTGCCAAAATGAGGCATGGAAGCCACATAGACACTGACTTTTAAGGCCCTTAAAGGCTTGGAGTATTGCATTCTAACAGGAAACTAGAGAGGCCACCTTGAAGTTAGGGTTAGGTGTTGTTACTCTTCTCATTGTGGTTGCCACTGTTGTTCTAGAATAAACTGGAAAATTCCTAGTCACCAACAATGACCACCTTCTCACCAGCTTGACAAGATGGAGGCTCAGGATAGACTTTATTTGACAACAGAGCAATATGACACATCTTGCATGCTCAGATTGAGACTGTGGTTGCAAGTCCACAACCATTATTATGTCAATAGTCCGTGAGAGACACTTATTTCTAAAAGCCATCCCAATCATCAGAGAGCCAGTAACAGACCTGTGTCATTATAGACGAGGTGTGATACTAGCTAAAGAATATATTAAGGACTTTATTTTCATTGACAATAATTTCAAAGACAGTCCATGTCACCTAAAGATTGCAATTCCTATTCTCCTTTGCAGACACAGTGTAGAAAGTGAGTGGCTTTAAGTTCTGTAGAACATCTTATTTTCTTCATTATTTAGGCCAAAAATTGGGGTAGAAGCATGTCACGTTAGGGTACAGTATTCTGTCCTGATTGGTTTTTCTCTACTGCCCGCTTCTGCACAGTAATCAGCGACCCTAACTGGTCTTGGACCTACGTAAAAATTTCTAGGCATAATCACCATGTTTACAAAATGTCCTGGTTTCCAATCAGCACTCAGAGAACAGGGAGCATTGCATTCGTGACCTCTGCAAACTACTATTACAGAAACTAATGCCGGGTAAATAACCAGCTCTCTGAGAATGATCTCACTGAGCTGCGTTCCTAGCACTGAATAAAATAGAGGTGCTATCTTGCTGACCAACCTGAAACATGAACTCTCTTGAACTATTCCAGCACATGTAAAAATCATTTTGATCTGTGGCTTGTACGAGGCTGTGAATGAGTGTAAGAATGGTGAGGACTCGGAGAAGGAACAAAGGGGGTGACATGCACACTGCCACCCCTACTTCCTGGAGGAAAAACAAATTGTAACTGTCTGAATCAAAATAAACTGTGCATCAAAGAGGATGTCAGAGATGTTTATTTTGAAATATAAGTCTCAGTTCTCTTCTGCCACAGGGTAAAATTGTATTGATTTTTCATTCAGATTAAAAGGAAAGCTATGAGTGTTTTGTTAGAACTTAAAGAATGATGACATTGCAACCTTTTCATTTCCCAAGGGAGACCTACCTTTAGCACCTCGAAGAAGTTCTTGTCCTTGCAAATGTTTTGGTCACTCAGCCTATAATATTATGCTGCATAAACTGGCATCTGGAACTCACTGCAGGTCCTGAGCAGCTGAAGAAATAGATGGCTTGTGGTTAATCAGTCCATGGTTACTCTCACCTGGTGCCACAGATGCCTCAGGCTGGTACCTGAAAGAGCACGGCTCAACTGAGAACTATTTTTCTCAAAAAATAGCACTCTTCACTTCTGTGTGGACTTGCTGATTTGAGGTCAGGCGCCTCCATCAAGAAGGTAGGAGTGTGCACAGCTGGAGCTGTGTCATGTCAGAGCAATGGTGCTATTCCATTGCTCAAAGCACACCATTTCTCATGAGGCATCGTGGGCAAGAATGGCTTAATCAGAGATCAAACCTCAGCTTACATCTGAGCTCTGTTGCTTTGTGACTGTGCAAATGGCTTGTCCTTCTGATTCTCAAATTCTATTTTAGAAACAATCCCAGTGTTTTCCTTTTATATTAGATAAGATGATATATGCAGAATGCCTGGCTCATAAAAAAAAAAAAACTCGAAAAATAGGGCTAATATTATCTTCCAATTCCAGATAGGAGTTGGTATGATTTTCAGCTTTGATTCATCCTTTCACCCATTCTGGCTAATAGTTACAACTTACTCATAAAATATACATTGAGCACAAACTCTGTGCCAGGTGCTATACACAGAGTTTATAGTGCCAGGGCACTAGGGATACAGCAATGGGCAAGACACAGTCCCTGCTTACTGCTCTGCCATGAAGAGCCAATTCAAGGCATGTCTGAGTAGGGCAAGCTCTTATATGGTGTGTGTTCCTCTTCCAGTGACAGAGACATCCTCACAGAGACCTAAACATAGTCATCAGAAACAAATCATCCACTTGAAATTATTTAGAGCCAAATAGAGCAAACAGCTTTGTAGATTAAAAAAAAAAAAAAAACACACAGAAGACTGCAATTCAAATAAATACATAAACTCAGCTTTGCAGTCTTGAGGCATCTCTTCAGGAGTCCACATAAAGAGGTAAGATTTCTGCCTCCACATACTTTCCTCTCACATGGTTCAGAAGCCCTGCTAACATGCATCACGCCATGATGCCATTAAACACCCGATACCTCTGGATTTTGAATCCATGCTGCTCATTGTCATTCACTTTCCCATGAGGCTTAACTGCAGATGGAGAATTCCTCCTCACACAGACCTGAATGCTGCAGGCAGCATGATCAAGTTAGATTTCTTATCACAAATTCATAAATTACCATTTAGTTTCTTAAATGTGGACATTAGTCCATCATTGAACAAATTTTACTGAGTTCCTGCAGTGTACGAGGAGATGCAGGTGTGGGACATGAGAGCAAACAAAGCAGATCAACTGTAGAGATACAATCTCAGTTCCTCTCCTTCTCTGCAGGACTAGGGTCTTTACAGTAATATAGTGACAGGGATATTTTCAGCATTATGGGACAGTCCCACCATGTGATCTTATCAAATTTTAAAAGTTCAAGGTTTATGCCCCAAAAGTATAGCTATTTAAGCCTGCAACTCAATCATTCAACCAATAACAGTTACCTAGTAGGAGTCCAGTTTTCCTAAGATTCTCTCAAAGATACTGAAGAAATGAAGAACCAATCAGTGATATCTGAGAGCTAATAATATCATCACTGTTTAAAAACTGACCATCAGGGCAGCCCGGGTGGCTTAGCGTCTGCCTTCGGCCCAGGGCATGATCCTGGGGTCCTGGGATCAAGTCCCACGTCGGGCTCCCTGCATGGGGCCTGCTTCTCCCTCTGCCTGTGTCTGTCGCTCTGTGTCTTTCACGAATAAATAAATAAAATCTTAAAAAAAAAAAAAAAACTGACCATCAAGAAACAATAAGAAAACAATTAATTAAAGTGTGCAGTGTTGTCTCTAAGTAAAAATGGTGTTTAAAGAAGAACATAATTAGTTTGGGATGAGAGAATTTGTCATCCTTTCATGATTTCAAATGTGAGAAGGTTTGAGGTCTTCTAACCAGTGGGCTCAGAGTTAGCTTTATAGGTCAGCCCTCTCTCTTCTTTCCTCTCTCCCTTTTTGGCATACCTAAGAATATGAATTTCAAGATCTAGATAGAGAAGGAAATAGAATTCCCCACTCCAGCCTAGAGCTAATCCAGCCATTGGTCAGAGCTCTCCATTCATTGTAGCATCATTGCTTTCCATTACTGATAAAACTATACTTCATTTCTTACTCATTGTTTTGTACCTAAACTTAAGTGGCCAGAATATTAGCACCCCCAAACCCCTGAACATACTAACAAAAGTCTTCTTTCAAAAGATGTGATCTTGGGTTGTTTAACTAAGAATGTGAACAGTGAGAGAGGCAAAGAGAAGATATTCCAGAAAATGGGGAGAACATGCAGAACGGTTAGGAAGCAGGAGTGAGTGTGGTATACACAGGATGTGGCGGAGAGCCTTGACAGGGTGAAAAAAAGGTGCACTGTCCCTTTCACTGAGCTGCCTGGGCCCCTGAGAGAAGAGGCAGCAACTGCACTGTTAGCAAGAATCAGCCTCAGCCACAGGAAATCTACAAATCCTTGATCTTGTTTACCCCAGGCAGAAGTATGAAAAATAGCAAGTTTATCTAATATGTTACACTTGCTTGGTATATTGGGTTGTTAAATGCTTTTTCATATTTGCACTCTCATTCACTCCTCAAGATAAAGTTCTGGGATGGGTATTTTAGGCAAATAAGAGATGGAGACACAAAAGGGTTAGTTATTTGCCTGATTCTACATGGCTTGTAAGTAGGGTGACTATATCATTTACTTTCTAAACCAGAACACTTTTGAGAATGAGAAGGGGTACTCTTAATAGCTACACTGAATAGCAGGTGTAAATCAGGACAATCTTGGGAAAACTGTCATTTATTGTCCCTCTCCACATAGAGGGCAGAGTATGGACTTGAGTGTAGAGCTCCAGACCCCAAGTCTGAGGTTCTTTCCTCTCTACTGTATCTGGCCTTTTGATATAGTTGAAACTAAGACATTCTTCTGGAAAACAGCACCTAGTCCATCCTAGAGTGTGTACTGTTTAAATTATATATGTTTGCAAAACGTAGTTAATTATAAATGTTTGCAAAATTTAAACCAATCCTAAATGATGTTCCATGAAAGTCATGGGTGTTTGATTCATACAAATGAAATAAACTGAGCCTTGATTGCAGGTAATTTGGTTTTATAGAGAAAAACCAAGGGGAATATAGATTTAATGGATTCCATTTTACACATGATAGAAGAAATTGGACACAAGATTTCATGCTATGGCCAGCAATTCATGTGCATGAAGGGAATCTATACCGAGGATGTATGTGTAGGTAGGGAGCTTGAATTTTTCTCTTAGACTTGTGAATAGAGTGACCATATAATTTATCATACAAACCAGAACACTTTTGAGAGTGTAAGGGGGTTCTAATAATAATTATATCAGGAGAGCAGATATAAAGTTGGACTGTTTCTAGAGCAAACTGGGATATATGGTCACCCCTTATAAGGAGAGGGAGGACATTTTCTGCCTCACTCAGACTGTAGAGCTCTAAATGGGGGAAAATAAACAGTCATGCCTACCTCATCAGTCCATCTTTATTTTTAGAAGAAAGTTATGGTTAATGAGAGTTTTTCCAGAATATACAATATTTCCTTTTCTTTCAAGTTAATATACTGGGGCAGCCCCGGTGGCGCAGTGGTTTAGCGCCGCCTGCAGCCCAGGGCGTGATCCTGGAGGCCCCGGATGGAGTCCCACGTCGGGCTCTCTGTATGGTGCCTGCTTCTCCCTCTGCCTGTGTTTCTGCCTCTCTCTCTGTCTCTATGAATAAATAAATAAAAATCTTAAAAAAAATAAATTTCCTTTAAAAAAAAAGTTAATATACTGCCCAGAAATCTGATTTCTGTAATTGTAGGAAGAACTTTGGATGTCAAAGCTACTATAATTCCTGGAAATGTTTTTGATTGCAGATAATGCAAATATTTAATTGGTACATTATTTAATATTTATTTACTTATATTATTAATAATGTCTGCCCTAGATCATAACAATGTTACATAAAAACAACTATTTCATTCAATAATACTGCTGAATGATTTTTAGGAAATACGCTACCAAAGATTGAGGGAAATGACAAATTGTTGGATTGAACAAGCAGATCTATCAACCCACAGATTAACCTAATTTGTATATAACAATACCCAAGTCAGTACCAATTTTTTCAGTTTTTCCATTCTTAAAAAAGTGAACTTTAACCCAGAAACCATTCAGTAAAATATCAACAGGAAACCATATTAAAAAGACAATTTTGATATTGATACAATTGTTGAAACTGGGCATCCTTTACACATTTCTTTTAATATGGAGCTCACTTTGGTTATATTATCTTGGAAGTATGGAAATAGGAATATTCTACCCCCAGAACAATTTTCAACGACAGCTCACCTGGGTCTGATCATCCCAGAACCTGGAGCAAGCATCTCACCAATTACATTCCTGGTAGCCTCTGGAGAGCAACAGAGACATGAGTCATTCAACTCCATATTTGATTTGGACCAAAGTATGATCATTGCCTGTGCTTCATGCTGCCACTGGGCACATAATACTGCTCTGAATGCTTGCTGCCAATGTGCACCCAAAACATGCAAGATTCAAGTATAAATAGAATAAGGAGAAGGAAATAGCCCCCAAACACTATGTACCCAAAATACTGAAGTGCAATAGAATAAGAAGATACAGAAATAGTCCCAAATCAGCGCCGCAGTGAAAATAGATGTCTAGTATAATTATTATAGGGATTATAATAACTGTCCTTATTCCTTTTTGTGTTTCTTCTATCAACTTTAGCTTGAAATACTCAGTCACTGCCAGTTTTCTTGAAAGTTGATGAGGGGACTCTGACTCACAGAACCTCCACTATTCCAAGAGCCAAGAACCCAGGAAACTCTTGCCCCTGAAGCACACAACAATGTGATCCTGGTGTTTTCCTGGTGTTTCACATGTCAGATGCACTCTAATGTTTACGCTTGCAGAGATGTTTGTTAGTATGTGTTCTTGTTAACCTCTGAAAAAACAGCATTGTGAACTTAGTAACATATAACAATGACCATCCTACCATGCTTACAGATTCTGTAGGTCATGAATTAGGAAGGGGCACAGTTGGGACAGCTTTTTCTCTGCCCTCAATATCTGGGGACTTAGCCAGAAAGACTTACATGGCTGGAACAAGATATATCTGGAAGAAGGGGAGCCATTTATAAGATGGCTTCTTCACTCATTTGTCTGGCAGGCTGAGATGACTTTGTTCCACTAAACTGATGAACAGAGAATCTATCTGTCATTTTCCATGAGGCATATGCATCTCACACTATGCAGACTGGATTCTGAGTGGGAGTGTCCCAGAGAGTCCTAAGAAGACCAGGTAGGAGCTACACAGCACTTTCTGATGTGGGCTCAGAGATCACCACTTAGCTTCTAGCTACAACTACTGAAAAGACATAGACTCTCACCTTGATATTTTGGGGTCATATTTTAAAACTGCCATGGATGATATTAGCAAGCATGTCCTTTTTCCTTCATCTTTGTCCTGACTTGCATTTGGGTCTAGCCATTGAAACCACCACAATAAAAGCTATAATAAGCCCTATCTTAAGACATTAAATGAGCTGAGAGATGATTTGTATAACAGAAAGAAAATTGTTGCCAGTAGTTTTGCCACCTTGAAGGTATGGAATTAAAACCATACTGAATCCAAATCACCAACTCAGAACTACAGTGGAGCAGATCCATGTAGGTTCTCCCACTTTGTCTTGTCTACTCCCACTACCAGCAGAGCTTCAGGCAGCTATAGACCAGCCTGTTGAGACATTACTCCAAATCCAGGGACAAATACCATTGCCACTTCTTAATTAATCCCTATCTTTAGTCTGACAGCCAGCAGGCATTTGCCTCTGTTTCTCTCAGGCCAGTTTTGGGATAAAGATTACATTCTATGAAGACAAATAGTTAAGTGATTCCAGAAACTTACGTTGAGGGAACTATTACTACAGTCTTCATTCCTAGTTCAAGACCCTGGAATTTGACAATCTTTTGGTTACTCATAACACTTTGTTCTTGATGGTATTTGACCCCAGGTTTTAATGGTGGTAGAAATAGTCTATTTCCTTTTTCATCCTGGTCATAGATAAGAATTCCAGAAAACCAAAAACAACTCTTTCCCCACTTCTCCCTTGTTTTTCTCTCCAATCTAACCAGTAGATTACTGGTTACTAACCCAACCCTATTATTCTTGGTCCCAATAAGTGGGCAGCTGATGGAGAAAATAAGACAACTGCATATATTCATGATTCAAAGGTTTGTGGTTCCTACCAATTCCAGCTCTTCCCATTTCTATCTGTATTGTTTTGTGCAACTACTTCATCCAATTTCCCTATCTGAAAAATGGCAAGAAAAATAATATCTATTTTCTATAGTCGTGGTGAAGTTTAAGTGAAATTATGCATGTAAAGCACTTAGCATATTATAAATATGCAGTGAAACAGTAAATGTTAACTGTTCTGAGCTATTATGATTCTAGAACCAGCTGGAGTTGATGATTTTAACTTTTCTGTCTCCCATTCTGCATAATCACAATATTGAAACTTCATTTCTCTCCTAAATCTTTACCATTTCCATGCTTACTCTCACTGATTGCTTCTGAACATAGAAAGAAAAATCTTTCTCCTCCTGGAACCCAGACATTCCCAAAGCTCCAGATTGCTTAGGGTTTAGAGTCCTGGGCAGTAGGATATGGCTTCCCAACATGTGCCTTTTTCTCTGCTGCACCTTTCCCCACATATATGTACAAAACATGTAGTATGACAAACAGACACAGAAATTGGCCTGGACTTTATTAAGAACTGCCACTCCCCTGCCAAGCTTCCCCATGAAAAGGGCCAACTCGTACTAGAGATGGTTTCTCAGTGATTCATACCACCAGGGATCTGGGAACCAGACCAGAACTTACTATGTTGATAGTCTTTTCCACAAACCATTACACGTCAGAGTCCACACTTACCAGGAACAATGGATAAGATTCATTCCAGCTCTAATTTCCTATTATTATAATGTTTTAATTCCTCTGAGCTATGATCCATGATATTCTGGAGCTCACTTGTGCTGGCTTACAAGGGCTAATAACTTTTCAGGGATTTTGTGAGCCAGTTGTTAAAGCCATTATTAAAAATTACATTATGCAAACTTACGTATTAAATGAATCATATTAAAAAGAAACATAACAAATATCCCAAACTCATCACATCCTCATTATTATACTACATTTTTCTATTATTTATGCCTTTGAGGTTATTACACATATTCCATTTTTATGGTAGGAAGAATATATGACGAGGTGCAGCTGTGCATCTCTTCAGCTCTGCAATCAGTAATATTATGTTAGTAGCTTTAAATTGATCATGGTAGCTACCAGTCAGAACCTGATTTATTCCTTTTTCCATTGTCTAGTCATGAGAAGTAATGAAGAAAAATGTTAATGTAGATTAAACTTGTATCTGTCACCATTACAATGCAAGTAGCACAAAAAAATTAAGGACTGTTCTCCCAAGATTTGAAGCAAAAAGGTGCTGACATCATTGATACACTAATGAAGTTTGACATACATCTTCATTGTTTCACTTTCACTTTGGTCTTGCTCATTAATGTAAATAGAAATATCAATCATCACTCACTTCAGAACAATACTTATTCATTAATTACAACTGTAGGTTGGCTACATACTAAGAGTTTAGCAAAATTCAATCACATCAGTCTGTAAGAATCAATTGGCTATATGGAATTTATAATAAAGATTATTGTGTATTTTATTATTATTTGTCAGTTGTGTGCTACACATCGTTGTATCAGTAAAATTTATAATACACTTATATACATATATAAGTGCATAATTTTTTTTCGGAGAGCCTGTTGTTAAACACTCATTAGCACACCATTGGTGCTGTGACTGTTTCTACTACTTCCTTATAGAAGAGTCAGACAAAGTTCAGAGAATTAGGATCTATTTTCAAATGCCATATGTAGGGGATTCCAGAATTCCCAAGGTATTTGTCTTTCTTTTTTCAAATATTTATGATGGCATCTTTTGCTTCATTCACCACCTGACTATGATATAATGAGGCTGCTGTGTAAACAAACAGACCAGAGCCCTCGATTTACCTAAGGAAGAAGCCCTGGATATAGGATAAAACTAAAGCTCTGGGAAGAATCAGTTTCTCAGCACCTGCCTTTCTTCTTGGTTGTTGGCGATGCATTAGAAGAAAGTTCCATGCTGGATGCCATGGGAGAGAAGGCACTGGATCACTTCCTTCTCTGGTCTGAAAGGGCCACTGCCACATTAAGCCAAACCCAGTGATACAAGAAGCTCTTTCCACCCTTGCCCCACTATGAGGCGGCAGAGAGCCTAGTAGATTCCACCTAATCTGAGACTGTGTCTGGTTTATGCCCCAAGTATAAACGAAGATGCAGATTGGGACTGATTGTACAAAGGATCTCATGTGCATCTCAGCTCCCAACTACTTGGGCAACATGTATAATAACAACTCCATGGAGATGCAAAGGACAAGCTGGAATAACTCAGCCATTAGAGAAGACAACATATTAAGAGCCAAGGAAAGCTAAAGTTATGTAGTTGAAAAGAGAAAACTCAGAGGGACATAGTTATAGCCTATAGATTTTTCCAAGGTTACAATAAAAATACAAGAAGAAAATTGTTGGTAGTATGAATTGGGAAGAAATGGAGATTCAAAGGGAAAAAGCTTTGCGTTTGATTACAGAAAATCAAATCTTTTTTGAAGAAAAGCAATCCTATAATTTGTCTTCTAAGTTGAATGATTTTTCTTTTTAATAGGTATTAAATAATGCATTAAATGGTTGGATAATTCTAAGAAGATTATAATAAGGAACTTTCAAAATAAATGATGTTTTCACATGAGTATGTTTATCATGATTTTATGCCAATAGATTATATAAATATGTAGGCTAATATTGAAACTATAACTTTCACAGGTTCATTGAATCTGTCATCATTATTTTTCCTAAGGATTTTGCTTGCACAACAGTGATAGAAACTTGCATTTTTCTGCCCTTCTATTTTTCAAGATCATAGACTTTTTGTGTATAATTTCATTGAGTCAATCAATTGGGAGCATAGATTAGATTTCACTAATCTACCACCAACCATACAACTTAATAGGAGTATCCTATTTGATGACATGGGCATTCACAACTTCTATAAGGATGGTTTCTGGTAGAATCTCTGAAAGGATATGCCTATTCCCAAGCTTTTTGGAAATAGGCGCCTTCCCACATGGAAATGAGTAAAATGTTTGACGATTTTTAAATAGTTGGTTATAAATAAGATTCTTGATTTTATTTTTAAATGTCAAAGTTATAATTTTTTTTTAGGAAAAGCAGTTCAGTTTGAAAACATTTAAGCCTAGGTTCTAGTTTAAATTTAAATGATATCTTTGTTTAATGTTCTGGAAACCCACAAGTGGAAGGCAACACAGGAGGCACCAAGCATTTCACAGACCTCTCTATATCCTAAACTGAAATGTTTGTGAAAACCGGGAACATGAGGAATGTACCTTAGGGCACTGGATGAACTTCTAGAGCTCAACCACTTGCCATCAGTGACATATATCTCAACAACAAAACCAGGGTACTGCCTTTACTATAGAACTGGTCCAAGGGATTCCACATTCTTTCTTAGCAATCCTTACTTAAAGTTTTTCTTATTTTGTCTAATCTAAATCTTAGATGTAATATTTTCTACTTAATTCTTTGGATATTCTTTAACCATATGGGATACGAAAAGAAAGAAGAAACCAATTACCCTTCACATACACATTTCTTACTGTATTTGGAGATTACAGTCTAATCTCTTCTGGAAAGAAAAATGCATTTAATTCTTGGCAATCACATGGGGTGAGTCTGACATTCTCAATGTGTGCACATTCTCGGTTTCATGACACTTCCATTGCTTTCACAGAAGCCCTAACATTTCATTGGTTGGGGTCTTAATTATTGCACAGGGGCCCAGCCTACATTTTGGCACAGTATAGAGCAAGAGGCAACAGTCTCCAAAGAGTAAATATCAAAATTATTATATAACTGGAAGAAATGGAATATCCATCCTCAAGAAATTATCCAATTCACCACCGTAAAATTTCCTCTAAGCCCGTGTGTACTAACTACACTCTGGCACATGGCCAGACCAAAGTTAGCTAGCCTAAGAGAACATTACACATTATCTAAGATAATACTTGGAATAAATAGTTCTCTTGCATTCTTATTCAAAGGAAGATTATGAACTTCTTCATAATTCCCCATAACGTGTTATGTGAAATAAGATTCTAGCAAGGACCAAGGCTATGAGCCATTATCTGAATTGCTCCAAGCTGTATTTCCAGTGTCAGAGAGCATTTTTATTTGAAGTACTGCCTAACTGAAAGGAGCTCATAAGCATCTTGAGCAAATGCTAGAAAAGCTTATAGAGGATATTTAAATCTTCATTATTTAAATGAGGAACGATTTCTTCTCACCCAAGTCATTCGGAGTTTCTTCGTTTATTTAAGGTTAACGTGCTGCAGGGGATCTGGTCATGTGGATTTCTCAACCAAAGTAAAATAAATTGATGTAAAGCTTTTGCCAAAAATTTATTCATGAAATATATCACTAATTTATTGAGTAAGTTGGGCACAGTTGTATATGAAGAGGGAAGAAAAATAAATCTTTATCCTTTCTCATGTATGCCTTTCTTCATTCTCTTGGGACATTTCTTAGAGAGATTTCATAGCATCTCTGATGGTTTTCAGGAAATAATAAACATATCATCTTTAGATATATAAAAAAAGCTAGTCGTATCTCATTTCAATCTCTCAACTGATACAAAGTTTTTCTGGATCCTCCGGCCTGAGCCTGATTCAGGTTCAAAAACCCATAGAGCAGCAGGAAGAGACTCCGTCTGGTTCCCATTTGCTCCGCTTCCCCACTCACTGTCCTCCAATTCACTATGCTGTCGTTGGTGTCGGTGGAAAGGGGAGTAGTGGCAGAAGGGTGGAAAAATAAGGAGTAAAAAGGCTCCCTTGACCATGACTGTAATAATCAGGTCTTATTCTAATAAGGTCTTACTGGGTTTATTTGACTTCCATTTTCCATCCCATGAAACATTTACTCAGTCTGCACTCTTGCTGTGTGGCACACCTTCATCTACAATTCCCTGAGCTTGAAAGTAATGCCTTTGAAGTCCATCACATTCTTTCATGGCTACTGGAAAGACCATGGGTCATACCCATCCTGTGGCATACTCACCAGTATGAAAAAAGAGGGCTCATTACTCTTAGCTTGAAAACAGGGCTTCTTTCCTTGAAAATCTGGAAATATGTTCCAGGGATGCTTAGGCTGCTGGCAGAAGTGAAAAGACCAATTCCTGGCACTTAAAGCAATTGTTAAAAACATATGTAACAAGCATTTACCAAAGGAAATTCCACTTTCTGCAGGTATATATTAGATATAGGAAAGACAGAGAGAGGGAGAGAAAGAGAGATGGAGAGAAAAAGAGAAAGAGAGAGAAAGAAAAATATGGTGGAGAGAGGGGGCTTCACAAAGGTGAAATGAAATTTTTGGACAGAGGCAAAGTGAGGAAGAGCTGTGTTTGTTTAGCTCCTGTCTTTAGGCTTGACCCGAAAAGCTGAGTGAGGAAGGGGGAGAAGTACACATCTCCTTAAGCAAGTCATTGCAAAGAAAATAATGCGCCAGAATTATTTTTCTGCCAGAAATGGAACTCTTCAAAATAAAGGGAAAAAATATTTTTCAGATCCTTCCATTTTGGTAAACACATTAACTTCCACAAAATTAAAAAAAAGAGAGAGAGAACAATCTCAACAGCTGAGCAGAATTGGTTGGTAGGGAATTGACCTGGCATGAATTTTACTGGCAAGGATCAGACTTCCAGGATGATTTTACTTAAAAATTCTCAATATATCATACATGGAATTCTAAGAGATTCTCTTGAGTTCCTACTCTGTGTAAGGCAGAGGGTTGTTGGAGGGGATAATCAGAATATAAATGCTATGAACATTAACTCTGGGGATCTGTGAAGAAGTTATGACATAAAGAATATTTAACCTTTTCCTTCTTGTCTTCAGACATTTCCACTTTGTCAATGTAAGAGACAAAACTTTACATCTTGGATCATTCTAAATCAAAAGCTTTTGAATATATTTAACACTTAAAAAAAAAGAAGGAGCTGGAAAGGAAATGAAAGAAATATGGAAAATGAGATCAACAAATAGATTCAATAATTTACCATCAGAAGTTTCCTCAGAGCTGCCAGTAAATCTCTACTTGCAAAGTAGACAATTAATATTTATGAGTGAGACATTGTAGTGTGTGTGTCTGCCATTGCTTGGTAATTCACTTAATTTCTCTAAGGCTCCATTTTCTTACACTGTGCTGGAATCAATTAACCCCATTCCCTTGGGAAAGGGGAACTGAGTTTGTTGTGGAGAAAGAAAGGATTTGAAATTTTAAAAAATTAATCGGAAATGGTTTATCCTTCTTTGACAACAAAAAGAAACAGACTTGTACCTAGTAGAGGCTCTGGTAACCTGATCCAAGCTCAGAAAAGAGTCTAAGACCCTTACAATAATGCCAGAGTTTATTGTTCTCAAGGGGGTTAGGATGACTGCATAAGAAATTTGAGTGTATTATCACAGAGTAAGTTTGGGCTGTGGCAGTGTGAGCCAGTATCCCAGGTAAACTTGTGAGGAGATTGGCCTGGGTATCTCTGGTTGGGAGATTGCAGTGGATTTGGAAATTCTCAAACCATCATCATTTGCAGGACTATGGCCCATAGTCTCTCCTCTGAATAATGAATGATGGAGCAGACAAAAACTTCTTGAATTAATAATTGGACTAAGGTTTAGGAAGGTAGAAATGGTGGTGGGAGCATCTCTACATGGAGAGTAGTGGAAATTATCAAGGAAAGGTATGGAAGACCAGAGAAAAGGAATTGATGGGAAAGGCAGCATAGACAGGAGAAGGGCAGAGATGAAGGAGAACAGGAGAGAAAGTTTTCCATGGTTCACTTTCCTTAGAAAAAGATTCCATCCCCTCTGAAATTTGATCCTTTAGAAAAACACTTCTTCAATCTCCATCACAGTTAGGTGTGTGATGGATTGGAGAAGACTGGCAGATTGGTGACAAGAGGAAGGGTGATACTCAGGGGACAAACCTTCACCTGCCCCCTCATTCTCAGAGGCTTAATCACAGAGGGAGCTGGGGAAGAACTCCTCCATCCTTACACCATCCCACCCCAATCCTGGGATTTTCTAGGCAATGACATTCAGGAGCTCAGAGTAGACTGTCTCATAGAACTGCAGCAGCAGAGAAGACCCCACTGACCCACATGGCTGCCCGCCATGGTTTAGCACAGGCAAAGACTTCAAGACCAGAATAATAAATCTTCAAAGTACACTGTGAGCATGCAATGAGACCATAGAAATATGAATGCTTTTCATTCTATAAAGTGCTATACAAATAAAGTCTTATTTTTTTAATTATGTACTATTAACTCAGTTACCTATCTTAACACAAAATTATTGGTCTGGTCTTCTGTCTCTAATACCAAAGTAATTGTCTTAAATGCCTACGTATTACCATTCTGAGTTGAAAGCCACCTTGGATTAGGTATATATTCTCTATTGACCAAATAGGCTTGTCCCCAAGGTAGACTAGAACAGAGTGTGAATGAACATCTGAAGTCCAGAGTATAAATAAGGAGCCACTATGTTCATTTACTGACCTGTTTTGGAGTATTGTTGTCACAGACATTGCAAGACCTACTAGAGACAAATAAAAAGAAAAGAACAATTAGTGCCTTCAGGAATTCACAGTCTCGGGGAGGAGACAGACTATAATTTAGCTGAGTTTAGGACAGGATGTGCTGTTTTAGAGGATCACTCTTCTTAGGAGCAGGTCAAAGAGAACATTATATTCCAAGGAGTTGTCCTGCTGTGTGCACAGCAGAATCAGAAAAAACAAAAACAAAAAACAAAAAAACCTCTGACTATATGCCCATGAAAAGAAAGCTAAAATTAATTGCCTGGTGATTGAAACGGCAGGTCTGTTGTTGCTGAGAATTACATTACTTAGAAACTCTAGGCTGCCAGGAACATAAACCTATTCGAGAATATGGCATGCAGGGGGTGAGCAGTAAAATAATAATAAATACAAGAAGACAGAAAACAAATCTGAAACATACAGAAGTGGTATTATGGTTGATTTGAGCTTAGGCTCTAAATCATGCTACCTACATTTGAATTCCAAGTTCTATTCCCCATAAGACCACTATGTGACCTAGGGCAACTGATTTAACATTTCTTGCCTTGGTTTTCTTATTTTTAAATGGGATTAGTGAAAATACTTCAAATCATTGTTCTGAGGGTAAAGCAAAAATTCTTGAAAAACTCTTAAAACAGCTCTGGTGAAAAGTGAGGGATCAGTAAATGTTATTCGTGATCAGTGTTTTGTTCCTAGGTTCCAGGAAAAGCTAAATGGAAGAATCCTTGGGGAGAACAAAATCAGTTTCAGTCAGGCAAGCCTCAGGACGTTTGGAGTATCTTGAACTGATAAGTCATTGGGAACCTGAGTGGTGCTAAGGACCAAGCTATTTTGCTTCACCCCTGACCCAACCCCATCTGAGCCACAAATCTGTTTTCACCCAGTCTTCACCACATGATTCAGCTTTGCTCCTTGATTCTTTGTCTGTGGACTCTTTAGTTGACCTCAATGCTTCTACCCTTTCAGCTTCTGCTTACTCATGATGTTCCCATGCTGCTTTCTCTCTCTGTGGCATTCACTTTGCCTCCATACCTACTCCCAGTTTCCTCTCTATTTTACACTCAAATTTTCTAAGAGAGAATCTAACTAGTCACTAATACCCTTGTCAGGCAAAATAATCCTATCAGTTATTTACTAGGTGTTTGGTAAGTGGGCTCCCTTGAGTTGGGCGTCTGCTCCTGGTGCATTCAATAGTGGCCATGATGAAGGCATCAGGTGGAAGAGTATGGTCACCTGGATAGAAGGATCCACTTAGGTCTGCTTCTTATTGAAGGACTTAGATCAGAACCTTCTAGAAGTGGGTAGGGGCTACCTGAAGAAGTATGAGGCTTGAATTCTAATTCACCAGTATACCTCCAACCACCACCCATCAGGAAAAGTTAATCAAACTTTTTTTTTTTTTTTTTAAGAGAGAAAGAGAAAAAGCAGGAGAAGGAAGCAGGGGCAGAGGGAAAGAATCTTTTTTTTTTTTTTTTTAAGCAGATGCCTTTTTTTAATTTTTATTTATGATAGTCACAGAGAGAGAGAGAGAGAGAGGCAGAGACATAGGCAGAGGGAGAAGCAGGCTCCATGCACCGGGAGCCCGACGTGGGATTCGATCCCGGGTCTCCAGGATCACGTCCTGGGCCAAAGGCAGGCGCCAAACCGCTGCGCCACCCAGGGATCCTCAAGAGGGAAAGAATCTTAAGCAAGCTCTACGCTAAGCACACAGGGCTCGACCTCTCAACCCTGAAATCATGAACCAAGCTGAAATCAAGAGTTGGACGCTTAGCCAACTGAGTCACCCAGGTGCCTCCAAACTTTTATAAGTGCACAAACACACCATAAAATATCAAAATCTTCTGATAAATTTAAAATACAATAACTAACAATGTTAAAACAATTCTTAACCACCATATCTACTGAATCATAGTACCTATGTTTTCTTTCCTCAAAGAATCTATAAAGCTGTAAATTTTTGTCAATCCCTGCACAATGTAATTTTGCTTCTAGTAAAATGAAATGATTGTACTATATTGATCTTGACAATTGCCAGCTCTGACATTCTATGATCTATGGCTCTCTGTACATGTCCTGTGCTGCAGCCTACTTCTGACTTTTGTGGGATCCAGAGCAAGAGTGCAAATGGAATTCCATGTCACATGACATAGCATACTATCACAGAACAAAAGTTATATAAATATGGGAAACAAAGAGCTAGATGAAGTATGTTTGATAACTTACCTTTCAAAGAAGTGGGAGACTAGATTTAAATTAAAATTCTTGCATTCCTTAGAGTTCTAGAATTCAGCAGCCCCTCCACACCCGGGCCCCTCAACCTACAACTGGTTTCCTCTTTCCTTGTCATACTAGGCTGTATCTTGCATGGTGAAGAGTTTTGTGTACAGGCATGCAGACATCCCAATTCACACATGCAGCTGCGTTTATATCCCCCACCACATCCCCTCATTTCCAAAACCATTGCTCGTTGGCCATGCCTGGGACACAGGTATGTGCACACTGTCAATAGTCTGCTTAAGGAAAACAAACTTGGAAATATGGGGGTCCTAGGTACTTCATGTATGGTCTAAAAGGGGGGTAGACAGTTGGCCCCCTGAACTCCTCATTTGATAGGGAGGGAGTAGCACAAGGGAAGGCCAAAGGAGAGTCCTATAAAGCATGACTTTCCAAGCAGGGATCCTCTTTTCTGTGTCAAAGAAAGGTACTGCACTGCCCATGACTCCAGAGCCTACAACTATCAAATTAAGGCAAACAAGTTACCAAATAACTGTTTTGTCCCTAATTTATTTTTCTGGCCTTGAAATTCTGCACATCTAGCACTGGGTGATATGCTATATGTTGGCAAATTGAACTTCAATAAATAAAAAATAAAAAAAAATAAAAAAAGAAATTCTGCACATCTAACCTAATAAAACAATAAATAGAAACATTTTAGAAAACAATAGGTTTATTTGGTAATCCCTTGTTTGCACTCTATTGTGTTCAAAGCTGTCAGAGAGAAACTTGCTTTGTCTCTACAGTAAT
This sequence comes from Canis lupus familiaris, assembly GCF_011100685.1. Lineage (NCBI taxonomy): Eukaryota > Metazoa > Chordata > Mammalia > Carnivora > Canidae > Canis > Canis lupus. The sequence goes on along the minus strand of NC_049222.1, from coordinate 36,534,603 downwards.
AAAGATTCTTCAGGTTCTCAATTTTATTCCCTTACATCTAACTATGGAGATCTCATAAGGAAGGGAAAAGGTGGCCTGATTCATGAGATTTGACTTTTCTTAATGAAGGCCCCTCATTTGGGATGCCTGGGTGGCTCAGCAGTTGAGCATCTGCCTTCAGCTCAGGGTGTGATCCCAGAGTCCCGGGATCGAGTCCCACATCGGGCTTCCTGTATGGTGCCTGCTTCTTCCTCTGCCTGTGTCTCCGCCTCTCTCTGGTCTCTCACGAATAAGTAAATAAAATCTTTTTTTTAAAAAGGCCCTTCATTAAGTAATCTTAAAAGGGGAGTACATTTTAAGATTATGGATTCTTTGTGTGTTATTATATTTTTAAAGAAACCTTCCTGTCAGTGTGAAAACTTAGAAAACCACAGAGGAAATAAGCATAAAAGTCAATGCATGAGATAATGACATTAATGATAGTTAACATTTATTACACATTTACTAGGTGTCTAAATACTTTATGTGCATTATCTCATCTAACCTTACATGAATTAAATGAGGTAAGTGTTATGATCCTCATTTACACATTTCTGAATTATGAATTCCACAAATGCAGAAAAGAGGTTACATGGTTTGACCACAGTAATTTGGAGGTGGTCACACGGGATTCAAACCAACTCTGAACAACTCCAAAGTCAAGATCCATAACTATTCTCAATGCCCATGAAATGAAATATATTCAAACCACTCCTGGCCACATTTCACCCTACTGGCAAAAGCCAAGTCATCTGAAAATATTTTGGTTTTGCTTATTTGTTTAAAGTAACATGTTTTACGCACAATTGAGTTCCTGTGTCATGCATGGGTGCAGAATGAAAGGAAGTATATCTTTAAACTCAAATCAGTGGAGACTATCCCAGGATGACAAATCCGTCTATTATTACAGAGCGCAATAAAAATTAGGAGAGCCCCGAGGGCCAAAAAGTCTGAAAGCCTGCTGTATTCACATTAAGACGTTTCAGTACAACTTTTTTTTTTTTTTTTAAGATTTTAAGTCACCTCTACACCTGGCATGGGGCTCAAACTCACAACCTTGAGATCTAGAGTCACAACCTCCATTGACTGAGCTAGCCAGGTCCCCCCAAACATTTCAGTATCTTAACATTTAAATGAGTCCACCTATTAATTATTATTAATACACTTACACAAACAGGCTGAGTACCATTCTTTATAGTTTATATTATATATATTATATATATATTATATTATTAAACATCTATTCTCTAAACTAGATAAAGAAGTTCTACTTTCTTAAAAAAAATGGAAGTAGAAGAAACTACCCATTAAAAGAGAAAATTTTGTATCTGCTAATGCCACCCTAGATAAAAGGAAATCATTTTTTCCCTAGCTTTTGGAATTACTGACTGAATGTTGAAATCCTAGAGAAGTTCTACAAATGGTATGTTTACTTTGCTTTCTTGGTGAAATTATGATGAGTCCCATGCTTTTGCTCCATGAGCCCACCTGCCTCGTCAGGCCTTGGATCCCTTTGCCAGTGAGCTTGCTTTTCTCTGTAGGCAATGCCTGCCCTCTCCTTTAAAAATAAGTCATTTAAGCCTTTAATATTTGGATTACTGAGAATTTGCTAAAATGTATTTGATAATTGTTCATCACATCCCTACTTTGTGATAAGCACTATTCTGTCTCTGAGAATAAAGGAGGAAATAAAAGAGACAAAGATCTTACCCAGTGGACATGCTCACATTCTAGTGACAGACACAGAGAACAATGAAATGGGTATGATATACAGGTGGCAGGTGGTAAGAAGTGCTGTGCAGAGAATAAAGCAGGGGAGGGGTAGAGTGAGTGTTGGGAGAGGCAGGTTTCACTTTTATATAGGGTACCAGGGAAGGACTCACTGAGAAGATATTGGTATAAAGGCATACCTGAAGTTAGTAAGAAAATGAGACCTGTGTGTATTTGTGGAAAGAGGGTTCTGGGCAAAGAGAACATGTTCAAATGCCCTGGGGTGACTTTGTATATACACTTGCTAGGGCTGCCAAAACAAAATACCACAGGCTGGGTGGTTAAACAGCAGAAATTTTTTTTCTTACAGTTCTGGAGCCTACATGGCCAAGATCAAGATATCAGTAGGGTTGGTTTCTTCTGAGGCCTCTATCCTTGGCTTGCATAGTGCTGCCTTCCTGCTCCCTCTTCACATGGCTGTCCCTCTGTGCATGGCATCTCTCTGTATCCTAATATTCTCTTCTTACAAAGACACCAGTCTAATTGAATCGGGGCTACTCTAACAGCCTCTGTTTAACTCAATCAGCTCTTCGAAGATTCTGTCCTCATATAAAATCACATTCTGATTTCAACATAACAATTTAGGAGAAGGAGGGGAAACTCAACTCAGTCCACAACAGTGTGTAAGCAATGTTTTCGAGGAAGAGTGAAGGACCGTATGATTGGAGAGACGTGACCTGGGAGCACAGTATTCAATTAGATCAGAAAGGTTAAGTGGGAGAAAAGTCAGATTGTACAAGGGCCTAATGGCCATTGTAAAGACATCTCCTTTTATTTTGAGTGATACGGGAAGTCACTGGAGTGTTTTGAGCAGAAGAGTAAAATTATTTCACATGTTAACTTTTGGTTATAAGAGGCGGACATGTCTCCTGAGAGAAGGAGAAATCTCATTCAAATTAGAATGCTCATCTTAAGGAAGTCTGGGGCAAAACCTGTGTTGATTTGGACCTGATCTATTTTTGCTGAAGAACCTGAAAATTTGGTTTTCACTGGGTAAACCCCTTCTCAGAAGCCCTGCTGATGGATTCTTGTTCTTCTCCTTCTCCTTGTAGACTGTCAGATTTTGCTCTGTTGATCTTAAGGCTATGCTACTGGGTGAATACAAATTTAGAATTGTTACAGCTTTGAGTGAATTGAATTCCTTTATCATTGTGAAGGGACTCTTTATCTCTAGGAATGTTTTTGTTTTGTTTTGTTTTTTTAAAGATTTTATTTATTTATTCATGAGACACACACACACACACACACACACACAGAGAGAGAGGCAGAGACACAGGCAGAGGGAGAAGTAGGCTCCATGCAGGAAGCCTGATGGGGGACGCGATCCTGGGTCTCCAGGATCAGGCCCTGGACCAAAGGCAGCACTAAACCGCTGAGCCACCCAGGCTCCCCTTCTAGGAATGCTTTTGTCTCAAAGTTGTTTCATTTGATGCTAATGTAGCTATGGTAGCCTTCTTTGGGTAATATGTGCCTGATGTGGTAGTCATACTTCTGGTTTGCCGAAGGCCTCTGTTCTCCTTCCTTTGGGTCACAGATTAAGACTGTACTTTGTGGACCCTTCGTGATTTGTTGAGCTATGGCACAAATTCCAGCAAGTGATCTGTAGATGGAAACAAAGTGCCTCACTTTCAAGAAGGAGATGTTAGACCCTCCTGCTATCATTATGATTAGCCCAATTCAAGGAAATGGCTGTTTGTCATCAGGGCTTTGAAGGCAGGAGACATAGGAACAGAGCCCTAAGTGATTGGCAATAGGCATGAGTGACAAATACATGCTTTTGTTTTTAGCCACCGAGATTCTGGAGTTGTTTGACACCACAACAAACCAGTCAAAACTGATATATCTGGATATCTTCTTTGATTCTTTTACTTCTAATCTTTCTCTATTCCAGAATTTCTGAATCTCAGTGCTATTGATATTTTGGGCTGGATAATTCTTTGTCATAGGGACCTGTCCTATGGCAACACTGGTCTCTGCTCACTAGATACCAGTGGTGTTCCCGTCCCCTACATGTGACAATCAAAAATGTCTCCAGATGTTGGCAAAACCACCCCTGGTTGAAAACCATTGCTCTAGCCTTATGTTTGAGGGATTAATTAGAGATCACTTTATAAATTTTCTTTATAAGTTACTTTCTAAATTTATATAAATTATACATTACTTTTAAAGTAACTGTTGTTTTCATTTTCTCACTCTTCTTTGTCCTATTAGTTTACAAATTATATATTCTCTATACTAGGTATCATAACATGCATTCTTGCTACATTTAAGGTCAAGCTTTTCCATTACCTAAAGAATACAAGCCTCTTTGAATGATGTAATTCTGGTCATCCCCTACTAATTTATATTTTAGTTTTGTCCAATATTTTGGTTTCATCTTGTTTTACAACACCACAAATTAGACGTTATTATTTTATGAAGTTAAAGTTTATTAGATTCACACCATATTTACCATTCCCCCCGACCCCTTGCCATTCATGTCTAGATTTCAAACTTTCCATCTGGGATTATTTTCTTTCTACCTAAAGCACATTCTTTAGAATTTCCCTTCACACATATTTAGTGTGATAAACTCAATTTTTAATCTTATTGAAAATGTCTGTATTGTGCTCTTGTAATTGAAAAGTAGTTTCTTTCATTTAGAGTTCCAATTCTTAGAATTCTAAATTCAGGAGTTTTTATTTTCTCAGCATATTAAAGATAATATAAAAGTCATTTTTCATTTTTTTTTCTCGTCAGTGAGCCACTAACCAACCCTCTGTCCAACTACTTTTCCGTTAAGGTGACCAACCTTTTCTCTCCACACATTTCAGATCTATTCTTTGTCATCTCACTCTCTACCACGATGTGGCTTTTTATTTTCCATTCTGGTAATTATGGATTTGAGATTTGATGTCTTTTGATAATTTTCTAAATTCTCAGATATCATCTCTTTAAATATTTATTTTTCTCCATTTTTCTATATTGTCTCCTTCTGGGATTAGATATATATTAGAAGTTATCACTCTCTGTTCCAAATGGATTAACAGCTTTCTTTTTCTTTCCAGGATCATATTCTTCAGAATCATATTCAGTTTTCTTGATTCCTTCTCTAGCTCTGTTTCTAAACCTCTGTTTAGATCTAGCATTCCTTGAATTTTAATTACAATGTTTTTAGTCCTAGCATTTAATTTTAATTACAATGTTTTTATTCCTATAAATTCCAAAATTCTTTGACAGTATTTTTGTCATTTTTATAGTTTCTTGATCTTTGCACATATTTTGATAGGTCTCTTCAGAGTCTCAAATCATGCTGAAGATATTTATTTCATAGTCTCAGTCTGAAACTGTGCAGATCTGATACTGGTAATTCTTATTCTTGCTCATGGTGCCTTGCTTCCTTGTAGATTTTGTGGGGGGGGGGTCTTTTATTTATTTACTTAGCTGGAAGGTCAAACCTGAAACTACTTTAAATGAAATTTTTACTTAGCTGGAAGGTCAAATCTGAAACTACTATAAATGACATTTTTGGTTTGAGGTTTTTAAACCCACCTGTGGGCAGGATTGTGATGATCAATTCTCAGGAAGGGATACTTTTCCTTCATTGATAACCAAGGTCTAGACAAGCATTATCCCTAGATGTTTCACTTTTGAATATGCTCAAAAATCTCATTATTTTTATGTGATATATTATTAGTATAATAGGAAGATATCAAATTTGGAGTCAAAGAGAGCTGTTCCTTACTGTTCACATATACTATGGCAAAACTTAACTTCTATGAAATGTAGATGATAGCGGTTACTTCACAAGTCTACCATAAAGACTGAATGAAATACAGGTGTATGTAATATCAGGCACATAGTAGGCCCACAATGTTAGCTTCCTTATTTATGGAATGCTCATGTTTTGCATAGGTCATCATTTTTACACATCATCTACAAACAAATCTTTCTTTCCCAGTTAAGAAATAGGAGAAACTATCTTAGTCTCCCTTCTCTTTTATCACCTTTATTCATGCAACTTGCCTTCTATTTGTAATGCTCTAGTTACTGACTACAATTTTATCCTACAACTAGTTTTATCCTTCTAGAAGTACAATTTTATCCTTCTAGAAGTACAATTCCTACATTGGCATAAGCAATCAAAGTAAAACATTAATAAAATAAAAGTTATTCCTCCATAGGGAGTTGTGATGAAAGAATCACACACACAGGCACACACAGATCTATTTACAATTTGCCTATTAAACTCTGTAAAAACACTTGATTCCTAGACATCAAAAAATCAGATTAATTTGGTTTGGGGGTTTTTCTCCCCTAAGTGTAAATCAAACAAATATCATCCCTGTGGATTACTGTAGGAGACATAGTTAAAGATTTATTAATTATTACAACTCTTAAATTTATGACAAGTATTCCAAAAAATGGAACTCCTCAAATTAGATGACTTACTCAGAATTTTCCTTGGCATTTAATTTTAGAGGGCAGGATCAAGTAAGGAGAAAATAAACTCATATTAGTAATTTAAATTCCAAGAAACAAAATTTTCAGATTATGTCTTTGGGTCTATAAACATTATTCCAATCTTTCACAGTTTCTGTATTAGCAATTATAATTCTAGAAAATAAAAACTAATATTCATAGCATGGAGATATGGAGAATTCCACCAGTTCAAGGAAAAATGGATTATTTCCATGGCATTGAATTTACTAAATAAGAAGAACACACATGTTCATATTAGAAAGATCTCTACCTAATGTTAATGCATTAATAAACACTAATATATTGCATATTTATAAACACATAAAATACCATAATCTACATCATATCTTTTCATTTGCATTCAAGTTTCAGAAGAGCTAATCATGAAAATTGTCAAGATCCTGAATTCTACGATAATAAGAAAATTCTCTCCCTCTTTACAAAGAGGAGTTTTGAGCCTCTGAGCTGTGAGATGATAGAACATCTCTGAGATCTTCTTCAGGAGCTGGAACACAGCTGCCTTTATTTTAAGAACAGAAGCTCTCCTCTTCAGAACTCTAAAGGGCTTGGTCACCATAGCACTAGATATGAACCTAAATGAATTAACTTGCCACAAGCATCCTTCAGCTTTCAGGAGTAGTAGGCCAAACCTTCTTTGAGAAAGTGGTACCCTTTGGATATTCACCTTTTGCACTAAGCTGGGGACACAGTCAGCTCTGTTTTTGGAATGTACTGATGCTCTGCTTTGTAGTGTCGCTGAGAAATGTGCCAGGCCACATCCAAGATCATTCAGAGGAAGAAAAGTGAATTCATAAAGAAGTCTGCCAACTATAATATTTTGATGGATGAGGAAAAAAAAAATCTTTCAACTTACCCTGAAATGGTGATTGGTTTACTCTCTGAAGCATGAGGACCGAATTTTTCTTGCAATTTTATTTCTGCTAGAGTTCTGCTGTTGCCTTTTTACATTAAAAACAAATCCCCTTTGTTAAGCTTAAAATATTTGTCTTCAAGGATCTTCCAGCAATGCAGTTTCATCATAGAACTATCTCAGCATGAGACTAAAATGACTAAGCTCATGGTTACCAATCATTCAGTCATCAGAAAGTATTTCTTAGCCACCTAATTTGTGCCAAACCCTAAGCAAGGAATAAAGTTAGAGCAGTGTCTGGGACAGAGACAACTCCTAACCTCATGAAGTCTGTAGTCCAATAAAGACAAAAATAGCTAAATAATTACAATCATGATGATGGTTATAAAAATGTACCAGGTGCAGTAACAAAATCCCAGGCCCCTACCTTTGGAGACTTCAGACAAGGAGTTTCCTCTTAAGTAACATTTAATCTAAGACTTGAATAAAGAGAGGAAATTGGTTGTATAAGTATAGAGGGAGAGGTGTGCCAAGGAAAGAAGCTCCAGAAAGGACGAGCAGCTTGTACAATTCAAGGAACATTGAGAAGGTCACTATGCCTGGCACACTGTGAGCAAAGCGTGGTGGCAGAAAACAAAGCTGGTGGATACATGTCATACACTGTATGACCTTGGAGGCTCTTTTAAAATGTTGAGCATTACTTTAAGAGCACTGGGAAGCTTTGACGGTTTTAAGCAGGAGAATTAAATGACCAGATTTTAATATTTTAAAAGATTGTTCTGTGCTCTGAGGTTTGTCCTCAATGCTTAGAAAGAACAAACAAGTCTCCTGTCTGGGCTTAAAATGCAGGCTCAACGCCAGCCTGCAAGGATAGATTGGGCAAATGTGGGTGCTTATCACAGGGCAACTCATCCTCACTCTTAGGAAAACAACTTTTAAACGTATGATGCTCTGACGGCACATAGAGTCATAGCCTGGCACAGCTGTTTCTCCCAAGAACAGAAATCTTACTTGCCCTTCACTGACATTGACCAGCACTGTGGATATAATAAAAATCTTCTTTTGAAGTTTTATTTTATTTTTTTTTTTCTTTTGAAGTTTTAATGGTCTGTTCTATAACTCAGGTCATAGCCCATCTTGCAAATAACTTTCTGTCAAAAATCAGGCACTAATACATCATTAAAGAGACTATATTCCTCTGCTTCAATATTTGGGCCAAGAGATATTTGGGCAACTGATCTTTGGTCCATATCCCAATCTAGTGCTGATTTCTTCCAGCCTCAGAAGCTGGTGTTTATTCTAACATTAATTAGAAAGTGTGATTTGGATCACGTTGGACTCTTTAATATACTGTTTGAGGAAAGAGGTGATATTTTGTCTTCCTTCCATTGATCCCCCCACTCCCCGCCACCCCACTACCCTCTCTCATCTCTACTCCTGAGTCCAGTAGGATACCAAAGTTTTTTTTTTAATAGACTTTATTTTTAGAGTAATTAAAGGTTTATGGAAAAATTGAACAAAATATACAGAGAGTTCCCTTAAGTCCTCAGTCCCCCGACCAAGTCTTCTCTATTATTAGATCTTACATTAGTTACTATTGATGAAACAATATTCCTATATTACTATTAAGTAAAGTCCATCTGTCACATTGAGATCCACTCTTCGTGTTGTATAGTTCTATGAGATTTGGCAAATGCATGTCATGTACCCACCATCACAGTAACATACAGAAGAGATTTATTACTATAAAAATTCCTTGTTCTCCATTTATTCATACCATCCCCACCCCACCCCCACCTTGAGTTGTGGCAACCACTGATCTTTTTTAGTGTCTGTAGTTTTGTCTTTTTCCAGAACATCATATAGATGGAATCTTATGTATGTAGTCTTTTCAGACAGGCTTCTTTCATTTAGCCATATGCACCTAAGTTTCCTCTGTGTCTTTCTGTGGCTTGATAGCTCTATTTTTTTGCTGTGTAATATCCCATTGTGTAGATGTATCAAAATTTGTTTATCCATTCACCTATTGAAGAACATTTCGGTTGCTTCCAAGTTTGGCAGTTATGAATAAAAACGCTATAAATATCCATATGCAGGTTTGTATGGATGTAAACTTTCAACTCATTGGGGTAGATACTTAGGATTATAAACACTGGATCATATGGTAAGACCATGTTTAGCTTTGAAAGAAACTGTCAAATTGTCTTCTGAAGAGGCCATGCCATTTTTAACTGGCACAAGGCAGGTACCATCAATTTCAGTCTAGAGATTCTCTGTGTCGGGGCTGGCATCCTGGGGAAAAAAACATGGGATTTCGAAAACATAATACTTATTCTACTCCCTAGAAAAGTGCATTCTCTGGATCCCTGGGAGAGTCAGGCACACTGTTTTTCATTTCTTCCTTTTTAATATAAAAAGGCCTTAGCTTTCTGTGGAGTCAATTTCCTTTATGTCTCATTCTCCTAGAAAATGCATTGCTCCAATTATGCCCACTTTTAAAAAGTCTCTTCTAAAAGTCAAAAGGCTGTTTTCTTTTTCTTTTTTTTTTTTTTTCCCAGCCAGCTCAGACATAGAGTTTACTCTCACTGAAGCTCTGATGAGGTGGGAGGACTTTCTCCCATGTGCTGGGTTATGGAACACTCTCCCTGGTGGACTTAATCTAATCCAGTCCACTGAGGCCCTTAAACTGGCCAGCCGGTTGTCATCACTAATTAAAGAGAACATTTTAACGTCACTTCATGAATGATTCACAGACATATCACAGTGTCCTTTGTATTTGCAATGGCATTGGATAACAGAAGTGAATGTACTTGAAGAATGTCCCAAAGCTCATCAGTAACTACTTTAATCAATATTGCTTTTTTTTTTTTTTTTTTTGCTTGGCCTTGGCCTTATCAGGTCATCTTATCCTTGAATATGGAAGATTTTTGTCCCATTTTGCACTATTTACTTCTAAGTAAATCATCCTTTCACCATGCTTTCCCTAAATTTCATAATTTCTGCTTATTTCTATATTCCTAAATTCTATGATACATTTTTCCAAGCCATTTACCTAAATTATAATTGGCCATAATTAAAGATTTTTTTTCATAATTAAGGATTTTTAATGAATCTTCAATGAATCAAGTCCATGAGGATTTTTAGGGAGCTGAAGAGACATGCCTGAAAATCATCACCAACTAGGGTCTCACAAATTTTTCATAGCCATAATCCAGAAGGCAAAACAATTACTTGGCATCAAGAATAAGAGTTGTATTACTCTACTTTCTCCCAAGGATTATCTCAAGATTTTAGTCTCTTTATTTCTAATGCTAGAAGAAAGTAGTTGTTAAAAAGAACCTTTCTAGGGCACATGGGTGGCTCATTAGTTTAGCATCTGCGTTTGGCTCAGGTCATGATCCTGAGGTTCTGGGATAGAGCCCTGCATCAGGCTCCCTGCATCAGGCTCCCTGCATGGACCCTGCTTCTCCCTCTGCCTATGTATCTGCCTCTCTCTGTTTCTCATAACTAACTAACTAGCTAACAACTAACTAACTAACTAACTAACTAAATAAATAAATAAATAAATATCTTTAAGAAAAAAAAGAACTTTGCTTGCTCAGAAATCCATGCCTCTCAACATGAGCACTATAGGGTAAGGAAGAGTGTCACCAACTCTTTTGTGATATCTTTTCTTAACTCACTTTTGCCTAGATTGACAGAGAGATTAGTGCTTGGACCACCCCTTCCATTTACCTGGTTTTCCCTGCTACTAAGAAAAAACAACCCAGGCGTTTGGTATATCCTGACTATACTTCAAATAAAGGGAAGCATTTGCTTCACAAATGGAGTATGACTTGCCCCTTGATGTTTGGGGTGGATGTTGGGGTCAGGAACAGAAGAAACCATGCAGGGGAAACTCAGATGTTTTGCTAAGCAGCCTTTCTTCATCAACATTATTTGTGTTGTAGCTATAGAATGTATCTCTCTTGACAATTTTCAAAGGTATGGTGGGACAAACAAAAAAGGAATCAATCCATAGAAGGGACTCTACTTTCAAAAGGTTGTTTTATTAATATGTGTTCAATACATAAACTATCTTGAATTATCAATACTTAAGCAGAGTATCTGACATCCATTCTTCAGGTTATACTTATATCGAATCTACAAAGTCAGTAAAACAAAATACAGTGATAACAGCTTCTTTCCCTGAGTTCACCATAGATTTTCTGTCCCGGGATTAGATCTCTAGAATTCTGGAGCTTCAAGCCATGGCTTTATCAACTAGACCAATGAGCTTTCCAAGTTCTAAAGAAGGAGAAGGTAGAAAATAAGCCTGCATGACAGGCTAATAGTTTGTGAAAAATAAGCACCATATAAAAGACTTGGGTTAAAGGAGGACAGCCACCACAGAGAGAGGCAATAGAGGAAAACAAGTGAGGATGGGAAGAGATTTAAAGAGGGCAATTTCTTCTACCATCACTGAGCCAAGAAGGCACTTAAAGTTTACAAAAAAGAAATCAGTGGCTTCTATTCACAACTTCACAATTTTGGGATTCCAGCTGACCCTTCCCTTCTCCTGTACCCTAACTACCTCACACGGAACTGCAGCCCAGCAATGATACCTTTATGCTATGGCATTGTTATTCTATGGATTACCATGCACATGCATCCAGTTAAAGAACAAATCTTTAGGGTCAGAGTCAATCACACTTTTTATAATTCCTCCAAACCCATTCTACTTGGTAGGAAAATGGGACTTAAGGAGGGTTACCAATTGGTCCAAGATCCCACAGCTTCTAGGTGGCAGGGTGAGATTTAAGATCAGCTCTGGGTGGCTGTAAGTCATCTGTAGCACCATGTCTTATGTAAAGGGTAGTTAGTCAGCCAATATTGTTTGATGGACTGGGTGATAAGAGAATGAATGAAGTAAAAAAAAATTAAATCTAAAAAACTAGCAATATGAGAAGAATGTTTCTATTACACCTCAATTTCATTTTCTGGTTCATTTAAAAAGGACATGGGAAGGGGTCCAGGCCTGGATATAAGAAAAGCGAGCATTTCTTTCTACTTCACCAAAAACTTAGAAACCTTCTTTGGCAAGTCATCGAACCCCACATGCCTTTGTTTTTCTAGAAAAAAATGAAGACATAGCCCTAGGCCAGTTAATTTAAGAAGCTTAGATGACCTGCACTGTGCCACACACTAAAATATTGACTGAGTTTATACAGCATGTATTCCAAAATTCTTGATTATTTATTTTTAAAATAGATACATAAATAAGAGAAACAATAATGGCGTATAACATGTTCCACTTTAACTGACTGCCTGAGTGCTCACTAAAGGATCTTAGTAGTAATCCAAAGAAAGATCTAGGAGTCCACCTGCAGCTTGGCTGCAAGTGATGAAATTGGACCTATTTAAATATGGGCTGTCAGTCCTGACCCCCACACAGAGCCTGAAAGAATATGACTGGTAAAAAAAAAAAAGTGTGCTATATAGACACAGAGCAACTTATTGCTAGTACTCAGTTATGTTGAAGACATATTGATAAATGCCTACCATGTGCCAGGCACTATGCTCTGTGTTATATATACAATAATGTATGAGATGAGGTTCTGCCCCCAAGAACCTTACAGGAAACCCGCCTGAATCCCAGGTGACACAACAGTATTTTTATAGATTAGAGTGAAAACAGCAATAAGGGAGGAAGCAGAAATGAAGAAGAGAAAGTTTTGAGACTTGAAGCGTAAGGGGCCAATAGGGGAAGGCATAGGAGCAGTGGGGATAGCATGCTGTGGGGACTGAGGCATGAAACACATAGTAGATTTGAATAAGAACAAATAGTTGAGTGAAGATAAAAAGACCTAAGCTATTTTGGGAAGGTAAGGAGCAAGGATTGCATCCAGGGAGGTAGGGAACAGTGTGTGAGAGAGAGGCAGAGACTATATTATGCAAGACCTTATAAATCTGATAAAAAATTTAGGCTTTAACTTGAAAGCCATGGAGATTAAAGACAGTGCATTTTAAAACATTTGTCTGGCAGAGTTGTAGAAACAGAATGTAGTAATTGCTCATTAGAGCTTTGAGGGTCTAGACTGAGACTTTTACAGAAGAGGTTAAGAACTATAGGCTAAATGCCAAGGTGGTAAAATCTATATGATATGAAAATCAATTGAATATGAGTAGATAAAAATAAGTAAATTACATAGGTGAGAATTCATCTCAGGTAAATGGTTTCAATAGTAAAATGATAGGGGATGCCATTTACCAAGATAAGCATGGTACATGTGCTGGGATGAGATAAGATGACTGTTAGACACTTTGTAGTGCTTGGGAGATGGAAATCCAAGCAAAGAAGTCCAAGCACTTGGATACACAGCTCTCCGGTCCAGGGACCCAGGTTATACAAGTCCACAGTTAAAACTTTGAGATCAGATGCCATCATTTAGACAGAAAAAAATAGAGTAAAAGAATAAAACTCTAATAACAGAACTCTCAGAAATAAGGGGGTGGGCAAAGGGAATGAAGCATCAGGGAGGAAGAAAGATAACCAGAAGAGAGTGGGGTCCCAGAAGGTCCTCACAGGAGGAGAGAGTCTACAGTAGGAAGAGTCATCAACAGTATCCAATCTCACAGGGCTAATGAGAAAATATATTTTATTTGTCAAATACAAGGTGTAAACATCTATTTTAAGGAGGAAAGTTATGGGTTCTAAAAAAATATAGACAGAAAATAGAGACCCCTTTTCAATAGACTTGGTTGTAAAAGGGTGCCCTGATATAGGGCTTTATGTGAAGGAATACAGGGTCTGACAGAAGGGATAATTTTAAAGTGAGAACACCTTTAGCATGTGCATAAGATGCTCAGAAGACAGTGAAGAGAATAAGTTTAAAAATAGAGAAGAGGGGTAAATATAGAAGAGATGGGAAAGGATGAATGAACTCAAATTCAGCTATAAATAGAAGCTTCTTTTCCTAAGGCTAGAGGGCAAGAAGCACAATGTGAGTGAGCATTAAATTTTTCCTCTTTATATCCCACTTCAACTTCAATTATCTTTGAAAGGTAGATAGCAGCTTCTTCACCAGCTAAAAGAGGAAAGAGCTGGTATAGAAAAAGAAATTTGAACAGTGTGGTTAACATCTGTGATAACCATGGAGTGAATGGGAAAGGAAACTGACTAGAGGCAGATGAAAGTCTTGATGAGTGTATAAATGGCCCATCTGAAACTGGAGGCCACTAAGTAATCCTGGTGCCAAGAACTCAGGTGGGGGATTTTCTCTAAGGCGAGATTGATTCAAGATTTGTGTGATGGACAAACAGAGGTAATCATTAAACACATAGGGAAGAGTTTGGTTGAAGTAACAAATTCTGAGAACTGCTTTGAATAGCTAAGAAAGTGAAAAATCATAGGAAGAATGAACAGGAAGAAAAAAATGAATTGAGGTTTTGGAGATCTCAATGATGGCAAAGAACAAGCAAGGATACCATTTATGTGTAACACACGGGAAGGATGAGATGAATTTATAAAAGGAACATTACTTTTGGCTCCCATTTACTCTTTAAACCTGTGGGGTAAGGGCAAGGGGTAGAATGTCCTCTGCTCCTGGGTAAGCAGACTCGAAACTCTTCTGTCCTTTCTCAGGTAGTGAACAGCTCTATAGATCCTTTCATTCACAGACAAGCCAGTAATCAAAACTGTCCAGTTCTATATCAGTCCACAATTCAATTCCCATTAGAAGGCGAGGCTTGTCTCTCTCCTTGTCTTGAGTCAGAGCTTGTTATAGGTGGGCCGTCTACCACTTGGAAGGGGTGTGGTTGGCTTCTTCTCTCTTTCTCCCCACCCGCTAACTGCTTCTTCAACCCTTGCCAGAATGAAAGTAGAGCCAGGTGAAAGGAGGAGTAGGGAGGGATTGGAAATTTCTGACTTGACTATTCCTGTCTAAAGCTGGCTTCATGCTCTCTAAATCTGGCAAGTATTTAAAGCTTATTCTTTTCTCAAGGGCACTTTTGTGCCTTCTTCACAGATCCTCCTTGTGGGCCCCTCTGATTGCAATCCTCGTCATTCACAGGGTCCTGTGCCCAACTAACTACTCTTGATTCCCCTTGAGTTTACCATCCTGCCTTTTCACTGGCTGGCTCCTCACTGGCAGGCCAACATCTCTGTAAAAGAGAGGAATACACAAACACACACACACACACACACACATACACACACACATACATACATATAAATACACGCAATACAGTCTTATATATGCTCACATATTTATTGCATTTCTTCCTGTGAATTCAAGTCACTGTCTGATATTTCCTTTCAGCCTGAAGGAGTTCCTTTAGAATTTCTAGTACGACATGTCTGTCAACAACAAATTTCCCCAGTTTTTATCTGGAGATAGCTTTCTTTCACTTTTGAAAGAGAATTTCTTTGGATACAAAAATCTTAATGCACAGTTATTTTTCTCTTCATTTTCTCAACATTTTTTTTGGACTCCATTGTTTTGGATGAGAAGTCAACCATTCATTATATTGAAACTCCCCTACATGTAATGAGTCACCTTTTTCTTGATACTTTCAGTACTTTCTCTTTGTTTTTATCATCCATCAGTTGTACCATGAAGCCCCAGAATTAGGTCTTTTGTGATTATCTCACTTGACATCTGTTGAACTCTTTGGAATTGAAAATAACTGTTTTCTTCAGATGGGGAATTTTTCAGCCATTATTTCTTCAAATACTGTTTTCTCTTTCCTTTCTTTCTGGGAGGCCCATCACAAGTATATTAGTACACTGACATTATCCCACCAGATGCTAAGACTGTTCATTTTTCTTCCATCTTTTTTCTCTCTGTTCTGCAGATTTATCCAATGTCAAGTTTACTAATAATTTCTCTTGCCATCTCAAATCTGCTCTTGAGCCCACCCTGTGAATTCCTCATTTCAGTTTTTGCAATTTTTAATTCTAGAATTTTATTTGTTTTTTCTTTTTTAGAGTTTCTATTCTCATGTTTTCTGTTTGCTGAGTCATTGTTATAGTCTTTTTCCCTAGTTCTCTGAGCATATTTATAATATCTGCTTTGAAATCTGTCTATGAAAGCCCATAGATGGGCCTACTAAGGGTGGGTTTCTATTGTTTCTTGAGTGTCTTTCCTTGAGTAAAGTAAGGGTCACATTTTCCTATTTCTGTACATGTCTTATAATTTTTGGTTAAAAACAGGACAATTTAGATAACCAATTATAGCAACCATGGATTCTGTTTTATTTCTTTGAGATTTGTTTTCATTTGCCTGGATATAAATGGCAATGCTTGCCTGCCCACAATGTGCACCTACTGATGATTTGGTTCACTTTTCTCAATTTTTATTGTTATAGGTCATCTTTGTGGCTGCATAGCTTAGTGATAACCCAGTCATTTGGGTTGATGCCTTCTGCTTATTGATCTGTATATGGACTGGCAAGAGTAGTTCATTTATTCATTCTTTCTTTCTTCTTTCTTTTTAAAGATTTTATTTATTTATTTGAGATTGAGAAAGCCAGAGACAGAGCATGAATGGAGAGGGAGAGGCAGAGGGAGAAGGAGAAGCAGACTCCCCCACTGAGCAGGGAGCCCCATACAGAGATCAATCCCAGAGCACTGGGATCACAACCCAAGCCACAGGCAGATGCGCAATGGACTGAGCCACCCAGGAGCCCCTGGCAAGTACATTTCAAGTTGCAGCAATTTCTCAGGTCTCTTGATTTACAGTTTCTACTGCAATAAAGCTGGGATAAATAGTTTCCTAGTAAATAAAGGAAGTATGGAGAGCTTTTCAGTCCTTTAATAGATCTTTCTTTTCCAGGACTTCCTCAGCTAGTCCACTGCTCACCTTAACTAGGACCACAAGCCTGGGCAAATAAATGTACAGTTCTTCTCTACTTATTTTCTGCCAAATTTTTCAGTTTTGTTTGACATGGCTATTGATTTTTGTCACCTTCCCCAAATAGATTCTGTCCCATCTGACAATAAAGCTGCTGGGTTTTTTGACCACCTCCTAGCTGGTAAACCAACATTTATTGCTAACTCTACTGGGTGGGAGAGAGAATGAAAGTAGCTCAAGCAAAAAGGCCATACACTTCTGCTATTTTTATGCAGAGCATTCCTGTTTTTGAAGAATATTTGCTTTTCAAATTGTGGTCCACACAATTTGGGCTCTCTGGCTCAGAGCCCTAACTTTCTTGAAAGAAGAAAGAAGAAAGAAAGAAGAAAGAAAGAAAGAAAGAAAGAAAGAAAGAAAGAAAGAAAGAAAGAAAGAAAGAAAGAAAGAAAGAAAGAAAGAAAGAAAGAAAGAAGAAAGAAAGAAAGAAAGAAAGAATTCTTTCAAATTCTGTCCGGCTTGTTTGAGAGGATTCACCAGTTTTTTTCGTACTACTGTAATTGGAAATCCCTTTAAAAAATTATCTCAGGCTGACATTACCTGTGTGGGCTCCACATTTGGTCCCTAGAATTCATGCTCTCTGATCTGCAGGAAGGCAGGTAGTACTTTACCAGATACAGTCCACTTCCATGCCACCAGCCACCTTAGCTTCCTCAAGCATGAACTAAACCTCATGCATCTGTGTCCTACACCTTCAAAGATTCCATACCAAGCTCTCAATGTAATCTCATTGGAGTTCCTCTCACTAGATTTGGGATTAGGAAGCACTGCCCCCTATACACACATGCTTTTCTCTTTTGATAGAACAATCTCAAAAGGGTGGATTTCTCCAAAGAAATCCTCTCCAATTCTCTTTACCTTCAATAACTGAACAAGTTTTAGAACTTCAGTGTGGTTTAAGAGTGAATTCAACCATAGTAGTTTGAGTTAAAATTCACGTTTGAAGGAGGCACCTAGCACTTACTGTCTTTGGCCTCAATTAACATTGAGATAGGAAGAGTCCAATTTGGCATCTTGTTACAAGAGTAGTCTGATGAAAGGTTTGCAAATTTATAGGTAAGATTAGGTGACAAATATATTGTAACATGAGGGCTCTTGTATTTGGGGCTTGCTTAGCCCAAAAGGAAAGTGAGTCTTCTAATTTAGGTACCTTCAGTTTCATCCATTCTTAGAAATGAGTTGACATTTTCCTTTCCTTATTCATGCAGACTGCTAATTAAATGAAACAAAAGTGACCACAAACATGGGAAGTTTCATTAAGAGGCCCCTGTGAATACTCAATTATGCTAGTCAAAGGAAGATATTGTAGGAGGGATATTATGTTTAGAGAGATTACAGTGTTATTAGTATCTTATTTTGGCAGCCAGAGAAATGATAGCATCCCTTAATGTATCACTGTCCTTAAGAAGATCAAAGGAGAAGAGACCTCTCTGCTTGTCTTTTTCAGAACTTCAAAGAGATTTAAAAATGGAAGATCTTAGTTGTAATATAATAAACAACAGATTATAAGAATCTAATAATCCCTGTCCTCACTTTAATTTTACTCACTTAATAATTAATTATTAGGCAAAAGACAAGAGCCATATCTCTAAGGAAACAATGCCTCAATACTGCCAATGTTGATCAAGAAAGATTTGTTAGATGAATGCCATCTCTAGCTTCTCTAGGTGTATCTTCAATCAAAAAGAAATACTTCAAACGAGGAATCATCTATATGATCTGGACATAGGTTGTGGGGAGATATCAGGGAGATGACACACATTCATAACAAGCACATTAATTTTACACAGGAATAGTAATGGAATCAACTATGTGCTTGGATAGTTTTAGCACCTACTGAAAACATTAAGCACTGTTGGACTAATTTTCAGTGTCTCAGTTTTTCCACATGAATAATGAGGGGCTTTAACTAAAATCACAGATGGGAAATGAAATTTACTCACTAAAACTGGATGGCAAGCTACATGAATACTACAAAGAAAAGGATTAAAGGATTTAAGAAAAGGATTTGAAGCTATGTAATAGTTTAGTAGAAGAGTGTACTCCAATGTCTTGGATAGGTGATGTTTTCCATCAAACATGGTCAAAGGATAGGGAAGCAGTGATTTAAATTGCAATTTTGCCATCCTTAGAAATACATATGAGGATTATTTTACTTTAACATTCTATGATTCTATAATTCTATGCTATGCTCTGTATTATATCTTCTAGAACAAGGCAGTCTATTTGTGCAAAGAAATAGACACATTCCAAAGAGAATTGAGGGCCATACTGGTTTCAGTTGTAAATAGATTAGTCACTTATTTATTTGAAGAGATTTAGGGAAAGCAAGTGAATAGAAGTTCTCTTGCACCATTAATTCCAGACATATTTTGCATGGGTCAAATATTTGTATGTGCAATCACCCCAAGGAAACTAACTCACCACACCAAAATGTAATTGAAAACTAATGAACCTATCTATGCATTTTTAGTGAAATTTTCGCTTTGTAAAATGCTTTCACATTCATTTTTCTCCTGCACTGTTGTTATTTCACAGTAACCGTCTAAGGCAAATATCTTTATTCTTATCCTTATTTGGGGAAGAAGCTTGGTGCCTAGTGAGGTAAGTATATTGGTTGCCCAAGACTTCCTGGCTAGAAATGATAAGCGATGGCACCTGAATGGAGCATATTTGATATCCAGTCCAGAGATTTTTATACTCCACCACAGCTAGTCTTTTTCACAAAGCAGTTTTCAGTAAGAAGATAAGAAATGGCATTAAAGCAACAAGTATTGGAGAAGGCAGGATGGGAATCTGATGGTGATGATGGAGTCAGATGTTTAAGGAAGAACAGAAAAATAATCAAAGTCTCTGAGCCACCCAACTGACTCCATTACTATATCTTAACATTGTTTACCTTGATTTTAAGACTCATATAACCAACCACATCTCCACAAGAACTCTTGATTTTCAGCCCACCCTCCCATCCCAACAAATCTATTCTTTCCATAGTGTTCTATATACAGCAACAGGTTACTAGCCTGCTAGGGCTGCCATAACAGAATACCACAGACTGGGTGATTTAAACAACAGAAATGTATAATCTCACGGTTCTGGACGCCAGAAGTTAAGAACAAAGTGCCATCAGGGTTGGTGCTGGGGAGAGGTCTCTTTCTGTCTTACAGATGGCTACCTTCTTACTGTGTCCTAACATGGTCTATTCTCTGTATGAGCATAAAGAAAAAGAGATCTCCAGTGAATACTAGTCCAATAAGATTAGGGACCTACCTTTATGAACTCTTTTAACTTCAATTACCACCCAAAAGGCACTATCTCCAAATATAGTCACATTGGGAGTTAGTAATTCAACATATAAATTTGAGGAGAACACAGTACAGTCTATAACCCATAGCGTAACTTTTCACCTAGTTGTTCAGGCCAAAATACTAGTAGTTACCCTTGGTTCCTCTTTTTTCCTCACGCCACACATCTACCCCATCTACCTTAAAATATATTGCTACATCAGTGACTTCTCACCTCCAGAACTACAACCAAGACCAAGCCACCTGATCTTTCACCTGGACAACTGTAATACCCTCCTTGCCAAAACTGGTATCCTGCCCAAGGAGTTCTTTAAACCTGTAAATTAGCTCACTCCTCTTTTTGAAAACCATTAATGACTTTCCATATTACTTAGAATTCAATCCAAACCCCTTCCTGGGGTTAAGATTGTCCTGAATAAGCTAGATTTTGACCATATCTCCAAAGTAGTATCTCCCTTGCTCACTAGGCTCCCCAGCCACACTGGTTCTCTCACTGGTCATTGAAAATTCAAAATCATTCCCATTCCAGAGCCTTGGTCCTTGTCTTTCTCTTCCCTGGAATGCTCTCTTCCAGCACTGCTCGTGGCTCACCCTTCATATCATTCAGGCCTCTACTTAGACGTCATCAACTTCAGAGGCCTTCCCTTACAACCCAAACCAAAACAGTACCTAGCCCTCAAATGATCTCAACCACACAGCTCACTATGTGCAGGAACAGGACTTTGCCATCTTAAGAAACTGTTGCTCAGAAACATTAATCTGTAGATAATGTTATTGCTTATTTTAGGAAATCCTCAATATCCATTTGTAAGCAACACCAGAATTAATTCAGGTAAATTCTTAGAGCAACAGACTGCTCATCTGGGCTTATCAGAGTTTCCTCTTCAAAGCTCTCTTCTAAACCCAAGCTTCTTTGTGTATACCAATCCCAATGAGGCCTGATATTGAAAAACCTGCCTTACACCAGACCCTCCAAACTCTCATGATCCCACTTCCTTTCTCCATGTTGGAGGCAGTTTCTGACATTGTCAAGGTACAGCTCTCCCTTTCAGCACTGAAATCACAGAGATGGTTACTCAGCTTTGCTTTATCAGGTTATTTTGATGATTTGGGAGAGAAATTGGCTCTTGAATCTGGACACTTTCTTTCTACTTATCATGTGTAATTTTTATTCATATCATTTACTGCTATCAGTTCATATATAGTCATTTATTTGTTGCCCATTTATCTTTCACCTAAAGTAGAGTATAAGATCCATAATGGCAGGGATCTTTTTTTTTTTTGTCTTACTCTCAGCAATATTTCTAGCAACTGGAACAATGTCTGGCACACAGTAAAATCTCATTAAAATTGTTAAGAATGAGTGAGCTCTGTATATTTGCCGAGCCAGAATCAGGAGACAAGCAGACACAGAAATCTATCTAAATTCAGTGAGATGAACAGTATTTCTCAGTACCTGGAAAGATTACAGAGGCTATAGATTCTCCCTGGGAACCCTGCACAACACTGACCCACTAAGCACAGATGCTATAGGTGACACAGGGCTGCTCTCCTGGGGATTCCAACCACTCTGGTACCCTTGGCCCACCTGAGCAAATGTAAACTTCCCAGCCATCTGCTATATCTTCCTGTTTTACTGTCCTCTGACTCTTTCCTTCCACCTAAGAAAAGGGGGACATGACAAAGTTGGGTAACCAGAAACATTTCTGGTTCTGCCTATCCTGTCTCCTGAAGTTTCTTCCTATATCAAACATACCCAGCATGAGGCTGTATAAGAGATGGTCACACATTGAGAAGACCATGTATACTAATGCTACAAGATAAAATATAGGATGCCAACTTAAATTTTAACTTCAGGTAAACAATGAATCACTTTTTAAGAATAATAGGACAAATATTACATGTAAATAATAATATGAAAAATTAATTTGTTTTTTATCTAAAATTCAGATTTAACTGGGAATCCTATTTTTTCTTATGTTTTTATTTATTAGAGAGGAAGAGAGAGAGAAAGAGAGAAAATCTTTTTTTATTTAATTTGCCAACATATATTATAACACCCAGTGCTTATCTCATCATGTGCCCTCCTTAATGCCCATCACCCAGTTACCCTATCCTCTCACCCACCTCCCCTTCTGCAACTCTCTGTTTTCCCAGAATTGGGAGTGAGAGAGAGTATCTTAAGCAGGGAGTTTGACACAGAGCCTGACACGGGGCTCAATCTCATAGCCCTGAGATCATAACCTGAGCCAAAATCAAGAGCAAGATGTTTAACCAACTGAGCCACCCAGGCACCCTGAGAATCCTATGTTTTTGTGTGCACTCTGGCCAACTTAAACTGTATGCTTATGAACAGGCACATGTAATAAATACACATAGACAACTGAATGCATGTCCTCATATTAAGGCTGATTTAGGTTATCATTTTTTAAAAAATATGGTTTCCCATTAGGATACCATGAGAATACAGCACGAAGAACCACATGCCAAACCAATTAAAGGCATGGTCATCTCTAACTCTCCACCTAGGTTCCTGTGAAAGAATAAAAGCATATCAAATCAATGCTATGTGGAAATAAACAAAGACCACACTAATGAGAACAAGCAAAGGCTATTTATTCACAGTTGCTACAGCAAGAAAGTCAACCATCATCACTTGCATTTTGGCAGAAACTCAAAGGCAGGCAGAGGAGTGGGAAAGCTTTATAGGGGAAGAAAGAGATAGCTTCAGGTGTGCCCAGATTGGACGCTGTTGGTATGAGGAAGCTGTAGCCAGCCAACTGGAAGTGGAGCATCCTTACGTGATTGGTCAGGGGTACATATTTGGCTTCTCCTAATTAATCCTAAGTTGGAAACATGGGGAAAAATTAGTGAAACTATCCATTACTGATCAAGTCCTGAACATTTGAGGCTGAATGTTACAGCAGTGGTTGATTGACTTCCTGGTTGTTACTACACATAATGGCCTACCTTCCTACAAGTCTGACATATAGCAGACTGGCCTCCCGGGCTGACTATTATAGATAAGCGGGTTGGTTTCCTTGGTAACTTGCTGTAAGTTGTGGGTTCTATTTTTATTTGTGGTAGTACCATTGTCTGCAGATTCAGTTCCTCAGTATGAGGCTGCACTATCCAATATGGTAGCCACATGTGTCTATTTCAATTTAATTAAAGTTAAATAAAATGTAAAATTCAGTTGCTCAGTCACATTAGCTATGTTCCAAGAGTTCAATAGCCACAGGTGGCTAACAGACTGCTGAATTGGGTAGTAAAGGTAAAGAACATTTCCACCATGGCAGAAAATTCTATTGAACAAAACACTTTCATAAATTTGTTTGTTAAACTTTCAAACACCTCTAGGAAAACATGAAGCATCATTGTCACCTTACTGGAAAATTTCCACCTTCTCCATTCTCCCTGAGTCTCATTTATTCTGTTTTCCCATAACTACAGTCTCCATTCTTTTCCTTAATTCCCAGACTGTGACTTTGCCCTCTCTTAGGCTTTCCCAATTTGCTGGGTTGATATTCTCCTTTTTCACAAATTGTTTTGAAAGTCACTCTAGTGAGTCCTTACGGAGTTTTCTGACTAACTCTACTTTTCTAGAAATTACCTTCTTCCCTGCTATCCACAAGGTCATGCCAGAAACCAACACATATCTGTATAGTGTGTCAGTCCATGCCCACACCCTCTGGTCTCATTGATTGGATACCTGACCCAGCTGGGTAATCAGTCTCTTTCCGGGGAATTGGAATGCAATTGTTTAGTCTGAGTGAGCAAGAGATCTTTTCTCCTAGTGGGTCACCAGTCTGTAATAAGTAACTGTTACTTAGAAGTAGGAAGCACCAGCCATTTTCTACCAGGCCATGCAGCAAATAAGAAAGTGGTACGAGAGAGTAATGAAACATATGTCCAAAGAAAGTGACAGAAATGAGAGATGGAAAAAGGGCTCTCGGGGTTCCCTACAGCACTGCAATCTTTAGTTTTATTCCTAAGATTCAGATGCTTATTACCCTCAAATTCAATGACTTTGTCCATTATCCCTTCAATAAATTTTCTTTTTTTTGTTGTTGTTTAGAATAGTTTGAATTGATTTCCTGTTATTTGTAAGCAAAAGAGTCCTAATCAATATAAACTGCAATCAAAAGAATTT
The DNA here is from genome assembly GCF_011100685.1 of Canis lupus familiaris. NCBI lineage: Eukaryota > Metazoa > Chordata > Mammalia > Carnivora > Canidae > Canis > Canis lupus. The sequence goes on along the minus strand of NC_049222.1, from coordinate 36,510,135 downwards.
AGAACTTGCCTATTTAGGCCCTTTCTCCTTCTCAAAGCATCACATATGAGCATCGAGCCCTTCTCACTGCTAGCTGGTACAAGATATGTTATGTCTAAGGGCTAGTCTCTTGAAAAGAAGTGAAGGAACGCAGTACATAATGTGCAAAATGAGACAAACCTATTTTTAGAATAAAGTCAGTTCAATTAATAATACTTATTTCACAAGTCCTACCAGTAAAAAAAATGGAAAAGGGAAGGGAGGATAGGCATTTTCTGCAATATTGTTTAAGTCATTAAGGTTCTATACTCATTTTTGGAAAATAGAACAAATTAAATTCTTGCATTTTTAAATCTATTTATTATTTATTTATTCAATAAATATTTATTGAACCTCTCTTATTTTTGGATACTATGAAAGACATTGTGATTTCTCAAGAAAAATTTGCAGAAGTAAAATTCTGACTTTTGTATAATTACAAGGTGAATACATGTCAAAGATTTTATTCAACTTATTAATGAGGTAACTGTTAGCAACCAATCCATCTTATATTACTTCATATCTCTGCACAGTGTGGGCCTCCGATCACTGAAATTGCCATGCTACAGTGAAAGGGAATATCTCCTTTTTCTCTGCCAGCAGCATTTGCTCTTTACATTTTAAGGATATTCCATTTTAATTTGTTTGCCTCTTTTAGAGATATCTGCTCCCATTCAGATGAATAAAATCATTCTTAACTCTCCCAGCACCCAACGACGTACTTTCCAGCATAATCTTCCCTCCCTTCAAAAAAGGATAGAATATGTTTACATTCTAAGTAAAAAATAATCTCTCTTACTTTAGGAGGAAGAGAGGTAGATACTCTAGCTCCTATGTAAGCTCTGAGAATAACAATTTTGGAATTTCTATCCTGTGGTATAACCCCCCTGTGCACTCTGGCTCTCATCACATCACCTACTGAGGTGTTGGGCATGAGGACCCAATGCCATGCTGCTATTGCTGTGAATAACAAAGGTGTGACATCCTATTCAGAGTATGATATTTCTGCAAGTTAAGAGAACATCTCAGATCCTTCACAGGTTCTTTTTTTTTTTTTTTTTTATCCTTCACAGGTTCTGACTTTGTGCTAAAATGTTAAAAAACCGGTTCAAAGAAGTGTATGTGTGTGTGTGTGTGTGTGTGTGTGTAATCCATGCTCATTTAGATTTTATAATCAAGCATTCTGTAATTAATTGACTAATAGATGCATAACTGGTCAGTATTCTATAAGGCAAAAAAAAATGTCATGTTTGGGCTATTACCTTTTTAATAAGGCATACATAAGTTATCACAAATTTTTTTGCAGTCCTGTGGACAAGAATAATTTTCATAGCTACCAGTTTTATGTAAGTTCTGCACATACAGAGCTCTCAAATAGCTTAGTAGAAAAACAATCAAAGATGCAGACCCTTAGAGAGTCAGATCATGTTTAGAGGATCCACTAGAAAAGGAAAGGACATCCAGTAACCTCTTTTTACACATTTTCAAGTCCTAGACAATTTTTCCCTATAAGAGCAAAAATAGGATCCTGATCTTCTGGAGCGCAGTCTTGTGAAAGAGATTGATATTAATCAATTAATCACAAAATAGCTGAATAATGGCCAATTGATCAATAATTTAAAGACGTGGTATAGAGTAGCATGCGAACATATTATGGGGAACATGATATGGTTGAGAGTCAGAAAGTAGCCCTTACTAAAAATGCATTGTCATAGGCCAAGTTTTTATATAAAATACTTTCTAATTGTGGTTAAATGCAGGTGATATAAATTCCAAATATACCATGATATAAGGCCAAAAGTAATTCTTCCTCTCACCCGGAGTCCCCAGTCATCCTGTCCCTCGTCTGGAAGGACTAGTGTCAATGTCTGGTATATCCTTCCATTATACTCTATTCATATACATATACATACATGCATACAAGAATACATGTATACATTTTTACACAAATGATAGCACATTAAAAACTATATGCAAGACACTGTTCTTATTTGCTTCCATTTAACAATAAAATTACTTTGTTTCAGTACATATAGAGTGCCTTATTCTTTTTAAGGACTGCAAAAGTGTCCATTGAAAGGATGTATCATAATTTATTTAATCCGTTGGATCAATTTTCAGTTGAAGAAAAATATTTATGTGTAAGATAACTTTAACTAAAATCTATGTATGGTTACTCATTTCACATGTAAGATTCATTTTTACCAAGGTTGTAATTACCCATCATTTTTGTGAAAAAATTACCAGGTTCCTTTGAAAAGATATTGGCCGGAGCCTGGTAATCTTTCTTAGATTCCAAATTACTAGCAGAAGGTCTTGAGTGTTTGCTTAAATTCAGTTACTTGGAAAATTCGAATGAAAAATACAAGCCCAATCTGGTTTGAAGGATTGAGGTAATAATCATTTCAGTGGCTTTGTGGTTTTATTCCCCCAAGTGCTAGGAGCTCTTCAGAATCTGAGACACATCTTTCCTCCCACCTTCTACACAGAGTATGGTCATTTAATCTACTTATCTATGTTAAGCTTCTAAGTAAGATTTTATTTGAAGACAGGAATTTTTTTTATTTGAAAAAAAACCCAGAAAATTATAAACTATAAAACAGTGTAAAAATATAAACTATTGCTGTTTTTCTATTAGGACAAAAATGCAATCATAAAGAAAAACAGCAATGCACTTACAATACCAGCATAGCCACAGATGCTGCAGGGATAGGATAGGGCATGGAGTGCAGCAAAACAATCCTATATCCCTCTCTGAGATTGAGTCAGTTTGCAAAAGGTAATCTATCAGAAGCCACTAAAATAGATCATTTAATGGAGAAAGCAGGAATAAGAAATTTGATCCTGGTTTGATTACTTCAAAACAAAAACCTGAGTGGTAAATGCTCCAAATGAATGGCGTATGCAACTCCCAATCAAGTGGTAGGGGCCTACATAGAATCCTTGACAGGGTATATTTTCAGTAGCCTCTGGGCTTGACCTTATTTTGAAATACTGCCCTGCTTAACCTTTTCTTGGGAAAAGTGCACTTTATCACAAACACAAACTTGGCTTAAAGTTTCTATAGATGAGTCTCTTTTGACCAAGCATTATAAGATATCTAATTTTTAAGATATGGTATCATTATGTGATATGCAAGTTATAATATTAACCTTCCACATGTGGGCAGCACCACACAAAAACATTTCCAATCTATCACATCAGGTGACCAAGCATGTAGAAAATGTATAAAAATATGTACACAAAAAAATCTCTTCTGCACGTCAGCCATTCAAGAAGCTATGTTGTGCCCTCCCCTGTGCCCAGCACTGTCAGGCACTAAAGATACAGAGGTGAAGGAGACACAGGCCCTCCAGGAGCTCAGTCTTTGGCAGAGTAACAAGCAGATGCTTAAGAAGGGCAACCATCCAGTGGGGAGAATTATTGGACTTAACACAACCAAAAACAGGAGTCTAGAGCACCGACATGTCATTGAAAACATTATACTGCTTGACTCTGCTCTATTCTGCTTCCACCTATCCCCTGAAATAACATTCATTCATCTTTTTAAACCCTCAGCCCAGCCATACTTTGGGCTAGCTCTCAAAAAGGACTTCCATATTTCTTGTAGTGTTGCAACTGGTGTTACTTTTTCTATTACATTCTTTCATTTGCTATGGGTGATGTAATGAAACATTACTGAATTTCGCATATGGTCAAGCTCCTTTTTAGCCCAGAGTTTGCCCACTTATTTTCTTAATTTGTTTCTTAAGAGATACTAAGAATTTGAAGCAATGACAGTTTCAGTTTTACCGTTGGCTTTCTGATCATCATATCTTCCCTTTTATTTCTTTTTCTTATTAAAATGACCAGGACTTACAGTCTCAGGGTAAGCAAGAGCGGGTGTAGCAGGCATGGTGTCTTATTCCTGAATTTAATGGGAATACACTCTAATAGTCGACCATTGAACATCATATTTACTTTTGATATTTTATATCCTTTACCAGGCTAAGGCAATTCCATTTTGCTCTTGGCTTGCTAAGAGTTTTTATTGCTACCAGATTTATCATTAGTTGATGTTGAACTTTATCAAATGCTTTTTTTCTGCAAGTGGTTCATTATTAATCTCCAGGTAATGTAGAGCATCATATTGACAGATATTCTAATGTTGAACTACCATTTCATTCTGCAATGGACCAACTTGGTTATGATGATTATTTGTAATACACTGTTAGGTTCAATTTCCTGGCCTACAATTTTATGTCTTGTACTGTTTTTTTCCAGTTTTTATATCAAGGTAATAAAAATAAGTCAGATAGTTTTATCTTTTAAAATATTTTTTAGGCACATTTTTTTAAAGATACGGTTTAACTACTCATTAAAAACTTGTAAACATTTGCCTATAAACTTGGCATGGTATTTTTTTGGGTGGGTGAATAGGTAAAGGAATAAATTTTACTAGAATTTGATTTTTCTAATGGTTATTAGTCTATGCAGCCTTTCAGTTGCTTTTAAGTCAATTATGCTAATCTGTCATTTTCTTTTAAAAATGTTCATTTCATCCGTTTCCTATTTTTTCCATAAACAATCTTGTTTCTCTTGATCTTAAAAAAATCTGATCCTTATGTTAATGATTTGCTCTCAAGTTCTTATCGGATGGATAATAAACTCTTGACAACTGACCAGTTCAGTTATCTCTGTGGGTCCAGCCAATATTAACTAGCCTGTGTTTACTGCCCCCTACCGGTGCTAGGAAACACTGGCTCTTTCCAAACTTCTCAGTGAATGTTGTATGACCCAACTGCTGTCCTATGTTTTGGGACTATGATACCCAGAGCTTCTTTAAGGGGATTTTTAGTCTTCAGCTAGAAGAAGCAATGTGGCTTCAGCCCAGAGAGAAAACTGTTTCTTCCCACTTCTGTGTTTTGCATTTGCAATGGCTTATTGATTCTTGCGAAGCGGGTCAAAGGCAAATTCATACATTTTACCAACAATATGCAGATATGCAGCTAAACTGTGCTTTATGTGCTACATTTTGAATTTTAGTTTGAGTATTATGAAGAACAGAGAGCTCTTAAGTACTATTTGGGAGCTATTTGAAAGTCTAAGAAGGGCACTCCTTTGTGTGACACAGTTAAAAAGACTAGTGATCCTAATCGAAACATAATCAACAAGAAGGCAGTATAAAAGTTCTAAACTGGACCCAGAGAGAAGCATTTCAGTTAGAATATTTAATTCATGGAAACAGTCAATCGAAAACAAACAATAAATACCTGCCTAGATGTTGACGGGCCAGAATTTCTTTCTTCTTCTGGAAAACAAAGAAAACAAAACAAAATATTCCACCTGCTTTCTTGAATTGAGTATAGGCCAACTTCAAAACTCCTTCTTCAAAACCACTACTATTTCCTTCAAATACAGCCCCTTAATCTTTCCCCCTTACTCACTGGAGTCTTTGAGGACCTGAATGCTGGCCTCAATCTCCACCATTCCTGCTGGCTTGAATGATATCAACAAACATTGTTGACATTTCCTAGGTTCTTGCTGTTAGTTCCAATTCTTCTCTCAACCCTACCTTAGCCATGCAACTCAGGGCCACACCTCATCAATAGAGCTCACCATTTCTAATGTATCACCTCCTAACTTCTCTTTCAGACTCTCAACTTTGTATTTCAGGGTACGCTGGTAACTCCAATGCCATAATGTGTTGACTTTGCGGAGACCTCCAGTAACGCCATGTTCTCACTGAATTATAAAATGCTAACATCCTCACTTCCTATAGCTATTTGGGGTTCAGGGCAGAACCAACACTGCTAATGCCTTTGCATCCCTCTCCTTCAACTTCCATCAGCAACACTCAGTTCTAGTGGTACCTGAGCAACTTCCTGCATCTCACCGGCACCCAGTCAGCTTGGATGAGCCTGGAGAAATTCACACAGCTGGTTTCGATGAACTCACCTTCATTTGCTTTTTTCTAATTTTTTTTTTCACCACAAATCTCAATTGGACAATTAACTTGGCAAAATAGTTCTACTATATAACCTTAATAAAGTTTATCCGGCTCACTTCAAAGCGATTATGCTACATCTTCTCTTCTCCTCTAACAAAGCCTCTCTTCTGACCAAACATTAGTCAGGCTCCTGAAACCCCCCTTCTCAAATAGGCCTACCTGGCCTGGTTTTAGCAAACACCCTGCTAAGTCAGTTTAGTGAGAATCTCTCATCTTTGATATCAGATCTCCCTCAATACCTGATCAAATTCCTCATCCTCCATCAACCCCCTCAGTGATGTATGATCCCTCTCACCTTCAGCAGGAATCCTGTTCACTCAGATGAGTGAGGACATCCCCCCTCCTCCACCCTTGATGTCTCCTCAGTAGTTTCTATCCACTGACCCCACCCCAAGCCTGCTTCTTGGTTTATCAATCCCACTTGTTGTTGTCGATTTGAAATTGAGTCCAGCTCTATACAGAAATCTCTTTTCCCTTATTGTAAGAGTTCCTGATTGAAATCTGTTTTTACCACTTTAACCACTGTGTGGCTTTGGTTTTCTTTAACACCTCTCATAATTTATCATCCCATACCCACATTCTCCATGCTCTCAGATGATGGCGGCCCTGGTTCACACCTAATACTAAAATAGTTACAGTAAGTGCAGAGCAGACTTCTGCAAATTATAGCCCGCAGCTCAAATCTGGTCCCCAGCTTCCTCTCTCTACCTATGAGCTAAAAATGTGTTTTACATTATAAAATGACTGGGAAAGAAGAGAAAGAAAAATTATTTCATGACACATGAAAAATCAAATTTCAGTGTCCATAAAGTACTTTTCGTGGAACACAGCCGTGCTCACTTGCTGATGTTGTGTCTGATTGATTTCATGAGGCAGCAGCAGAGCCGAGTGGTGGCAACTGAGACAGTCTGGCCTGAAAAGTCTCTAGTATTTACTATCTTGCCCTTGCAGAGAAACTTTGAAAACTTCTGGCCTAGAAGAAGTCCATTCTCTCACTAACCTCTTAGTGCTTGACTCATTCTTTGATTGCTTCACTATTACAACAAAAGAAATACTCCTCCTCCAGCCACCACTATCCCTCCACTTACTGTGTACAGTCTCCTTCTCAAGGATGTCATTTGTACAATTAACTAACTTTCTCTCTCTTGTTAATCTATTCTTCTCTGATGGGTTATTCCAACTGACATATAAACACACTTTAAATATCAACTAAACAAAAAGAAATCCTCCATGACTTCATGTCCCCTTTCAATTAAAAAAAGAAAATTAAAATTAAATTAAAACAAGAAATCCTCCATGACTTCATGTCCTCTTTGCTTCTCTTCATGATGAAATTTCTCCAAAGGATTTCTGGCTTCACTGTCTCTAACTCCTTCCACCATTTTCTCTCTTCCATCCACTCCAATAAAGACTTTTATAGTTATCACTGTCCTAGAGCAAACCTTCTTAAAGTCAGCAGTGACCTACATCTTTCCAAAAGCCAAGGTGATATCTGCACTTTATTCCCACTGAAGTATCATGTCAATTCATCAAAACATAGATTTTTTTGTTTTTGCATTTTATTCTGTTCTGTAGCCAGTTTTAAGCTTTTCATAGCAACGATGCTTCATCCATATTTATATGTGAGTCTTGAAATTTAAATTAGGAAATGTCTTTAATGTCCTTTATTACAATGGTTTATCAAGTATTATAGTATTTCTTGAGTATGGTGATTGTTTTGTATTATGTTCCATTAGCCCAGGGAGATCACAATATCTCTTATCAGCCTAGGGATAGCATCTAGGTGAAAAGAGACAGTGCTTAGGCCTGTGTTCACACAAATTTCAAATTTGAATTTATACTATCTGTTATCTAAGAAATTCTAGGGTGAGAAATTAACAGGAAAATTATCACAAGATGGCGATAGTCCATATATGGGGAAGGTTACCTTCTCTGGAAGAAGTTACCTTCTTTAAGATACACAGGGCCCCACAAATCATGCCCCACCAAACATGAGCTCACACACAAGGAAGAAATTTTTCACAGGCCGAAGCCAGCAGGCAAACCAAAAACAAACTTAATGCCCTAAAAACCTAAGATAATAGAATTGTCAAAGATAGTTTCAAAATTAAAATGATTAAATACTTACAGTGGAATTTAAATTGGCTTATAATTTAAAATCTCAGTTGATAAGCTAAATACTAATTAGGCACTGCTAAAGAGATCATTAATAACATGGAAGAATGAGCTCAAGAAATTAACCCACATTCATCAGAAGAATTGAACAGTTAGAAAATATACAGAATGTGAAGATGCAACATACATTTCTTCCATTTAAACATTGTTTCAGAAGAGGAGATTAGAGAGATGGGGAAGAGATGAGAATTTTCCAGCATTGATCAAAGATATGAATAGCCAGAATAAGGAAGCTTTGGCTTCATTAATCCAAGGCAAGATAAATAAAATCTACAACTAGTAGAATGAATATATGGTATACCAAAATTGTTTTTTTAAAGAAAGAATATATTTTTTGTTAACACAGATTGAATTAGGGACACCTGGGTGGCTCAGCGGTAGAGCATCTGCCTTCAGCCCAAGGCCTGATCCTGGAGTCCCGGGATCGAGTCCCACATTGAGCTCCTTGCATGGAGCCTGCTTCTCTCTCTGCCTGTGTCTCTGCCTCTCTCTCTGTGTGTCTCTCATGAATAAATAAATAAAATCTTTTTAAAAAAACACAGAATGAATTAAACTAGAGATATATCAATGTGTATAACTGAAAGCAGAAAAGAATTGAATAATATCTTCAGATCATTGAGAGAAAATAATATTGTGTGTTTAAGATCTTATACAGACCAACAAAAAATGAAGGTGAACAAGAAGCCATTTGGATAGATATGCTCTAAATAAATTTACTTTAACTACTCCAGGAAAAAAAGTAAAGTGGAGCAAGCCTAATACAACCTATTCTAAGCTACACACTCTGTAGCTCTCCTTGTGTACATTCATAAGAATGTCTCCAAATTACATACCATACGTAGGATTGCTGGTCACAGCTTGTGTTCGTTTTCTATTTTATTACATACTAGAAAAGGAATTATGATCAAATTTCAGGTAAATGTGGATAAATCTACATAAGGATTAACTACATAAACTAATAATTTTTGTAATGATAAACACCAACACGAGAATGGATAAATAAATAGCATTAAACTCTATACAATGGAATACTACAGAGACATTAAATAGAATGAAATGGATGCATAACATATCTACATGAATAAATCTCAAAACACCATGTTAAGTGAAAAAATCAGAATAAATATTAATACATATCATATTATACAAATTAAAACAAATGTGCCAAATATGTATTTTATTTGGATATATATATAATAGTAGCATTTGGTTATGTCCTATATATAGGAGGGGTGACAATGGAGAAAGGCCATTAAAAAGACCTTAACTGTATCTACACAATGCTCTTTTGCTGTTTAGTTTTGTTTTAAGGAAAAAAATAGAAGCATATGCTAACCATTATTAATTCAACATGGCAGGAATATGGGTACTTGAATTATTTTTACCATTCCAATTTTTAAAATTTCTTAAATATATATATATGTGTGTGTGTGTGTATATATATATATATATTTGTATAATATATAAAAATATATATTGCTGATATATATATGATATGTATATATCAGCAATGAAGAATCCTCAATAAACTTTCATGAGAATCTCCTACAGCAAGGCTGACAATGTATCTTTGAACATTTTAGGGAATGAAATATGAAATAGTTTGAACTTTCATTTACTTAAATACACATTTCAAATTACATAAGAAATTATAAAAGGAATTGCAAAGAAAACATTATTGCTTGTGCATTCATACTTCATCTTTAAATTTGTTAGAAGTATTGGTGTTTGGGGCACCTGGGTGCTCAAACAGCTGACTCTTGGGGATCCCTGGGTGGCTCAGCGGTTTAGCGCCTGCCTTTGGCCCAGGGCGCCGTCCTGGAGTCCCGGTATTGAGTCCCGCATCGGGCTCCTGGCATGGAGCCTGCTTCCCCCTCTGCCTGTGTCTCTGCCCCCCACCCCTCTCTTTCTATGTCTATCATGAATAAAAAAATAAAATAAAAATAAACAGCCGACTCTTAATTTTGGCTCAGGTCATGATCTCAGGTTCCTGGGGTCAAACCCCAAGTCTGACTCCATGCTCAGCAAGTAGCCTGCTTGAGGATTGTCTCTCGCCCCACCCCCCTCTTCTCTCTCTCTCAAATAAATAAATAAATCTTTTTTTTCAATTTTTATTTATTTATGATAGTCACACTAGAGAGAGAGAGAGGCAGAGACACATGCAGAGGGAGAAGCAGGCTCCATGTATCGGGAGCCCGACGTGGGACTCGATCCCGGGTCTCCAGGATCATGCCCTGGGCCAGAGGCAGGCGCTAAAACACTGCGCCACCCAGGGTTCCCTAAATAAATCTTTTTTAAAAAAGAAATATTTGAAAAAAAAAAAAAAGAAATATTTGTAATTTTAAAATTTAGTTCACTGTTTCTGGCCAAAATACAATATTTAGTCCCAGAAAAATCACTGATAAATTATGAAAGTGAAACAACCTTGCTATTTAGATGCTGCTAGAAATTACTCAGTGTGCCGTTTTTTATAGGAAGGAAAATAGTATCTCCTTGCTTTCAGGCATACTTGTAAGATAACTGGAAATGAACCATTGACAAAAGCCAGAAGCTAATATTACTGTCAATTGGAAAAATAGGAGGAAAAGTGCATTTATTCGAATAGGGGCTCCAAATCTCATACTGCAAGTGATTTTTAGACAGACACAATTTGTTTTCTGTACCTAGAATGCTTTCTTTCAATCCAAAACTATTGCAAATATTTTCAAACTATACCTTACTGTTTCCACATTAAGTTTCAAGTAATAGGCAAAGGGACATAACCAGATCTTAATAGCCCTTAGAATACATACATGAATGTAGGCTTATATAGAGGTTTCTTTAATTTTTATATTAACAAAAGGCACATTTTGGATGTTAAATACAATTTTAGTGAGTGTGATTATTGACCTGAGTATTTTAAAATTTGAATGTAGCCATGTGACTAATACATAGATTATCCATGCTGGAGCTGGAATCTCTAGTGTTTTACTATAATGAATCTCTGTGATTTTCCTGTAAGTATATTGTCATTGCTAAAGAGAATGAAGACCTTAGAGGAGTATTTGGGATCTGAACAAGATGAAGTCTCTGGAGGCATAAAGGAAACTATGCTGATTATGAGAATCCCTATATGTGAGAATCCCATCAGTGCTTTAGCAATAGAACCAAGTAGTGGTATTGGTCCAGTAGGGAATTGTTGCTGAGAGAAGCATGATGATCATCTCTCCACAGAATGCAAAATAAGAGATAAACAAGAGCCTGCGGTTTTGCTTCTTTTCCAAAATTTTCTGGTTTCAATATGATATAGTAGAAAGAAGTCTTCTGAATACATCAGATAGAAATTTAAATTCTAGCTCTGTCTGTCACATAGCCTGGGACTTTGGAAGTACTTTGTCTCATTGTATATTAGTTCCTAACTCAGTAAAATGATAATTAGAATCTCTTCCTTTTAGCATGGTTTTGAAGACTAGCAGTATTACGAACAAGGTACCTAGCACATACTAGGCATTCAATATATGATGGATGTGATAATAAATTTTTGTTGAAACTGTTTTTCCAATTCTTTTGAAATTATAGTTCTTTTTTAAAGATTTTATTTATTTATTCATGAGATACACACAGAGAGAAAGAGGCAGAGACACAGGCAGAAGGAGAAGTAGGCTCCCTGTGGAGGAGCTTAATGTGGGACTAGATCCCCAGACCCAGGATCACGCCCTGAGCCAAAGGCAGATGCTCAACCACTGAGCCACCTAGACGTCCCAAAATTATACTTATTTTATTCTGCATTTGATGTGCTAAATCAAATCATACATGGTACTCTGCAAAAAGATACATGAAATATGAATGAGAGCAATATGGTGATGGCCACTGATGGTTTGCTGTTGGTGATAGTGATATTTCTTAGAATATTTAGGGCCAACACCTGCTCTTTGTGAACAGATGGGATGGAAATCAAATGTGTTGTCAAGAGAACTAATCTCAGAATAAGAGACATTAATCCTATCCTACCTTTTCAAGACTTAGACCCTCACATAGATCATTGGACTTTTGGATTTGTTCAATGCAGTTGTTTTAGTCTAAATACCTACTTTCTGTTTCAAATATCTGGAGTCAAGATGACAGATCACTTGATTTATCAATCGTTTTAGTCAACCATTTGTAGGCATGCATATTGAGGTAACCAGTTTAAAAGGTGAAGTCAAACTATCATTTGGGCACTAAAATAAAGAAAAGTAATAAGAAAATTCTGCCTCTGGACATAATGGAGAAACTAATACCAAAAGTATTCTCCCCAACAATTAAAAACTGGAAGAAGTATATGAAATAGTTACCTTCACCAGACAACAAACAGCATTGAACTGTGATTCCTGAGAAAGGGAATCAAACAAGGTAAGCATTATAATTGCTCTGGATTTCTGCTTGGAAACACTTTCTCTACTGGAGTTCAGGAAAGAGAAAACAAAGAATAACACAGAAGTCTTGCTACTTTGAGAAGAATCAGTGCTTTAGAAAAAAATCTCAATGACTTGAAAACAGCAATATATACTCTGCAAACTGAAGCACAGAGAGAAAAAAGACCTAAAATAATTTTAAAAGACCTACTCCTTAGTAAGTTCTGAGACAATATTCTAATCTGATAGACTGTAATTGAAGCTCCAGAGGAAAGGGATGGGCACAGAAAAACATTTGATTAAATAACATACGAAAAAAATTCCTGAATGCAATGGGAATCATTGATACACAAATCCAAGAAAATTAACAAGCTAGAAGTAGAAGAAACAAAGATAAACTATATCAAAACACATTTTAATAACACCACAAAAATCCAGTGATACAGAAACATTATAAAGCAGCCAGAGAAAAAATAACAAATGCAGATTTTATGTCAGAAAAAATGGCAAGCTAGAAAATAACAGTATATTTTTAATTCCTGAAAGAAAACACTGCCAATCTAGAATTCTATAACCAGCAAAAATGCCTTTCAAAGGTTAAGTGAATCATGTGGGATTTACCCCAGGAATGCAAGAGTAATTCGAAATGTAAAAATCAATCAACATTGTACTATACTGTATTAATATAATGAAGGAGGGGAAATGCATCAACTGAGGTTGATGCACAAAGAGCATCTGACACAAAGCATTTGTTTAAAATGCTAAACAAACTGAGACTAGAAGGGAGTTTCCTCAAATGATAAAGCACATCTGTGAAAACGCATAGCCAACATCATACTAAATGGTAAAAGACTGAAATCTTGTTCTCTAAGATCAGAAATAAGACAAAGATGCTCTCTCTCACCACTTCTTTTCAACATTGTACTGGAAATTCTACAAAATTATAAAATGTTGTTGAAATAAATTAAGGAATATGTAAATAAATGGAAAGACATCTTGTCTTCCTGGATTGAAATACTTAAATATTAAGATGACAATACTTCTCAAAGTGATCTACAGATTCAATGCATTTGCTATGAAAATGCCAGTGGCCTTTTTTAGCCATTAGGGAAATGCAAATAAAAAAACACAAAGAGGAGTACCTGGGTGGCTTAGTTCGTTAAGCATCAGATGAGGTCATGAGCTCCAGGTACTGGGATCAATCCCTCTGTTAGGCTCCCTGCTCAGTAGGGAATCTGCCTCTGCCTCTCCTTCTGCCCACCTCCCCCCTCATGCTATCTCTATCAAATAAATAAATAAAATCATTTTTTAAAAACCACCATGAAATGCCATTTCACACCCACTATGGTGGCTATAATAATAATCTTTTTAAAAAGAAAAAAGAAAAATAACAAGTGTTGGCAAGGATATGGAAAAATTGGAATCCGCATGACATTCCTAGTAGAAATGTAAAATGCTGCAGCCACTGTGGAAAACAGTTTGGGGGTTCATCAAAAAGTTAACCATAGTAGTAGCATATGACCCAATAACTCAGTCCTTGCTATATATTCAAAAGAATTGAAAACAGAGACTCAAACAAGTATACAAGAATGTTCATACCAGATTGCTTATTACAGCCAAAAGATGGAAACAACCTGAGTGCCCATCAATGGCTGAATGAATAAACAGATTATGGGATGTCCATATACTAGAATATCATTCAGCTATAAAATAAAGTTCTGTGAAATTCTACAACATGGATCAGCCTCAAAAATATTATACAAAATGAAAGTCATGTGTTATAGGTCAATATATTGTAAGGTTCCATTTATATGAAATATCCAGAATAGGTAAATCCATATTTTTAGTGTTGCCAGGGGCTGAGGGTCAGAGGAAATGAGGAAATACTGCTTAATGGGTACAGGGTCTCCTTTGAGGGTAGTGAAAATATTTTGAATAAAATATCTGATGGTGAGATAGCATTGTGAATATGCTAAGTGCTACTGAATTGTACACTCTGAAATGATTAAATTTATGTTGTGTGAATTTATCTTAGTAAAAACAGGCAAAATTTGAAAAAGAAGAAAAAATTTTATCAAATACAAACTAAGATAATTCAAAAAACTCTAAGATATTACAAAACTCTCAAGTTATTACAAAAACTCTCAATAAACTAATATTAGGAAACCTGTACAACTTGATACTGTGTGTGTATCTGTGTCTCTTTGTGAGTGTGTGTGTGTGTGTGTGCATGAAACCCAACAGTTGGCTTTATACCTAGAAAAAGCCTGAACTTGTTTTACTTAAAATCAAAAATGAAGAGAGGCTTTTATTTTCATCATTTCGTATTCAACATAGTTCTAAAGAGCCTAGTCAGTGCAATAAGGTAAGAAAAAGAAAAAGCGCATGTATTGGAAAGAAAGAAATAAAACTTCTCTTTTTACAGATACATAATCATGTGAGTAAAAACTCATAATGAAACCACAAATACAAAAAACTAATAAATGAATTTAGCAAGGCACTAGCATACGAGATATATATTGCATTTCTAAATACTATCAAAAAACAACTGGGAAATGAAATTTTTAAAAATATCAAGGTTCATTTCAGAAAAGCAGCAATAACATGAAATAGTTGGGGATAAATTTAACAAAATATGTACAAGCTTCCAAGAATGAGTGAGTACTTAATAAAACTGCAGGGGCAGAATATTTTTTCCACGATGTCTTTGTCATTTCAGAGAACCCAGGGCACATTTTTTCCTGGCAGACATACAGAAGCAAGAGGAAGGGAGGTTGTCTTTGTCATAAAGCCTTACATCACCTGATTCACAACTACCTCATCAATTAGGAGGAACTTTCAAGAAATCCCCAAGAACAGAAATCAAAGTCAGATCCAAGAGAAATTTCTAATTCATCATGAAAAAAGAAACTTCAGAGAATCAGTTTGGGCTGTGAACAACAGTGCACAGGACCCTAAATCATGCTTTTACTCAGACACACTCAGAGTATCTTTCTTGAGCATTATAAATAAAAAATGAGGGCTATGGCAATTCAGGAAGAAAAACCTCTGAGTCACTTGCAGAAATAAGAGATACTAACCGACAACAGGCTTTGACCTTCACTTAGTCTTGGAAACTTCAATGACTGAGCCTCACATTGCTTACAGCACCCCCTTGGCAAATAGAATTATAACTATATCAGGATGAAAATAGATTCCTGCCCGGTTCTTCTTAAAGGCAGTGAGGAATTTTTGTTACCCAGAGAAAGAATAAATTATTTTATCTCCAATTGAGAAATTAGTTGATTTAGGGCTTTATAGACATAGAGCTGATGAGGCTACTTATTTAGAATACATGTTTTAAAGACATGATGAGAGTCTTGAGGGTTCTAAACAGAGATGTTACTCATTCCAAATGATTCAAATCATTGCTTGAGGGCTACATGGGTAAAGAAGGCAGGGCTGGGCTTGACCCAGAGGTCAGAATCATGGCTCTGTCATACACTGGACCTTGGGGAGGTCACTGGATCTCTTTCATCTCATTTTTTCATCTGCAAAGCACTCTTACTGGACTGGACTCAGTATAGAGGGAAATGGGAACCTGCAGGCTCTAGGCCACAACATGTAGGAGGGTTGCATGTATTGAACCTGAGATCATCGGTGAAAGATGGGGCTGCAGTTGTAGAGGGATAAAGAGGTATAGCTCACAATGGAGGTTGACTGCCAGGAAATTTCCATAGACAATTGTGTGGGTAATCTATGGAAGGTTGGAATGGTTTACAGGATCTGACCCAGTAGACAATTAATATTACCACTCAGGATCATGGTGAGGCTCAAACAAGAGCATAAGTGCTTATTACAATGGCTGTCACAAAAGAATATTCAGGAAAAATATTCAGGTGTTTTCTAATGGCTGAATTGTGTCACACACAAATGCATATATTGATACCCTGACCCGCTAATACTTCAAAATATGAATGTTTTTGAATATCAGTCTTTAAAGAGGTAATTAAATGAAAACGAGGCCATCAGGTTGGGTCCTAATCCAATCTGACTTATATATGCATATATATATATGTATATATGTATGTATACATATAATATATAAGTATTACTTATAAGAAGAGAAAATTTGGGCACACAGAGACACTAAGGATTCCCACCTATGAAGGAAAGGCCATGCGAGAACACCAGGAGACAGTAGCTGTCTGCAAGCCAAGCAGAGAGGCCTCAGAAGAACCAAACCTGCTGACAGCTTGTCTTGGATTTCACAGCTTCCAGGCTGTGAGAAATAAATTTCTGTTGGTTAACCCCCCCGCAGGGTGGGGCAATTCATTATGAGTACCCTAGCAAGCTAATACAGTTTCAAGCCCATGTTCAAGAATATGAGCTACATGTTTAAGCTATGGGGAATATGTATTTGTAAGAAATGTAAGGAACCCAGAAGAGAGCCTTTCTCATTGGCATTGTGGATTCTCTATCAACAAACAATAAAAAGAACATTTGCTAGTGCTTCTATCAATAATATACTACACAGCACATAAAATACCATACTCTTTAGAGAGTTGAAAGTAGTAAACTGAAGTTTGCCTTCTGGGGAGTTATCTAAGGCACAAAAGATAAGAATGGAGGACAAAATCCAGATATTGTTTCATGAAATGCTCATAATGGCCTAGAACATTAAAAGGGTCGGGATATGGGCAGCCTGGGTGGCTCAGCGGTTTAGCACCGCCTTCAGCCCAAGGTGTGATCCTGGAGACCCAGGATCGAGTCCCGCATTAGGTTTCCTGCATGGAGCTTGTTTCTCCCTCTGCCTGTGTCTCTGTGTCTCTCATGAATAAATAAATAACATCTTTTTAAAAATAAAATAAAAGGGTCGGGATATGAGCATATCCCCTGAGCCAATCTCCTGTCCCAGTGTGACCTAATGCTATGACCAGGCTTGCCCAGTGGCATTAGGAATGTGAGTGTCTTTTTCATCTTAATCGATGGAATGGTGGACACAGAGAGCTCTGATAAATCAAGACAAGAGAGGGAGGTATCAGAAGAACACATACCAACAAATGTCCTGCTTTTATTTAAACAGAGGAATAAAGTAGATTTTGGCATCCAAATGCAGGTAGGTTTCTGTTGCTCCCTTGCAACACATACTAGAATAGAATGATTTCTGCTTTGAATGCCAGGCTTTTAAAAGAGGACAGAAAGAGTAAATGGAACAATTAGACAGAGAAAGACCCCGCCGGGGAACCATGGAGATAAGAGGTTGGCAGCCTCCTTGCTCCAAGGTTGTAACTCTGTCAAGGTTCTCTTGGAGGAGAGCTGGGGAGAGGAGAGGACGTCACAGATGGTCCCAGCGCAAGGGCAGTCCTGGGTCACTTGAGACGGCTCCCTTAGGGGAGAAACGTCTGCTTCTTGTGCTCCTGCTCTGAGTGTGCCCCAGGCTCTCTAATCATGTGCACCAACAGCATAGGTGGAACACTGGAGGCATCTGGCATTTTCCAAACCAAGTGTGGCTCGTGGAAAAGCCACCTATCCATCATCTGTCCAGCCTGAGGGATAACTAATTTCTGTGAACCTGAGGGATGTTCCTTCAGAGGAATGTAGGTGACAGAAGCATACAAATGACCTGTTTACAGATGTCAGTGCCAAGCGGAGCAGGCGGCTAGGTGGACAGCATGAAAACGTTGACAGATTTTAATATCTTGGTGTCTAGCCATGGGAATGTGTACACAGACTCACAGACTCACCCGCGACCTTGGAGGGGCATTGTCTCTGTTCCTTGGTCTTCAAACAAAATAAACTGTTGTCTAGCTCTGTAGAACAGCACTTACCTATCATTTCTTCTTTCATTCTCCGCTTTAACAGATGTTTGTAAAGAGCCAACTATGTGCCAGGAGCTGGGTTAGGTGCACAGTATTCAGTCATGTACAACTCCAGCTCCTCCCCCAGGGTCACTGAGAAACAGCCAGAGTATCTAAGGGCCATGGGGTCTTCAAACAAAGTGGGAGCATCTTTCTTTGTCTGGGAGGAAGGGGGATTTTAATAGACCTGAAGTTTAATACATTGAAGATTTAATAGATCTGAGACATCCAATTTTAAAACTTCCAGAATGGGAGAAATCACAATCTTCAACAAAACTGCAATAGCTGGCTCATCTGAGAAGCATAATCCCTTTCCTTTTATTCTTTCTCCAGTGGGCCAATCCTCAGATTCAAGAACATCCAGTCTCTGTGCCTTGTAACAGGCATTATATTCCCACTTATTGGTAAACCAGCTCATCTCTCTTCTCATCTCGTCCACCAGAATAGCTGCTGAGCAAGGAGGAGCATGTAGAGGAGGTTAGGGCTGATAGGGGAGAGAGGCTCATCATTTCTAGCCCTGTGGGATGGCGCATGGACAGTGGTGAAACAGAGCCAATGGCCCTGTTCCAGGCTTTGACCTAGAGGTGGAATGTAGTAATAAATAAACCAAGGGGAGTGGTGTGAGCCCACAGGATTTTGCACTTGTTCACATTTGGATTCTGGACAGATCATCTGGAGGCTGCCCTCACCTCATGGACAAGTGGCAGAGATCCTCCCCTCCCCCACCTTGAGTTACAATTCACAAAATTATATATACTTAAAGTGTACCATGTAAGTGATTTGATATGCATATCCTTTATGAAATGAATACATCTGTCACTTTTTTGGGGGTAAGAACACTAATGATCTACTCTCAGCACATTTGAAGCAGTACAATACAGTATTATTAACTGGCTCACTATACTGTATTCCAACCCTGGAACTTATTCATCTTACCTCCCTGAAGTGGCCTCAGAAAATACCTCAGTTGACCATGAAAGGGCCTGCCATAGGCCTGTCTTGGTAGGAACAAGGGAGCCAAACAGAAGCTTGGCAGGCCTATAGTTTCAGCAGAAGCTGAGGGAAGACCAATTAAAGAGCCCTGACCAAGCCAAGAAAGATGTAACCATGACTTCTAGCAGCCTCCAACTTCCGACTATGAATGACAGGAGAGACTGTAGCAACAAACCGTGCTCTAGAAACCAGAGAAATCAAATATAAGAACCCTTTGCTCTGCTGGCAGGAAGTCACAGGAAGCCTCTTCACACAACCAGATGCTATCCTGGGAAAGGGAAGGGAGGGGAGGAGATATGAAAGACCAAACATTCAACCCAGAAGGACTGCTTTAATTATTGAATCAGTGAAAGGATGCTTGCCAATATATTCAGGGGTGACAAAATTTCAAGTGATTTTCACTTTCTTCTTAGTTTTATGTACAGTTTGGATTTTCTTCAATGAGCCTGAATGATTTATCTAATCAGAAAAATATGCTATGTTTATCATATTAAGATTATTGGATTGGACAAATCAATTATTTCCCTCACACATACACACATACTATTTCTCCCACTATCTAGTGGGTGGTGGGTGTAAAAATGATCAGTAAGACAGGAGAACAAAAATTATAGTTTCCCTGAAGTCTCAATTTTGGGTGAATAAATTTGCACCACCTTCTGCCTCCTAATACCAATAGCCACACCTGGAATTCTGATCCTGTGCTGTCGCTTTGTTGACTTATAAAGACTCTGAGCCTTTATCCCTCAGAGACAAACAATCCTATGTGTCTTACTTTCCCACAGTTCTGACATATTTTCTATTTGGTCCTTATTTATCTTTCCCACCATTTATAGGTTCTCTTTGTTGAGATAAAGATTAATCATGTCTTTTCGAAAAGAGAGAGAGAAGGAGGGAGAGAGGGACCAGGTTCAACAACTGTTTCCTTTGCTTCCTTTGTCATCTTCGCATGAATTCAAATATAGTTCCTACTCAACCTGCCTAGTATCCTTTAACTAAATTGCCCATGACATTCAACAAGCAAAAGGCAGGACTCCAAACAAAGGGGTGGAGCAAATTAAACACAGAGGGTCTAATTTAAGTCTCTACAGAAACTCAATGACAGCAGTAAGTCAGCCCTTTAGGGCGAGCAGAATGAACAGGAGAAAGGAACAAAGTTTTAGTAGATCAAAGAGAGTTTGCAAAGTACAAATAAAAATAAGAAGAAATGGAAGGAAAAGAATACTTTTTCCCCTGGAGCAGTGGGATAGAGAGGGGAATACCAGAAACCCACACAAAAGTGGACCCTGACTTCTCTGGCTGGATTTTGCAAT
This sequence comes from Canis lupus familiaris, assembly GCF_011100685.1. Taxonomy (NCBI): domain Eukaryota; kingdom Metazoa; phylum Chordata; class Mammalia; order Carnivora; family Canidae; genus Canis; species Canis lupus. The sequence goes on along the minus strand of NC_049222.1, from coordinate 36,489,434 downwards.
CTATCCATAATGGACAATGGCAGCCACTCTTTCCACAGGCTGACCAGCCCTTCCTTATAAGTTCTCCAATTACCCCCCCCCCCCCAGTTCTCTAGGGCTGGGGGGCAGAAACCTGGGTAGCACAAGTTCATGACCAAGTGCAGCTAGTTTGGATCAAAGGAGAATGCTTTTCTTCCAGACTTTCATTTAAAATTACTTCTTCCACACCCCAAGTCACAAATGGCCCTTTTGCCATTGGTTTTATGCTATTGTTTTTTTTTTCCCTTGAGATCCAAATGTTCTTGCTTGTACTCTCACCCCCAGCCTGTTTTCCCATTTTATAGGAGCACACTTTGGTTCCTAGGTCCCCAGTTTCTACTGGATCTGGTTGAGCACCAGCCTCTTTGCCTCTGTCTGATTCTTTTAAGTCCTCAAGATCCATTCAGATCCTGTTTACCACGGGGCTGAAACTACCTGCCTCATTACCTTCCTGAAAGCAGCTCCAGATTGAGCATTCCAGTTCATTGCAAAACCTAAAAAGGTTCTCAACTGGTAGTGATTTTTGACCCCAGGGGACATTTGTCTATGTTTGGAGACATTGTCAGTTGTCACAACTCAGGGGAGTTGGTTGCTAGTAGCATCAAATTGGTAGGGAATAGAGGTGCTACTAGACATCCTACAATGCTCAGGACAGCCCCACCACAGAGAATTATCCAGCCCCAAATGCCAGTAGTGCTGAGCCTGAGGGACTCTGCTCCAGAGGAATATTTAGCCCTCAAGGGCCTTGGTAAGGTCCCTCCAAAGAAAGCTTTCTAGAACCCACCCCTCCAACCCATCAGCCAGATATCCCCCTCCCTTTTTAAAAAATAAAATGAAATTATGGAATTGAAGAATGGAAATGTTGAGATGACCTCATTTTACAGATGCAGTGTTTGAGGGCCCAAGGGAAGATGCTGCTCTCCCAAGGTCAAACACTGAGGTTGGGCTGTCTGGAGCCTAGTGCTCTGTTATAGCAAAACTTGCCATTCATCTACCTGGCAGGCATTTTATTCTGAGAAAGAAATTAGGTTAGCTTGACAGTACCCACTCTCACTCTGAATAATTCTGCCCTATGTTCTGTTGTCTTCAAAAGACATACAACTCCATTCTTCTAGCAGATTTCTGAATTATTTCTAAATTATTTGACGTCTATATCTTCCTCTATTATAGAGAAAATACTACTGTCACTCCCTATACATCTGGATTGTACTTCATTTAATTGTACATTTCCCTCCGAGGCAACATTTCCACTGGATTGATTCTTGCACACTAAGACACTCACCGAGGTGGGGTAGCACCGCTGCTTTGAGTTTAGGCTCTAAGCTGTGACACAAATTTGGATTCAGCATTTTGCGAGTCATTCATCTTTTCAGTTGTGGTAATAGAAACTTAGACTATCTTAAGCCTGAAAGGGCATCATTTAGTTCACTTATTTGGGAAATCCAAGATTATCGCCGGCTTCAGGAATGGTTGGATTTAGGGATTGAAACAATGTCATCAGAGTTTATTTTCCCTTTCCCTGTTTTCTTCTGCAGACTTTATTTAAACCAAGACTCTCTCTCCATGTAGCAGAGGTGACCTTCCAAGCTGCAGCTGCTCCAGGCATTCATGGTCCATACCCGAGGTTTCTTTGTTCCAGCCTACACATCAGTCTCTGCAAAGGTCTCTGTTTAACCTTACCTGGTAGAGAAGTTGGGTACTCGTTTGATAGTCAGGCTTATCAGAATCACATGGAGTAGGGAATGGGGAATTTAAGCAAAGGAAGCATTCAGAGGCAGAGTAAATATATTTTTAAAAAGATTTTATTTATTTATTTATTTATTTATTTATTTATTATTTATTTATTTATTATTCATGAGAGACACAAAGAGAGAGAGGCAGAGACACAAGCAGAGGGAGAAGCAGGTTCCAGGAAGGGATGTGGGACTCGATCCCAGGACTCCAGGATCATGCCCTGAGGCAAAAGCAGGCGCTAAACCGGTGAGCCACCCAAGGATCCCAAGACAGAGCAAATATTAACCATACCCCTAATTTGCTAAGTTTTGGCACAAATATATGCTGTGAAACCATCACTATAATCAAGATAATGAACATATGATTTTCCTCCAAAACGTTTTCTTTGTGTCCCTTTGTAACTTCCTGCCTCATCTCTTCCTACTCCTCCACCCCATCCCTCTCCATGGGTGAGAAATAATCAGCTTTCTGTTACTATAAATTAGTTTCTAATTTCTAAATTTTAAAAAAGCTGGATCATACAGCATGCCTTCTCTTCTGACTTCTGTCAGTCACATAATTATATTGAAATTCATCCACATATGGCATGTATCAATAGTTCATTCCTTTTTATTATGAAGTGGTATTCCATTGTAAAAATGTCCTGTGATTTGTATATGCATTCCATATTGATGGAAGTTTGGATTGTTTCTAGTTTAGGGATATAAGTGAAGTAAATTGTGTCACCCAAAAAGATATGCCGAGGTCTTCATCCCCAGTAAATGTGAAGGTGACCTTATTTGGAAATAGGGTCTTTGCAGAGGTAATTAAGCTAAGGACTTGAGAACGTACTCCTTCATTGAGAGTGCATCCTAAATCCAATGACCAGTGTCTTTATAAGAAAAAAGAAGAAATATTTGAGGATATATAGAAGTACAGTGAAGAAGCCATGTGAAGACAGAAGCAGAGAACCAAGCTAAGCAGTCACAAGCCAAGGAATTCCAGGAACCATGACAACCTGGAAGAGGTAAGAAAGGACCCTCCCCTAGAGCTTTAAGAGGGAGTATGGCCCTGCTGCCATCTTGATTTCAGATGTGTGGCCTCCAGAACCATGAGACAATGCATTTCTGTTGTTTTAACCATCAAGTTTGTAATAATTTGTTGTGGCAACCCTAGGAAACTTATATGGGCCTATTACAAATAAAGCTGCTAAAGTTCTTGTACAGTTTTTTGTGTGAGTATATATGCTTTCATTTCTCTTGGATAAGTACTAGGATTGAAATGGCTGGGTGATATGGTAAGTGTATATATATAATATGCTAAAAAAAACCTGCCAAACTGTTTTTCAAAATGGTTGTATCATTTTATATTCTCAATAGTGTATAAGAGTTTCAGCTGCTCCCTACCTGTAGGAACACTTGGTACAGTCAGTCTTTAATTTTAGTCATTTGATAGCTTCGTAGTGGTATCTCATTGTGGTTTCAATTTGCATTGTCCTAATGATTAACAGTATTAAGCCTCTTGGACTAGCTCTCTATACATACACTTTTTTTTTTTTTTTTTTTTTGCGAAGTGCTATTTCAAATCTTTTGAAACTCACAAATGTTACATATAAGTAATTTATCAAAAATGTATTTTGCAAATAGTTCTATTCTGTGGCAAGTCTTTTTAGCCCCTTAACAGTGAGTTTATAAGAGCAGAGAGTCTTCATCTTGATAAAGGTTAAATTAGCAATATATTCTTTTGTAGATTGTGTTACTAGTGATGTCTAAAACATCATTGTCTAACTCAATGTCAAATATTTCTTGTATCTTCCTTCTAGAGGTTTTACATTCACAACTCTATTTCATTATGTGTTCACTTTGTTATATAGTTTCAGGTTTATTTCTTTTTTCAATATACATATCCAATTGTCCCAGCACTAGTTGTTGAAAGCCTATCTTTTCTCCTTTGAATTTTCAATTGACCACATATGTATGAATCTATTTCTGGATTCTATTCAGTTCTTTTGATCTATTGATCTATCACTATGCAATATCACACTGTCTTGATTATTATAGATTCATAATAACATTTGGAATAAAAAATAAGTCCTCTATTTTCCTTTCCAATGTTACTTGGACTATTCTAGATATCTTGCATTGATTTCCACATTAATTTTAGAATAAACGTATCAAATCTACAGAGAATCTAAGTTGATCTTGATTAAAGTTACTTTGAAAATACAGATTAATTTAAGGACAGTGGACATCTGGAAAAATGAATCTTCTGATTCATGATCATACTATATATATCTTAATAGGTATAAAGCTTCCTTAATTTCTTTTTTCAAAGACATCTATTTATTTATTTATTTGACAGAGTGTGTTTTTAAGCTTCTTTAATTTCTCTCAGTAAAGCTTTATAGTTTTACATGCACAGATCTTACACAATATCTGTTAATTTGATCTCTAAGCATTTTATATTTGTTATGCCATGTTGAATGGTATTGTTTCTTAAATTTCAATTTCCAATTGTTATTTGTTTAGAAATACGGTTGATTTCTGTAAATTGATCTCATATCCTGCAACCTTGCTAAACTCACTTTTTTATTTCTAGTAGCTTTTTTTGTAGATTTCATGTTTTCCTTACAAAAGATCATGACATCTATGAATAAAGACAATTCTCATCTAGTGGTTCAACTGGGGAAGAATTCACTTCCAAGAACACTTAGGTTCTTGAAAGAATTCATTTGGAGGTCACCTTCAGCTGCAAGAGGTGGCCTCTAATTTCTTTCTACACAGGTTTCCTCAACACGATTGCTTACTTTATAAAACTCACAAAAAGAACCTCTGGCGTGAGTCTTGGAAAACAGAAATTTATATGATGTAACACAACCACAGCAGTGACATCCTGCAGACTTTGTCATAGTCAGGTAGTTAGAAACTACATAGGTCCTGCCACATTCAGGGGGAAGGAATTCTACAAAGATATGAATACTGAAAGGTGCAGATCATTGGAGATCATTAAGGACCTGTCTTCTAAGTGTTTTGTTCTTAGGCACAAGAGCAGGTGCATGTATGTGTATGTGTATGTGTGTGTGTCTGTGTGTGTGTTTCCTAACTAGAAGGAGAATGATTAGCTCCTCTGTAGTCATTTCTGTTTACAAATCTCTTCTCCCTGTTTCATCAGTCCCCAGTTAGTTTTATTGGTCAATTTGACTAGGCTTACAATGCCCAATTATTTAATCAAACACTGATCCAGGTGATCCTGAGAAAGTATTTTGTAGGTGCAGTTAACATCTACAATCAGTTGACCTTAAATAAATGAGATTACCCTCTATAATGTGGGTGGACTTCACCCAACCACTAAGCCTTAAAAGAAAAACTGAGGTTTCCCAAGGAAGAAATTCTGCCTCAAGACAACAGCATCAGCTCCCGCCTAATTTCTAGCCTTCTGGTTTTCCCTACAGATTTCAAACTTGCCAGACCCCACAATTATATGAGCCAATTCCTTAAAATAAATATTTTAATATGTACAAAAATATTCTATTGGTTCTGTTTCTCTGAAGAACTGTGACTAAGACACCATATATTTGCTGCAATTTTAAACTACTGTTAGCTTCTTTTTCATTCTTTTCATGTTTGGGGGGTTTAAAACTCTAGTATTATTTCAGTGAAGGCTTTCAAAGTAAACTGTATGCCTCTCTGTGCTCAATCTTAAAGTGGACATCAAGATAAAGATTACTTGGTTAGTTAAGATTTGAACCTCTAATTACAAATGTATTACTCTCATGTTTTTAAAAATATTTCAAAAGTCTCTTTGGACTTTTCTTAAAATAATACTATTTATATGGAAAAATGTGAAAGAAAAAGGCAAAGGAAAACATTTATGAACAGATACAGCATTCTAATTTCCAAATAAATCTCTTTGACTTTTATATAGGAAAAGCAAGAGAGAAAGAAACACAGGTAGTTAATAGGTACCATAATTCATTCAGAATGGCCAGCGATAATCAGGGAGAAGCAGATGGCAGCTTTACTCTATTTGATGTGATACCCTGAGGAAATTTCATTTTCTTATTTTTTTAAATGAAAATCCAAGTTCATGCCAGTCTTTCTGCATATGTAATGTATTCATAGGTGAGCATGAAAGTGTTAAAAAGTGAAACATCTACTAGACTAGCAATTAGCCCAGTCACTGCTGCTAGTGAACAAACAGGGATAAGAAAGCACTTGCTGGTCAACATAACCAAATGAACATTACTAAAAAATGGCAAGATGACTTTAATATTTCAGTCAGGTATGGTTTTTCTCTACCACTGAAAAACAGAAATTAATATATATATATGGCATATATATATATATATATATATATATATATATATATATGCCTTTGTTAGAATTAAAACAGAAAAAAGAAAACCTTTTATTAAGGCTTCTCTGGGCATCCACAATGACTGTGTCAGGCATGTTTGCAGGCATAGAAGAAAGTCACACATCTGTCTATTCCAGTATTACATGGATTTGTGCAGTAGCGAACAGGAAAAAAAAAATAGCTACCCACGCAGAAGTCTGAAAATTTAACAATTAACTGAGATACAATTTTGTGCAATATTGATATTTACTAAGTTCTTAGCATATAGAAAGCACAGTTCTAAATTATTTTCATGTGTTATCATAGTGTCTTCTTATTTCTAATCTCTCTTGCTTCAGACTCTCCTTAGCATCGGTGATCTTAACAGAGTATGCTTATCAGATCATACCAGCTCCCACTTTATTGGTCCTGTTTCATTTCTGCTTCAACTCCAGGGACATTATGATATAACTGTCATTTTCCCATTGTGTTTCACTTTATCTTAACTTTCTATTAACTTTGTCCACTTGAGTTCACACACATGGACCCACATCTTTAACTCTCCTTTACTCACTCAGCTTCAGTACTATTCAACCTTCATTATAATCCATTTTGGACTGATCCCTTAACATCAAATTAAGCATTAGCTTTTTGCCACAACAATAACTTTTAACAATCATGATTGAACTGATTATTATAGCAATTGTCCTTATAATTTGGATTATGGCAGTTCACAGCCATTCCTTGGTTGGTGAACTTGACAAGGATTCCTTGATTGTTATGTGTTCAGAGTATTACTATTACATGGTATTCATGTGTAAGGCTTGTCTCTGTTAATAAGCCAGCCAGAAGAGAAGAGACATGAAACAATCAGAGCAAGTCATAAAACAATAAAATGTGCTGAGTTTAATAAAATTCTTCCCTTTGAAAATTTCCTACTGCTTCTTCCCCGCACACCTGCTCCCGAGTTCCCACAGACTATTTTTCTCCTCTTGCCCCATTCTCATCTATGCAGATTTCTCTGCAGGCATTTCCTTCATCTATTTATTCTGTCCAGTTATGAGATCTTGCCAAAGTGGATACTTGGGTAGCTCAGAACAGTAGCAGACTCTTAGTAAATATCTTAGAAACGACAGATGTAGAAGTAATGATGGAGGTATGTCCCTAGTTCCTCTTTTCTCTTTGGATGTTTCCAGGAGAGAAGGAGGGAAAAAGAGACAAAGAAAGAGAGAGAGACACAGACACACACACACACACACACACACACACACACACAGAAGTTGCCTCTCATAGTCTTGGCTCCGGACAGTATGTAAGCTCTCCTGGGTGGTGGCTGAGTGTTTTATAGGAACAATATGTGGATCAGGATTTTTTAAATTCATTTTTAAGTTCATACATCATTATTCCCTTCTTCTATGCTCCATGATGGCATTTGAGAGATGAACACTTATATAACATGAAAATAAAGGACTTGGGGACTTGTTTAACATCCTTATATACTCCAATATGGCTTAATATTGCAGTACCCAAAACTCTAATTTAGGTTTAACAAGTAAAATATAAACATAAATAATTATAGTCCCTGATCTTTTCTGTTTCTCTCTTTTTCTACGCTAAAGAAAATATGCTATGTTAGTTAAGAAGATAATGACATTAGGCTTTTATTTAATTTTGATTTGGACTATAACATAATTTTCTCTTTTGGTGTTGACATATTTAAGAAAATTTAAATATATATTTGCTCTTGGAGTCTGTAAGAGAGAGGTTGGTAACCATATCGAATATACCGAAATTCCTGCTCTGTCCCCAGATTCTTTCTGAAGGGAAGAAGTAGTCGTTGATGGGACCAGAGCTAGACCTCCACTTCAGGGCAACCTGGTCATAGGCTAGGCAGGTCCACTATGAGGTCAAGAACAAAAGGTGCTGCCAGGCAGACCACACAGCCTGTCTCTGTATGGGATTCGGATAGGGCACTAAGAGCAAATAGGCAGTGGGTAGATAAGGAAAGACATAAAAATAAAATACACGAAGATAAGCAGAAGCAAAAGAGTAGTACAGTCATAGGGGTAAATAAGTTAGGTTGGCCTGGAGGTGCCTTGAATCTTCGGGCACAGTTGTCTGGTGTCCCTTAGTCTAGTCTCTCCTCATGCCATTGATCTGATTGCAGCTCTGTTGATGGAGGAGGCTGTCAGTTAGCTCTGGACCATCAAATGGCCTAAACCAGTACACATTTTCCTACGCGTTCATTGTTGTGCTAGCCTCTCAAATCTGATAATTACTTTGGGTGTAATGCAGGAGTCACTACTGGATATCTATTCCCACCTGTGGCCTTCCGTATTTGGAGAAACCTGAGAAATGGAGAGAAATCCTCCAGGAGGCTCCTGGGAAGTGTTCTTATCCCAAGAAAAGGCTACAGGAAGATGTAGTCTCCTTTGCTTCTGGTTGCTGGCGTGTCCAAGAAGGAAGTGGACGCTGAGGAAAGCAGAGACAAAAAAGACAAACAGGGTCTTTGGAGATAGACCTGAGCCATTAAATCAACCTAAAGCCAATCTGACTCCTTGCCCTGCCATTAGTCAAAATGAGAAGTCTTCTACATTTAAACGTGTTTGAGTTGAGTTCCTATTACCATGTAGAAACTGTACTTGGAGTTTTGAGTTTCCCCTTCCTTTCAGTTGAAGATTTCTTACAATGAAGATGTTGGAGAAATCTGGTGAGCCATTGGCGTTTTCCTATGATAGGGGAAGATTTTAAACAGAAGTCCTGATATTTCAGGCCTGGTTCCCATTGCAGCAGGAAACACAAGTCAGCTTCTGGTCCATATCTTGACCATTGGCCTGAGGCTCCAGGAAATGAAAAAGAGTGAGAGGGTTGATGTCAATGGAACACTCGGAGAGGACCCTTGTCTGCCCATATCCCTCCTAGTGCCCAGCCATTCACTTAGATCTTCCATCCCAGGATCCCGGTAGGGATTATGTTACATTCCAATGATATGACAGCCCCGAGATAAGGGACATTTCCAGGCATCTTTATGCAAATGAATTTGTGATGTTTTTCTTTAGATTGAGTTTTCAAATGGAAGAACAGAGAAGGGGAAGGAAACAAAAGTCCTGATAAAGAGAATGTCTTAGTTCGCTAGGGTGGCCATAAAGAAACATCACACACTGGGTGGCTTAACCACCCCAAACTTACTTTCTTATAGTTCTGGAGGCTGGATGTCCAAAATCAAGATGCCTGCAGGTTGGGTTCCTTCAGAGGCCTCTCTCCTTGGCTTGCAGATGGCTGCCTTCTCCATGTGGCCTCACACACCCTTCTCTCAGCATGCCCACACCTGGTGTCTCTTTATGTGCCCACATTTCCTCTTCCTAGAAGGATACCAATCACATTGGATTAGGACCTACCCCAACAGCATCATTTTATCTTGCTCACTTCTTTAAAAATCCAGTCTCCAAGTTCAGCCACATTTTGAGGTCCTGGGGATTAGAGTTTCAAACAATGAATTTCAGGGGACACAATCCAGCTCATTACAGGGAAGGAAAGGGTTTGTTGCACCACTGGAAAAAAATCCTCCATGGAATCCTTCTCTGCAACATTTAGGAAATTCATGCCCATTTGGTACATGAGAACCCAGGCTCAGCTCCAAGAATTCCTCATGGTCTGCACTCTTCCCCATGTGCTCAGCCTGCGTGATGCTTCCAAAGTGGAGTTGGCCTCTTGGCTCAGAAATACATGGGCCATTTTAAACTCATATTTTTAACAATAACCACTGACAGGCTTGCTGGATTTCCATCCCTGTTGAAAAGTCATGGGCTCATTCTCTGACTGATCAGGATGCTGAACTCCATTAAAAGTGTCAGACTCTGAGGACTCCCACAGTTCGAGTCAAGCAGGTATTAGCTCCACACACTGGATAGTGCTGTTCTTGTGAATATTTATCAAAGCAGATGAGCCATGTTTAACCACATGTCTGTTTGCTTGAAAATCTCTGTCTTCTGTGTCAGCTAACATGCAGGGATATCTACCAAGGATTCCCATGAACACAGCAGGCTGACCTTAAACTCTGTGAGTTTTAGGAAAGCAATGGGTATTTGCTGTTGGCCAACCAGAGTGAACATTTCCAAAACTGTCACTGTCAATCACACAATGAGACTCCTGGGGCTGTCTCGTGTCATTTGTATCTGGGAAACAGGTAATTAGTCATATATGAGAGCAGAAAAGGAAGAGATGTTTTTATCAATTATTTTCCAATTTCCAAACACTTAATGTTGTTTCATCCATATTTGCAATGTTGTATTTTTCCTCTTGGGTTTACAGTGAAGTGTTTATACCCTGGCATAATTGGGCTTTGACATAACCAGGAAATCTCTGTCGTATCCATCTCAGGTGGTAGGGACGAGGAGATGCATTGCAAAGTTTCAGTGAGCAGGGCTCAAGGGCAGGCAGGCCATCTGTAGGCTTCCTCTAGTCTCTTTTCTTTCTCCATGTCTATCTCACCCAACATTTTGGTGTCCTCCACTCCCCCATCCTTACCATTAAAACTGTGAGTCACATACAGCTTCCAGTCATACACCCATTCTGCTTTCTGCCATCATGAAATGTTTGAAAGCCTAGTGACACATTTACCATGAAACTGGGCTTTCTTTATTATTTTTTTAAATTTAAATTCAATTTCCTAACATATAGTATAATACCCAGTGCTCATCTCATTGTATACCCCTTTTAATGCCCATCACCCAGAAATTGGGCTTTCCAAATAACCAACAACTTCATTAGAAAAGCCAGTTTCTTTCCAGTTACCTCCACATTAACATCTCTAGGGGTTTCTACTGTATCCCCAGTGCATGTGCTGGCTGGAAGGATAAAACCTGAATGTATCAACTCTCTTCCAGGGAAGCATTCTGTCTCCTGCAACCCCTCTATCCTGCTGTGAGTGGACACCATGATAAGGCTGTTCCACCCACATGATGGCCCTAGAGGGGGAGAAAGAACATCCTTATTCCCATAATGTAAATTCTAATTTCTGATTAAGTATATTTAGTGAAGAGTGGAGATGAGAATGTATGAGAGTGTATGAGACAAGAAGACTCCCTGAGTACCTCTTGTCTACTGAAACTGAATCATAACACTTCTATGGCAATGAACCTGAATTGCTTGATATCCGTTTCTGTCACAACGTGCCTTGGGTTTCTGCCTCCAAGGGAATGTGTTCATTACAGTGAATAAAAATGTGGAGCAGGGGAGGGGAAGTGATATTCTTGTTCAACCTCATGTCTTGCTCCATCAAGTTTTCATTTTTTCCCTGATCTATCTTTTTATGAAAAATTAATAGGGACTGTAATTACTGTTAGAAAGAGGTCAGAACCACTCTTTTGCTTGCAGAGAGAGCCTCAGAGGCCAAGGAGAGGCATCTGACCAGAGACACTGTTTGCCACTCTCTCCTCTGTTTTAGAGATTAAAAGCTGGTTAGCGCTATTCACCAAGAGAAGGCACAAAAAATGAAATTGGCCCCTTAACCGTCAGGAGTCAGAGAGGTGCCTCTTATCCTGGTAGGTAGTTCATTGCAAAACTGCCAGTCCTACATACCTTAGGCCTTTCTGTTTCTATTTTTCCAAAGTTTAAAATGATGCAACCATTTAAGATGCTATACAGAGGAAGAAACTGAGGACAAGCCTCAGGAAATTGCTGCAATTAAAAGATGAAGGAGGGTAGAAATATCTAGGAAAATGATGTGCCATCTCAGACTCACATCTGTGTCCAATCTGCTCCCTGTGTGTCAGAAAAAGTTATAGGATTCCATGCTTGCTGTAGCCATGGAGCAGAATGGCAGATGCACTAAGCTCAGGACCTACAAGCCAGCCAGCTCTTTCAAGGTACGTTGACTGGCCAACTGATGGTCCTCCCTGCAACCTGACCTGACTCTTGTTCTTCAGTCTGCCACTGCGGTCTCAAGCTTCCTGGGAAAGCCAACCAGGAGGAAGCATGAAGCTGAGGACGAGAGAGGGGGATTAGGTTGCAGTGACGATATTTTGGTAGGCACATACCTCCAAACTCCAGTTGGATGTTTAAGAAATGTGGGGCAACTTGCCTCTCTTTCTTTTTTTTAATATTTTATTTATTATTATCATTTTTAAATTTATTCATGAGAGACAGAGAGAGACAGAGAGAGAGAGAGAGAGAGAGGGCAGAGACATAGGCAGAGGGAGAAGCAGGCTCCATACTGGGAGCCTGTCATGGGACTCAATCCCAGGTCTCCAGGATCATGCCCTGGGCCAAAGGCAGGCGCTAAACTGCTGAGCCACCCAGGCATCCCTGGTTCTCTCCTTCAATTCATGTGGTTTGAATGTCTACCTTAGTTTTTGTAGGTCAGTTTAACTCACATACTTAATCTTAAGGCCTGTAAGAACCTAGAGCCCATACAGGATTTCTCCCAATTCTTGATGTTTATGCTGCCTTCTGCCTCCACCTTGTATCTAGGGGAGCCACTTATGTCACTGCCAAGGCAAACGCCTCACCTTCACCTAAGTCCATAATAGATGTCTTCATGTCACACCATGTGTGAGGATGTTAACTTTACTGGAGGTGTAGGGACTCAGGGAAGGGTCCTATCCCACAATAGGCAGTCTTCAGCAAATCCTCCTTGACCCCAATGACATTTTTCTGTCTCCTTCCTTCCAACCCCTTTTCCAGAATAAAAAGCACATTTCTCCTTTCATCTTGTATAGAACAGTTGTATTTCTTCCAGTAGACCATGAAACATCACTACATTATCCCCAAGCTCTGCCAGGGTATTTTTCCAAATATGGAAACAGTTCTCTTCTAAAGGGAAATTCTGATGTTAGATGTCTGTCAGTTATATTGACCATCTCAGAAATGGCATTTGTGTTTCCTATTGCTAAAGAAAGGATAGAAAAATGAGGCACCAAAGTGGGGAGTGGGGGCATGGAAGTTAGTTAATTAAAGTTAGTTATCTGTTACCTAACCAGACTTTTCTCAGGTCTTATGTTTTCCTGTTCTAGGTGTTAGCAACAAATGGATTTTCTAGAATTTTGTGTTTTTATATTGAGACACAACCTTGGAGGAACTGTTGTTGGGTCACCAGGTCTTAAGCATGACCTCCCTTATGCGTGCTTTACCACTCTGCTCTCATTTGAAACAGTGCTGGATGATTTTGTGGCTCCCTTTCAAAAGTGCCATCTGTTGATTGCCATCTCTCAATGACTACTTTGTCAAGCACATTTTCTGGTATAACAATGAATTTGGCTACTGCAACCAAGTGGTGGACCATATGGTCTACATGGCCTCCAAGGAGTAAGAGCAACCTAGATCACCAGCCCTAGTGACTGGTGGAAGAAGAAGCAAGAGGAAGAGACAGGCCCTCAGTTCTGGAGAGTATGTATCCCAACTCATCCCCCAACACCCTGAGAATCTCTCAACCTCCACAGTTTCCATCCCAGACCCCCTGAACAAGGGGAGGGGCTTGTGGAGCCCTGCCTAGTCATGCACCATCAATGAAGTATACTGTACCCAGCATCACCGCCCTAAAAATGCCATCTATCACATATTATGTTAAGTAAAATGCAAATTAACTTCATATTGAGAAACTGTTGTCACTGCAGGGTCTGAGACATATCCAAGGGTTAGGAAACATACATTTAAATGTGTTCTCTTGCATTCAAACCATACATTTCTGAGAAGTGCCTCTCCATTAGTCTGCTCAGACTGGCATGACAAAATATCACAGACAGGGTAACTCAAACCACAGAAATTACTTTTCTCATAATTTTGGAGGTCAAAAATCTGAGGTCAAAGTGCTATCAGGGTTGTTTCTAGTAAGCCCTCTCTTCCTGCTTGTAAATGGCTGTCTCCCCCTCTGTATTCACATGGCTTCTTCTCTATGCATGCGTCGGGGGAGAGAGAGAGATCTTTGGTGTCTCTTCTTCCTCTTATAGAAAGGCACCAGGACCACCAGATTAAGACCACCAAATTAGGACCTCGTTTAACTTTAGCCCCTTATAAGCCCCTTATAAGCCCCATCCCCAAATACAATCACATTGCAAGTTAGTTCTTTAACATAATGTATTTTGGGGGAACACATATCAATCCATAATACCTTGGATCAAAGTTCTCCCAAATGGGACAACTTCAAAAAGTGGCCCTTTTGGTCAAAACAGCTACCACTATTCATAACACAGGTGATTTCTGAGATAAAATCATACATAAGAGTTTTACAGCTTTAAATGCTTTATAGATTTAACATGTTTTATAGCTTAAAAATATCTTTAGAATCATTATCTCATTTGGTCATTAGAACCATAAAAAAAAAGGCAAGGCAGTAAGGTAGCCTTATACTTACTTCAAGATGGAGGAACAGGCTCACAGAGGATAGCTGGTCTTGCTATCACCAGCCACCTCTGGCTGGTGAGGTATGGAGCTGGGTTGGAGTCCATATTCTTAGCTCTACGATGTTTCCAGCACAGGATTTATGCCTCACAGTGAGGCCCAACATGCACACATTTGCACAGAAACCAAAACAAGCATTTTCAAGAACATAAAAAATAAGAAGATAGCATCAGACACATTAAAATGTTTGCCTTGGTAGTAGGGGGAGGAGAGAAGGAAAGAAGGAGACTCCATGTCCAAAACGTCTCCAGTGTGAGGGAGTTGGGGAAGGCACCTGAAATATCCAATCTGCCTTATCTGAGCCACCATCTTGTAATAAACATAAAGAAAAACTTGGAATTTTGCTGAGAGCGATTGGCATTTCCATACCTTATGTCACAGTGTCCTTGCCTCCTTGAAGTTTTACCGTGATTGATGCTGAATTATCTGTGGCAATCTTACTTTTTTGAGAGGCCGACTTCTGAGGTGAGAACACAACTTTGGACCAAGAGGCATGTTTAGGCTCAAGGCGCAGGCCCTCCTGTTACCTGAGAAGGAGCCATGATGAACAGGTTCTCTTGCCTATAAGATGGGACCAAATTACCCACCCTTAGGATTTTATGAGGGCCAGAGCAATGTGTGTCAGGACTCTATCATGAGTGTCTGACAACATAGACAATAAAGGCAGAGTTTGCTCTTTTAATTTCAAGTGAAATGTCAGGGAAGACTGGATTGATATGCTTAGAGGTGATGTATCTTCCCAAGGCCCACTGACAATTAAAAAGTGACCAGATTTAGTGACCAGTTTTACATTGGGGAAGCCCCATATGAAAGCATGAAGCCATGAAGTTCTGTGCTTATTAAATATTCACCATGATTAAAGGTATTTAAAAGAGTTTAATAATAATAATAGCACATGTTCTTTCTCAGTTTTTTCAGAAATTATGTTGTCAAAGGAATTATCCCATGATTCACTGAAGAAAACAGCGAGTTCTTGTTAATCACAAAGAAAATGGTGACCTTGGAGCAAGAGATGGTCAAATATGTAAGTCCTGTACTGCTTGGAGACTTACTAACTTTTAAAGGTAGCTAGGTAGGAAAGACTCCTGTTCAAAGGATCACAGAGTGCTTGTTGTGGGCAACAGGAAAACTCCTATTTTTAGAAGAAAATTACTTTCTCAGCATTAGAAACCTCCATCTTTCCTTACTGCTTTCCACAAGACTTAATGGTAAATAGGAGTCCCCTTGAAATGATTGCAGCAAATGAGCATTATAACTTCTATGTGGAGTTTTTTTGTCAATGAAAGAATTAAATCAAACTCTCCTTTGCCTTTGAGTGTGTGTGTGTGTGTGTGTGTGTGTGAGAGAGAGAGAGAGAGAGAGAGAGAATGAAAGAGAGAGACAGAGAGACAGAGTTAGACAGTTACTAATAGAATGAATACAGGTCAACTCTATTCGAAAGAAGATCAGAGTCCCCAAAGTGAAGTTTCAGAGAGGCTTCCTTCTTTGTTAACTGTAAAGTAAGCAGATACAGAGCTTTCTTAAATTCCAGGCTCCTCATGAATTATGGAGATTGACTGAAAGAGACTATTAAGATTCCAGATGCACTCTCTCTTGCTCTGGGTTTAACTTCTTCTCTATCTTGGCACTCTGCCCTGCAGACCAGAACCCTCTGAAATGGACATCACATCTTAAAGGAACTTCCTGTGTCTCCACTGCTAATCTATGGTTCATATTACATTTTCCTTCCCTTTCACACTTCTTAAACGAGTTAATATGGGTCAGTTCCTATGATCCCCTTTTCCAATTAGTCCCCTGCAATCGGTATATACCCTCCAATAAAATGTACTTTTAAAGTTTCTAATGACCTCCACAACAATTTTCATATCTTTTCTTGATCTATAAGTTCCTTGAATGCATTGGAAATCTACTTTCTCCTATCTACACTTCCTCCTTCAAAAAGTTTGTGGACTCACATATTCTCATTTGCAAATCCCAAGTCATAACCTTGTTGTTTTTGCTTCAGTCTCAAATATTCCATTGCATGGGTTCAACTTCTAGATCTTTTGATGTAATGAGTTATATAAAAATTTTGAAATGTGTTCATTTTATATTTTTCATGTTATGAGAGTCATAATTTTTCTTAAAAACAGAAACTCTCAAAAAAAAAAAAAAAAAAAAAACAGAAACTCTCCCAGCCTTAGTTGAGTTTCTGATTGGCTTCTTCAGTGCCTGTAATCTTTGGACCCCAAAACATCCAGAAGAAACATGGTGATCTGTTTCAGTGCAATTTGATTCCCCCCTACACGAGTGGCTCTCAAATTTGAACCTGTATCAGAACCAGCAAGATGGGTGGACTCAATCCCAGAGTTTTGAATCAATAGATCTGAGGTGGGGCTCAGGAATTTGTAGTTCTTACAAGTTCCCTGGTGATGCTGATACTGATGATCCAGGGACAACACTTGAGAAGTGCTATCTGAAAAAAAGTAACTCTAAATATACGAACTATATTACTTAGAAGGATCATCTAATATTATTCCAAAGATGCTTTGGAGTTTATCAATAATAGCTTTTTTTCCCTCATAAATTTGACAACCATTTTCTCATTTGATTAAAGATTTCTGGGTTTTCTCTTAAATATATTAAGCCACTGTTCCCACTCCCTTCACCCAAAATCTTTTTATTCAAAAGTAAGTCAACAAATGTATGCATTGTGTTTCTAGTTTGAGTTGGTAAAGTCAGACAATCCCTTTTGTTCCCTACCTCATCATGCCTCATCTCTGGCAAAATAAATTCCCTATCCTGTTTCTTAACCCTTGTCATGAGGCTTCCTCAAGTTCAAAATGTAAAAATCACAATGTAACCTTGAATAAATGTTTTTATGATATAGAAGATGAAGGTAGAAGATGAAGATGTGTTATTTCAGCTCTATTAATCACATGCTCACTGGTTGATTTTAATATCAACATTGCTAAGTTTGCAGTCTATTTTTATCAATGATATGATAGTTGCATATGCAGTCAATTTGGGGTATAACTGAAATGAAGTGTAAAAATATATCTCCAAGACCAATGCATGTACAGCTTACTGCTTATGTACTTTTGCTATTAGGCTATCCTCACTAACATAACTTCAGCATGCCACTATAGTTCTTTGTCAACATGGTTTTACTATTTCAGGAATTTCTTGCCCAGGAAGATAAATGTTGCAAATAACCCCATTTGCTTACTCCAGGAGGTTCCCAAAACACCATTTAAATGAACATCAAAGCATTCAACTCTTCAATAGATAGCATTAGACATCTGTTGTCTCCTCATTGTTCTTTAAAGCCTATGACTTAAAATCTTTGCTTTGCTGTGTCCACAAATCCTAAACTATGATATCATGATATTTATTCAGGCCTAATCAAATACCTGCACTGAACGATTCACTATAAACCAGGCTTCAGAACTTCATATACATGACTATCTAGGACTTTTCAAGGAGAGCTCTCATTCAAAAGAAATAAAAATAAAGTCAGCTTTGTATTCACAATAGATTATTTTAGTGGGTTGTTGTTTGTTATAGGGAGCCAGAATTTGACGATCTTGGAGTTCTCATCAACATTCTACTTAGACTTCCTTAGTGTAGCAGCCCTAGGCTTTTGACTAGGAGATTGCTACTCTGTTTTTGGCCTTCTGCTAGGAGAATTTGTTAGAAATATAAATTCTTAACCCTACCCCACCTCCATCCCCACCTCCATCCCCACCTCCATCCCCACCTCCATCCCCACCGTCAACCCCACCCCCAAACCTATTCAATCAAAAACTCTGGTGGTGAGCTTCCAAAATGCTGATTTAACTTTCAGGAAAATGAAACTCACTTTAGAAATGCTTTATTATCTGCATAAATTTGACCCAAAAAAAGTTTTATTCTTGTTGCAAACTGCTTTAGTACAACTCCTCATTTCTATCTGTCTTTGTCACTTTGGTTGTACATTTATAAGAGAAAATATATAGAAAAAAGATACCAATAAATCCTTTCATCAAACTGGCCCTTGGACTGAGATGTTTAGAAATTTTCTTGTTAGAACTTAACCTTTGAACAAATTATCCTGATCACTTCTCACACCTAGAGAACTTTCTTCAGTCTTGATTTGCTTTGTCTATGGGAGTCCAGTTCTGTGAAAGATCCCTTCAAGCTTTCCTGTCTTCTGTGATTAATCAGAGATGGCCTGGGTTTCAGGCTGAGGGGTCAAACTATGAGGTACACAAGCCCCCCTTTGACTGACTGTTCCCACGGGTTTTTCTCCCTCCACGCATACAACTACACACCCTATGGCTGGGTGTCCAGTCCCCACATTTTTACACTCCAATTCCAAATCATGAGTTTTACTTTCTAAATGACATCGTTCACCAAGGATAATCTAGAATTACAGTAGTCACTTTGGGGGAACTTTCGGTATAATCAAAATTGTTCATTGGAGAAGCCCTGTAAAAACACAAAGGGAACATAGTGCAAACACATACCATCTGCAAACTTAGATTGATATAAGGAAATATCTCAAAGAAATTCCAATCCAAAATCATGTTTTTAAGAACACTTTCAACCAAAGCAAAAGAAAATGTGAAAAATGTAAAGTTCTCTCCCTCTTGGATTTCTTCAGATCACAAGATGAACTTAATCGCTTTTATTTCTTTTCCACCACAGTACACATCTCTCCTCTATGGGATCTCTCCCTCTGGCACTCTCCCCTTGTTGCCTGGCTGGTCAGAAACCCCCAAAGCTCAATTAACTCTTGAAATTAAAGTACACGCAGAGCAGGAAAAACCTCTTACACTTGGTTTTAAGTCCAGGTCTCACTCTGGGCTGAAAGCCATTGTCAAACAGTTTCCAAACCCTATATAACATAGAAGGAAATTTGCAGAGGAAGGCAGGAGAGCTTCAGAAACCAATAATCCAAGGCTTCCAGGTTTACAACAATTAATGGGTGCATTAGTGGGAACTCAGATGCAAAAAAATTAGGAGAATAAACCAGATTGGGAGGATCTCAAGAGCAGCTGAAAAGAGTCCTAATTACATAGGGATCTAGAGAGGGTTAGAAAAGATGGAAGCACAGGGCACAGCTGTCTGGTGGCTAGCTCCAGAGATTTTCCATTGAGAATGGATTGGGCTATGATACAGTCTCAAAGGCAAAGCAAGGATGAGTTTATCTGGTACTTCAGAAACAGGCTCTGTACTACTTTTAGGCAAAATTTAGAAGTAGATCTTGAGGCAGATGTGACCCTGCCTTTCTCCTCACTTTTTGTTAATAGTCTTAAATGAGAAAGAGGGAATTTAATATGAGAGGAAAAACTAGAATGGTTAATAGCCCCATTTCCAGATCTTCAATACTTTGCCGAATATTTTGAAAAAGAACAAAACTAGAATAAGACTCAGGATGAGGTGGGTGGCCACCTGGGTGGCTCAGTGGTTGAACATCTGCCTTCAGCTCAAGGCGTGATTCTGGTCCGGGGATCAAGTCCCGCATCAGGCTCCCTCCGAGGACCCCGCTTCTCCCTCTGTCTATCTCTCTGCCTCTGTGTGTGTGTGTCTCATGAATAAATAATATTTTTAAAAAAGACTCAGGATGAATATGTGGTTTTACAGAAAGCAAAAACAAAAAATTAGCTAGATGATCCCATCCGTCTATGTGGGACAAGATCATCTTTTGTATAGACACAAAGCGTAAACAAAATGTTACTTAACAAAAATGCATTGGATAAAGAATTATCTTGTTAGCCAAGAATCTACAGGAACAAAATGTAGTAACTAATCAGTAGAGGTGGTCTGGGGGGGAACTGTGTTAGCCTCAAACTTACAGGGAGAAATTTCTCTAAATAATAGAGGGAAACCTTGCAAATTTTTTATTGATACAGGTGCTGCAATATCCACCTGAGGTTGTACCAGTTATACAACCTTGCCTTTGGAGTGAACTATTAGACTATATTAAAACAGAACACAGAACTATTCGAATACTCAGGTGGTGGGTGTCTGCTTCTAATATCTTCAGACACGCCCTGTGTCCCAGTCCATAACCATCGCCCTGGGGTCTCTAACCAAGGAACATGTTTTCCTCCTTAATGAACATGCACACCTGCTAACTTCATAAAGAGTAGTTTACTGTGCAAATTGAATTGCCAGACTAAATATGCTAATAGTTCTTTTCTGAAATTCCTGAGGGCCCCCATTCATCCTAATGGCATAACGAATTTGGACAGTGATTTCCAATGTCTGTGTGTCTAAATCAAGCCCACATTGCAGATCTCAAGGAGATACTCGACTTCTTGTGAGCAAATATTCTACTCATATAGATAGCATTACTGGGGCTGGGCCCATCAGGGTTGAGACTGTCCTGTCTAAATGTCAACTCAAACTCACATGATAGTTTCTCAACCAGACTGAAAGATAGACTGCAGCTGATAGCCAAAAGTCTAATAATATGTCATTTGCAAATATCTTCTCCCATTCTGTAGGTTGTCTTTGAGTTTTGTTGACTGTCAGATAAAGGGCTAGTTTCCAAGATCTATAAAGAACTTATTAAACTCAACACCAAAGAAACAAACAATCCAATCATGAAATGGGCAAAAGACATGAAGAGAAATCTCACAGAGGAAGACATAGACATGGCCAACATGCATATGAGAAAATGCTCTGCATCACTTGCCATCAGGGAAATACAAATCAAAACCACAATGAGATACCACCTCACACTGGTGAGAATGGGGCAAATTAACAAGGCAGGAAACAACAAATGTTGGAGGGGATGCGGAGAAAAGGGAACCCTCTTACACTGTTGGTGGGAATGTGAACTGGTACAGCCACTCTGGAAAACTGTGTGGAGATTCCTCAAAGAGTTAAAAATAGACCTGCCCTACGACCCAGCAATTGCACTATTGGGGATTTACCCCAAAGATACAGATGCAGTGAAACGCCGGGACACCTGCACCCCGATGTTTATAGCAGCAATGGCCACGATAGCCAAACTGTGGAAGGAGCCAACGAAAGATGAATGGATAAAGAAGATGTGGTTTATGTATACAATGGAATATTACTCAGCTATTAGAAATGACAAATACCCACCATTTGCTTCAACGTGGATGGAACTGGAGGGTATTATGCTGAGTGAAGTAAGTCAGTCGGTGAAGGACAAACATTATATGTTCTCATTCATTTGGAGAATATAAATAATAGTGAAAGGGAATATAAGGGAAGGGAGAAGAAATGTGTGGGAAATATCAGAAAGGGAGATAGAACGTAAAGACTGCTAACTCTGGGAAACGAACTAGGGGTGGTAGAAGGGGAGGAGGGCGGGGGTGGGAGTGAATGGGTGACGGGCACTGGGGGTTATTCTGTATGTTAGTAAATTGAACACCAATAAAAAATTAAAAAAAAAAGTCTAATAATAGACTCAGCGCCTTGGAGCATTCCTTTTAACACTGGTAGCATCACTGTTAATAACCCAGATGGAATATATATTTGTCCAGGCCATGAGTATTGTTACTCCCTGATGCCCTGTAGTTACCAAACCTAAATACTATTTCCTGTTAGGTGACTCCTAGAAGGCATCCACTGTACACCAGTACATCTGTGTTCTGCTTGTTTTGTGTCCCTTTAGGTCAAAATAATCAATAATTGTTGCCTTCTCCTAGAAAAATCCACAATATACCTGACTGCTGTGGCCAAAAGTACTATGAAATCTCCCTCCTATTTTTCAGAAGTTTTTCAATTGCCAATTCTATGATCTAAATTTCCTTGGGATTCTATTCTTATCCAGTGTGTGGACTACCATTTTTTGTGTTCTTGAGATGCGGTGAGCTCTAAGATTGATTCCATCCCTCTGCTTACTGTTTTAGCCCAGAGGCAGCATAAGATTTTGAAAGAAAACTTATAATTTTGTCAAAGTAAAGTTCATCACCTAGAACAAGGTTTATCCCAAGGAGGTAAATTTCTTTCTCTTAACAGGCTTGGCCTTGCCGAACCTTCCTAGCACAGGAACTGAGAGATGATGAAGAGGATTTTTGAACCTCACTGGCTACTGCAGTTCCTAGCTGTTCTGAAACTTCACATCACTGTGTGACTCAACCAAATCCTCGATAACCAACCCCTTCGGGATTCTAAGGACAAACATTCTTTTCTTGAGGTACAATTAACTCTTCAAAAACCTCCCACTCAAACAAAAACAAAAACAAAAACAAAAACAAAAAACAAAAAAACAAAAAACCAAAAACAAAAAAACAAAACAAAAAAAAAAACCTCCCACTCTGGGCCTTACCTAATTATCACATGTTTGTCTAATTATATATAATATGAGATATTTGAACAAGGCCTGGGTGTTCTGACCCAACTTTTTGTGAATCATCAGATCCCAACAGTGTACTACAGTTTCTCTCTTGACCTGGTGGCAAAAGTCTACTCCCCTTGCTTCGGGCACTAGCACAACAGCTAAACTAGTGGAGGCTCTATAACTTCCTTTTTTAGCATCTCCTTCAAATGGAAATCCCTCTGGGGGGCGGGATTCTTTGTTGCTCATTGAAAATAAACAACATCTCTCTGCAAGTAGGCTTATCTCCTACAAAATCCTATTCTTTTCTCCCTCACATATTTCTATACATCATTATAATGCTTTGAATCCTGCTACTCTTCTTCCATTATCTTAAAGAAGGAGGCACTTATGACTGTCTCGCATCTGTTTGCAACCTGTCTAGATCCTTGAATAGCTGCTAGGAATTACTTTAGAAAATCAAGACTTAGCTTTTAGCTTTGTTTGTTGATGGGATAGATCTTAAGACTGAAAAACTGAAGAAGAAAAAAAAAAAGGATAAGTACAGATGGTTCAAAATAGAGTTGCCCTGTAATATCGACCTCTAAAGTGAACAGGTGCTATATTAGAGAAAGAATGTTGTGACTACAGCTCTGTAGACCTTTTTGGTATCTAAAACATAACTAACAAATCCCAGGATGCGAACAAAGAAATTGCAAATTTAAAGATTTTTTGCTAGTAACTCCATTTATCTAATTCTGTAGGCTTGTCAGATGGGTGATAGTACCCACTCTGTGAGTTTAGTTTGGGTACTCATGGTTCCTGGCTGAAAACTGGAATGCAAACTCTGATTACCAGCCTTTTCTTGCTATTTGTCTGGGTTACAATGTTCATATCTGTGATCTCCAGAGGTTTGCATACTGTGTGTAGCTGTGATCCCATCTAATGATCCAACAAATCCGGCAAAAAGAACGAGAAAACAGACACTCAATGGCAGTTGAAATGACCACACTGGAAACATGACCCTTGATTATGACACCTCAAATTGCGGTGAAGCTGTGGCTTGATGTTCTCAGAAACATGAAAACCATGATATCTAAGTCCACTTGGCTTTGTCTACAGGGTCATGAATTTAGAAATCCATTGTCTTCACTAACATAGTTTTGGTGTTCCTCTGCCTTCCTCATTAAGATTTTATTAAAACTTCATTGTTTGTTCCAGAAACTTCCTGAAAAACTTAGTATGTGAACATCAAACTATTCAGTTCTTCAGCAGGCAGCATCAAACAACTGTATTCCCCTACATTCTTCAAAATTCTTCCCTCAGAATGTTCACCTTGTTATGCTTTCCAATCCTAAACTATTATATTATCCCTGTTCTGCAATCCTAACCAAGACCTTTCTCCTCAGAGACACTATGAGAATTCTGTCAAGTAGTATTTTTCTCCCTTACTACTTTTACCAAAACAAACAAAAAATTACTTGACTTGGTCTTATCAATAGGTTATTTGAGGAAGCAGCAGGCCTGTATAATAGATTCCTGAGTATGGTCTAGAAAGCTTCATTCAGTAGGTCTGCGAAGGGCCTAATCAGATTTCCAGTGATTCTGAAGAAGGTGATATAAGGACCACAGTTTAATGCTCTAACATCTAGTTGCATTTATCCTTTCAAAAACTAATTAAGATTGACTTAGTCAACTCATTAATCTTTGACGCTAGGCTAGTTGCAGTGGTATATACTTTAGTCCCTCTGTTCATGGGTTTGACTCTAAACTGTTCTGGTTCAGGAACTCCACTTAAACAATTTATCCATGGGAGATAACACCCAGGAGTTCTGATGCTTGATACCTAATCTCAAAAGGATCTGTTCACAACTAGTGAACGTTTCTAATAACCGTTATTTAGGACTCCTCTTCTTATTATGAATAAAATGTGGGAAATAAAATTAATAATCAGTACATGTTTACTTAATACATAAAATGAACAGATTTAAAGAATAATTCAAACAGTTTGTGACAATTTAGAGCATTGTGTGCTCAATACACTAAAGAAATAGAGTTGGAAAATAATTCAAATAGGTTGTGACAAACTAGCACTTTGTTTTGTTATATATATATTAAAAAAAAAACTCTTATGAATAGGTCTGGGTGGAGGGAATGAAAGTTTTTACCTGCATGCAAAAGGATCCGGAATTCAAAAGGAAGGAACTATTGGAAGAGAGGAAACAAATGGTATTTATAACTCTACTTATTACAGGACAACCACATTGTGATTGGATAACATTCTGTTTTAGCATGAACCAGAAATTCCCCCACCCCCCTTTTTTTAAAGATTTTTTATTTATTCATTTGAGAGAGAGAGAGAGAGGGTAAGAGCATGAGTAGGGGGAAGGGTTAGAGGGAGAGAGAGAAGCAGACTCCCCACTGAGCAGGGAGCCTGATGTGGGGCTTGATTCCAGGATTCCAGGATCATGACCGGAGCCAAAGGCAGAGGCTTAACTGACTGAGCCACTCAGGCACTCCAGAAATTCCCATTATTAATTAAGAAAATAAATAAAAAGTGGGATCTCAGGAAGCAGTATTTGGATACCCCAGCCATGCCTAAATCCTGTTGTTTTTATAATTCATACCTGGTTTAGCATGTGCATAGCTCATCTAGGAAGACATGGATTTTAGAAATAAAAATAATTTTCCTCTAGAAATAGGTTTTCTGAGCCCAAGATAGAGCTAAGCTAAGGGCAAACTGTCTTAATTCTTACCCACGCTTTAGCATATCTCTTTAATGATAGGAATATGTTGGTTGTCATCCGAGGTTACTTTCTTGAATTAATATGATTATTTTACTATTCACTTACCACTTCTCTAGATTTCATGGGATCACCACCCATATGTAGTTGCAAGATTAAAACTTACACATCAATTCAGCATCCAAAGTGTACACTGGAGGATGTTAATAGGTAAGCAGCAAAAGGGTTCTGTTGTTAAGTGCTTTAGAAATGCAGAGTGACACATAGGCAGGTTTCTTCAGGATTTCTAAAAACTTGTAATATGTTCATGTGCACTGTGAATCTTTAAAGGGTGTTAGAGCATGCAGTGCTTCCCAAATTATTTAACTAGGGAATCTTTTTATTGGGGAAATGTTGCTATATCCAGTGCATTTTTAGTGGTCATTGTGGTATCTTCTTAGGACTCTAACATCACTAATATGTACATTGAGAACATCCCAGTGAAGTTAATATGGATCTCTATAAGTGGTGGTGAATTTCATGTTTTCCTGTGAGCTATATCTCTGTATTTGGATACGCATCCTGTGGGGTCCAGAGTACACTACATGTTTTTATAGGGACCTATCCAGCTCCTGTTACTATTATTGTAACTACTTGCTTACTATGGGGCTTACCATCGGATTAGGAACTCCCTAAGGCAGGGATTTATTTCCTAATTCTGTCTGGCAACTTAAGCAGTGCCTCCTCACACATCCTAGGCGCATGGATATTTTGTTTTTAATGCAGTTATAGCCACATTTCAAGTCAAGGCAAAATTTTGATCCATGGTTGATCCTAAGACTCCTCTTTACACTTTTCACTTTATTAACTCATCATAGACATTTTGGGGGGATAGTATCAAGGCTGCATTTTGTTTGATACTAAGCAGCACCATATTTTAGGCATCACTGACAATATAAACCTGCATAGTGTGGGTGGAACTGAGAGAACAGGATACAGGAGGATCAGTGGTGGGGGGTGGGGTGGGTAGGGGTGAGTCTTTGAAAGTGAAGTGTACCCGTAGACATCTCCACTGGTATGTGTGGCTGTCCACAATTTGCCAGGTAGTAAACATGGCTCATGAGATTCACAGGGTAGAATAATCAGAATGTTCTAGATTTTGATAGGCTCACTTCGGTCAGATTTATACTAGAATGCCCCAATTCCAATAGTTTTAGAATGTCATTTTATTTTATGTAAATTAAAAAAATAATTGAAGTAAAAACTTAAAAATAAGTATTTTAATACTTTTGAAAAGTAGTCTTAAAAAAGTAGTATCAGGAACTGATTGTAATTATATCCTATGGCAGCCTGGGAACTCATCTCATTTAATTACAAATTCAACATTTGTGCTTTCTAGAAGAGGACAGAGCTAGGCTGAGGGCAAACTGTCAATTAATTTTTCCTAATTACTCACATACAAAATTCGAAAGAGTACCGAAAAAAAATAAGCTGTCTGTAAAAGACTATCTGAAGCAGAGCATACACTGCAAATATTCTAAAATATGAGACTGTGTCACCAATTGGAATGCCTTCAAAATGAGATTAGTGCCAGGTTGGTTAACTTTATAAAAAGTGCAAATGAATTACATGTTTCTAAACAAATGCTTGGCAGGGGCACAGTATCACATGTGCCTACTCATTTGGTCAAAGTGAAGAATCTCCTATGTATTGTGTGCTCTTCCAATTTAACAATTCATTTTGAGCAAACCTTGTGAGCAGTTAAAATAGTATCGCTTCTATTTCATTTCTCATCTAGGTTTTTTTTCTTTGGTGTTATTTTTTCTAATTTTAATATCAGCCCCGAGGTCCCTTCCCACTCAGAGAGTTTTGGACACAGACATGCCAAGTTTTCCTACTTGTGTCTCTTTTTGAAATTGGATTGGTAGCCTGAGGAGGAGGGACTTATCTCGACCTTTGTTTTAAAAGAATGCTTCATACGAAGTCCACCCCCTTCTCATTCCACTGAGACAGTGTACATAATGCCCAAGGAAATGGACACTTTGATATTTTGGCCTAAGTCCCCTGCTTTACCTACCTCGAAGTTCATACAGTGAAACCTTTGGTTCACTGATGAACCGAAGTTCATACAGTGAAACCCTCTCTGTAGCCACACCCTCAGTGACTCTGCAGTTGCTCTCATAAAAGAAGTGGGATCTAGTCCCCAAACCTAACTTTGCAATTTGCTTTGACTAACAGGACTTAGGAGATGTGGTGGTGTGTCACTTCTCAGCAGAGCCCTCCATTTGCAGCTTGGGCCACTCTATGAGAACATACCCAGTTAGCCCACTAGTGAGTTAAAGAACCCAGACAGATTGCTGCAATCATCCAGTCTGGCCACACCACACCACACCACTCAATAGCCAGTCAACCCAAGACATATGGGCAAGTCCAGCTGTGAGCAGCAAAGTCCTGCTGAGGTCAGCTGAACCTCACATCCTATGAGCTAAAAACCTGCTGATTGCTGAGGTTTTATAGTTGCCATACTGATTATCATGCCCAACAGAAAACTCATACCCCAGGGAGTAGACAGCATGACTGAGATTGGCTCTTGGCCTCCATCAAGGGCTCACTCCTATCACTTATTTAATGTCACATCACAAAAACACTAGCTGATTTTGTATGGCAATGAAGTTCTTGGATCCTGCCTATAGTGCTGGGTGGTGTGGTGTTAGTGGTGTTTTACTGTATTTATATTAAATTTTCAACTAATGAACTCAGAAAAGTCCCTGAAAAAGCTGGTTAACTGAAACAGTTAATATGGGAGTGGGTAGGCAGGGAGATATCCAAGAGCAAACTACATTCTTTAGAAGTATTTGTAGAGGGACACCTGGGTGGCCCAGTCGATTGAGCATCCGACTCTTGGTTTTGGCTCAGGTCATGCTCTCAGGGAAAACGAGCCCTGCTTTGGGCTCGCTGATCAGTGGAGTCTGCTTGAAAGTCTTTCTCCCTCTCCCTCTACCCCTCCTCCCCCATATGCTCTCTCTCAAATAAATAAACCCTTTTAAAAAAATGCTCATATAATCTCAAAGGCAGAGAGAAGTAATAAGCTGAAGTCTTTGTGTAAAGACAAAACATTTTCTTCTGTCCTTATTTCCATTTTCAAGACTTACTCAATAGGTCACTAAAACTCAACAACGGTCTCCTTAGGAATATTTAATGGGACTATTACTTTGGGGTAGACAGGATGTATAAAATTTATGTTCATTAGACTATATCCATTTTATTTTAACAAATTACACGTTTGGGGATTTTTCTATTTCATATATTGCTTTTACTTTTAGAATCAAGTAATACAGTTCTCACCACTATTTGCCATGGGATGGCTTTAGGAAGAGATTAAAGCTAGTACCAGAATGGTTAAAATTCAGTGCACATAGAAAAAGCACATTATTTAAGGGCAGGAGGCTAAAAGTGGATTTGGAAGAGTAATCAAGTAAATACCAACAGCACCTAGGTTATTAAAACAAAAGCCCAATAGGCTTCACGTACACGTTCTTAACAGCGACATTATTTCTTCCCTATCCATAAGCTTCCATTTGTAAAGGAAATTGAGAATTATATAAAGAAGAGAGAAAAGAGGGACACGGGAAAGAATGAGACAATGAGAACAAGAACAATGCAGTAGTGTGTATGACAGAAAGTAGAGGAAAACATGCAGATTTATCAGTATAAGGCTTTTTTGTATTTTATTTTCATGAATGTATGCTCAGAACTCATCTATCAATGAACACAGCTGAGGAATATCAAAGTCATCTTGTGTTAAAATTACTTTTATTCAGGATGAAAAATACAACATGTGACCAGATTAGATGATAGTCTATGATTAGTTCTTTACCACATATTTCAAAAGAACTACATACTTATTTCCCCTTGTTATTGTGATATATTTCTTTTTTATTTATTATTACTTAGAAGGTTACAATGTAGTGTTTTATGTAGTTTTTCCTTAATAGCAGAGAGAAGACATGTTACACACAATTACAAGCAGAAAAAAATTAATACATATCTTTTCAAAGTAAGAACAAGGAAGACACCAAATCTACAACTTGTAGTTCAGAGTTCAGGGAACGTTTTTTCTTTAAATAGGTGCTTTTCTTGGGTTTGATGTGGCCTGATAAAAGCTCTAGATTTCGCAGACTGCAGCGGCATAAAGCTATTTCCAACACAATGGATGAAGATGGATCTGAGGTAGAAAGGTGGTCATGGCTTTCCTCTTATATAAAACAATTTTCTTCTCAAAATATCTATGCTGCAAATAGACACCCTTGCCCCCCAACCCACCCAACCTATTCTAAAAGAATAGCAATTTCTAACTTTAAGCCTCCTTCTGGCCAAATCCCAGTCAAGAGAACCCAAAGTTAAAATGTCCTGATGTTTTAAATACACATATGCTTGAATTAAAACACATTATTTTCTTTTTTTTTTTTTTTGGTTTCTCTACATTTGGTAATTACATGTTTCAACTGAATCAAGTAAATGTTAAATCAGAAGCTGAACCAAATAACTAACTGAATGTATTCAAAGGTACAGGCAAGGGTACCATCCATCTAAGTATTAATTTCATTCCTCTATGGAAGCAGTGACATAGGCGTTTGATAAACATCCTTTCCAAATATATTGATCAAATGAAAAGTAATAAAAAATGTAATCATTCACCCAAAAGGTAAAATGAAACATGCATTAAATTTGTGTTTGCTGTCAGAAAGAAAACAACTGGAAATTTCAAGGATTACAAATGGCTTGAGTATATATAAACAAAAATAAAAGTCTCTTCAAAGGGAATGAAAGACAAAGATGTGTCCTGGTAGCAGAAATAAGTAAAGGTCTGCTGGATATTTAATGGTGAAAATCAAGATCTAGCAACTAAGGAAATGTTATCCTATGTTTTGTTTCTGTGTCAAAATGAAAATATACTTAAATCCGGTAACCTTTGGTGAAATAATCTTTCAGATTATCATAATCCTGCTTTGAGTCTCCTCTATCATATAGATTGGGACATGAAATAAATAAAGAAATCAAGACCTACTTACATAGAGCAGGGAAATAAAATGCAGGAAACAAGTCCTGATAGGAATACCAGGTAGGCCCCATAGGACTTTTATTGTGGTTATCCAAGTGGTTACTAAAGAAGTTAAGTATATGATGTCAAATAAAGTTTAGCAGTACACAGAGATGTAGCTTAATTCATATACATAAATATTTGATTGAAATATATAAACTTATTAATTTGGCCAAATCATGGAAACAAATACAAGGAAATCCATTTGGTCATGTGGCTGATGAATTATAAATAACCAAGACATAATGGTAAAAGAGTGGAAAAAAATAAATGAAGTTATTGTACAAGGTTAATATGAAGGAATGTAAAAATGTAACACGGTTTTCTAATTCTTATGCAATTTTTGTCATGGTTATTAAAAAGAAGGTATCATATTATAAAGCCCCCACCCACTTTCCCAATGCTGAATACAGTATACAAATCAGTGACAAATGTATTACCATTTCCAAATACCACTCTGTTCATTAATTTACAATTGCATAGAAAGGGAGGAAGAAAACAATAAACAATAATATATGGTTATTATAAAAACAAAATATCCTTTTCTCTTTGGATAGTCAGTGTTTTACTCCTTCAGTAGAAGACACAGCGCTCAACAGCATGTTTCAAGGAGCCATGGAGCTTCTGATTAAATGGAACTTGGAATTGGCATTTGCTGCAAAGGGCAATACTGTATGTCAGGAAATGTTGGTTGGCTAGATGAACACTTCACATTGCCTGCGGGAGGGGAAACAGTACTGTCAGAACAACATTTACATAGAACATTACACGTAGTGGAGACCTGTCAACTCTTCTGAGAAATAAAAGTGCTTCTTTCAGAACTAGTCAAATCCCATTTTGCTGTGTGTGAAGGGGACCCTCTACAGCTGTGTGACTTTTGCTCCCTGGGATGAGGTCTTTCTCTTTCATCCTGAAGGCATCTAGTCTGCTTTTTATCATTGCAGCTGATGTAGAGGACGTTTGGAAGACTTTTCCCTTGTCCAAGTTGGAAACCAAGTTAAAATCGAAAGCACTTGGCTGTTTCTTGCTAGAGGTACCAAGGGTGAATGAATTAGGCTGGTGCAAGCACCCTGTCTCTCCCTGGGGAACTGTGGGAGGTCTACTGCTGAGGGGGGATCCTTGAAAGTTTCAACTGGTCTCCAACTCATGCTGGGGTCCAGACAAGAGGAATGAAAGACAGGACTCATCGTCTAAAGGTGTGTAGTGGTGCCAGTTAATGGACCAGGGCCAATATCCATATAGGCCAGAGAGGATATAAATCTGGGCTGCACTTAGACAACTGGCATCAATCTTTTGAAGGAAATGTCAAAGAGCAGGATCCATCATCATTAAAATCATACCCTTCACTTCTGAATGCATCCTCCAGTTGCTTGCTCCCACCAATATCTGGATCTCTCCTGAAGATACAGCCTTCTCCACAACCTTCTTATACTTGACTATTTTTAATCTCCCATACTTTTTATATATTGGATAAGTGCTTTCTAGGTCCATATACTCTGTTTTTTTCAGGCCTTTCTCTCTCTTCCCTCTCCCCCTACCCAACTTTGAATCTCACGCCATCAGACTATATCACCCACTGTGCAGTTATCTTCTGACCCCTTGGGTCACATTCCTCTACTTTTGAAGAATGGCTCACTGTCACCAAACAAAAACTATATTTAAATCTTAATGATTTCAATACCCACAGAGATTAAGTCTTCAGAACTCTAGCCTCTCAGTTCCTCAAGCTCCTCTCCTCCACCCTTGTCAGCCACT
This sequence comes from Canis lupus familiaris, assembly GCF_011100685.1. Classification (NCBI taxonomy): domain Eukaryota; kingdom Metazoa; phylum Chordata; class Mammalia; order Carnivora; family Canidae; genus Canis; species Canis lupus. The sequence goes on along the minus strand of NC_049222.1, from coordinate 36,457,132 downwards.
CAAACTTTCAAATGGACCTTGCCAATACCTCAACCCCTCCAACACTTCAATTTCAATCACCCTGTCTTCTGACAACTACCTCTACCTTCCCACTTACTTCCATTAGGACCCCAACTCCACCCACCCTTTGCTACCACAAGCCATTCCTCCTCCCCCGTTTTCTTCTGTCTCCTGCAACTACAGTGTCATCACTTCTTGCCTTACAAGCTTAGATGCCTGCTTCAATCAGTATCAGCATGCCTCCCTTGAATTGTTATTGTACCCTCTCGGCCAAATCACAACTTCAACTCTGGTTAAAAGCAACCCTCAGCCAACCCTGGTGCTTGTGCTTATGAACTTGAATGTGGCCATGGGACAACACACAGCCCTGCAGACCGGCCTCACATTAAATTCATATGCAGGCACCATAAGTCATGCTGAATGCCACCTCACAGTCACACGACTTCCTTGCCGACCTCCTGGTCCCCAAGCAGGTAGGGCACATCCTCCAGTCTCTCCTCACACCTCTGACACCCCCTCCCATCCTCACTCTCTGCTGAAGCCCTGGCTTCCGAGTCACTGAGACAGCACAAGCAATTTTCCTCACTGAGGTGAAGTCCTGCCATCTCTGGAGTTCTCACCTCCCATCTGCTAATTGATTTGAGATTTCCTTTTTTCCCATCCAGGTTCTAAAGACCACTTGTCTGTGCTTCTTGTTAGGACCCTGGCCCCTCATGCCATGAAGACAAGAGCACAATCAGAAGGTTAAAGATTCATAAACAAGTTCATGAAAGAACATGTTCTCCAAAGATGTGCTGAGGTCCTGTGGCTCCCTAGTGCTAAGAGGACCAGATAAGGAAAACCCTGCAAGGTATAAAGGTACAGCTGCCCACCTTTCTCAGCAAATTCTTCCCCTCCCCTCCTCAGTCAACTTTTAAAAGAAAAATCAAAACCTGAGCCTCCTCCAAGTAACAAAACCACTTCGTGTACCGCTGCAGTCACAGTTTTAAAGTCGACGGTCTGTGACAGCTGCCTTAAGTACATATCTGGGAGAGCGGTGGTCCCCCAAATCTACCCAGGGCGACTCTGCACAGTATGCATGAGGCCAGTAAAATGCTGTTAGAACACAAAGGATCAGGCACCAGGTATTTTGGGGCATCTGGAAGAACTGGCATGGGAGGGGCTTCTCCCTCTCCAGACTGACCAACTGTTGTACGGAATTAACTAGCATTTAAAGGTCAAGCAAGTTTACTGTTTTACACGGGGAATAATGTCTGGCACTCAAATCAAAAGCAGAGAATCTGCTCCCTCTGGGTTATAATCAGCAGCACCTGAGCCCATCGACCCACTGACCCTTACCTGTGGCCTGCTGGGGAGATTGGCTGAAAGAGAAAACAAAAGAAATCAGTGGAAGGTGCTGTGGCTGCCTTGCTGGCTCCCCCTGTCAGGCATGCAAAAGTGGGGAATGCACAGCTCCCAGCTGTTAAGTGGGTGTTAATAAGAAAATACGAAACAGGGATGCCTGAGTGGCTCAGAGGTTGAGCGTCTGCCTTTCGCTCAGGGCATGATCCTGGGATCCAGGATCGAATCCCACATGGGCTCCCTGCATGGAGCCTGCTTCTCTTTCTGCCTATGTCTCTTCCTCTCTGTGTCTCTTGTGAATAAATAAATAAAATCTTTAAAAAAAAAAAAAGGAAATACGAAACAGGTTTTGGTTTTTCTTTCTTTCCTTTTTTTTTTGGCTAGATTCTTTAACAAAGACTAGTTTCTTTTCCCTAGTTTCTCATATCCTATGTCCTTTAGGATATAAACATTCTACCAAAACATGCAAAACATATGCTGGCTCTCAAGTATGTACACCAAAGCCTTCACTGAATAACTAGTTTTTAAAAAAAAAAAAAATCTTAAAATTCCCTGTTGAAATCCTGCCCTGGATTTGGTTTATGTATCCACACACAGCAAGTTCTGCCTATTTTGCTGAAGAGCACAAATTCGGACTGACAGGTGATCAGGGAAATGAAGGGGCAAGCATCTTCAGTCTCTACCCCCTTGGCTCATCCTGGCCCCAAAGGCCTAGGAAGCTGGTGGCAATGTGCTTGCCTCAGACAAAGGGCTGGCTGGCCTCACCCCCATAGTCTTGTGGGCACCTAGGCTAATCACTGTGCTATGGAGGGGCCCAGTCAAGAGCACTGGAGAAGCTGGAATATGGTGGCCAATTCGCCTTTGTGGCTGAGTTGCTCCATTGCTTCCTGGTTACAGAAAGCACGGCCAGCATAGATGATTCAGTGGGCATTGTAGCGGGGGGCACAGGAAGTGGGTCTGGGGATGTTCTGCCTCTCAAGGATGGCAACATCTGCTCTGCATCAAATAAGAATCGTCCCTCATTATCTACCATGTTGCACTCCTTCCATCTCTCATTTTTTTGTGTGCTGAGGGGGGGAAAAAAGACATCCATGACCACACAGTGGGTGCTCTGTGAGAACAACAGAATGAACAAGGGCCTATTTATGATGCTTGGAGGGAAAGTAGGAGCACCCATCATATCTGGGGAAGAATGAGGCTAAAATCCAGCCTAGTTCTACCAGATACATAAGTTACAGCAAGAAAACACAAGAGTAGACGTGCTTCCCACTAAGTTACACCTAGGGAGTGCTCCGTTGCATTACTATTAAGTACACCAGAGCCACTTACACTTCTCTTCAGCATAATGAACAGCCAAACCCAAACCAAAATTGAATCCATTTGCTCCAAATCAGCATCATTAACACTACAGCTATTTATTTATTTGAAGTAGGCTCTACACCCAGTGTGGAGCCCAACATAGGCCTTGAACTCACAACCTAGAGATCAAAGCCTGAACTGAGATCAGGAGTTGGGAGTGTTAACCAACTGAGCCACCTAGGATCCCCTAACTCTACGGCTTTTTACCAAATAAAAGGCTATGAGTACTCCACCGAACAAACTGTACAATCTATTTCTAAGAAAAATCAGGAAATCCTTGTGTTTTAGTAGGTTTTGAGTTTATGATGAATGTCATTCAAGTTTAATAGACATGGGCAATTCACAGTGAAAATTTGCCTGTAGATAAAAAATAATTTTAAAAGCATTTGAGGTGCCTGGGTGGCTCACTGGTTGAGCATAAGCTTTCGGCTCAGGTCACGATCCTGAGGTCCTGGGATCAAGTCCTGCATTGGGCTCCCTGTAGGCAGCCTGCTTTTCCCTTTGCCTATGTCTCTGCCTCTCTCTGTGTGTCTCTCATGAATAAATAAATAAAATCTAAAAAAAAATAATAATAATAATGGTCTGTCAGCCAAAAATACTCAGTATTAGTATCCTGTATATTTGGATGACATAAAATGAAAAAACTGAAAGGATTTCACATTAAAAAAATTAGGCAGTCTGAAAAGTTTGGTATGTGTATTAGTTAATGGGCAACACAGTGAAATTCCCTTCATTAACGCCTTGTCAGGAAAAGATGAAAATGCCTTCCTCTCTGCTCTGAAACTTATGTAAATAATTAAAAGAAGACTTTAAAAGGCCATAATTCAAGGATGCTATCAGGAACAACTGGGATATTAATTTGAGACAGAAATTCTAAAGTGTTATGTGCTATAGTATACAGACCCAGAAAAAAAAAATGCCATGTTTAAGTAGGCAATTCATGCAATTACGATTTATGAATACAGTTTCATTATAATTCCAGGATTGCCAGGAGTGTAAATTCACTTGTGACCATGCTAATTTTTAATCCACAAAGGATCAAAAGTCAAGATTAACATGCAGATCAATGCATTGTATGCTGGTGACAAGCAGTTTTAAAGTTCTCATTAGTAACAGGGGCTCAGGGGATTGGTTTGGCATTGGGAGAGTGCCAATCTGATTTGCTTAGAAAAATCCTCCAAAGGTGGTCAGGAAGCTTTGGGAACGCAAAGGTTTATTAAAAGATTTGCTAGCTGAGCAATTTAAAAGGGGCCACAAAGAAAATGAATCCTACAAACCTTCTATATACTACCCAGGGAAACTTTACCAATTAAACCTTCCAGGTTAGAAAATACAATTATTCATTCATTCAATTCAGAACATGAACAGGGCACAAAGTCTAAATCAGGTGCTATGTCTATTCTGTACCAATTTTTAAAAGGTTTAATAACTTTAGATGCAACTAAAAATATATATCAATTTTATAAATAAGTAAACTAATCTTTTATTTTTAGGGAACACTGTTCCTTATCTTGGAGAGTTTTTTTATTACCAAAGCAAAATACAGGATATAGATATGAACAAAATCAGACTAAACTCAAATAGCAGAACTTCAGAAACCAAAAATAATAAGATTGAAAAGTCAGAGGATTCTTTTTTTATTTATTTATTTATTTATTTATTTATTTATTTATTTATTTATTTATTTATTTATTTATTTATTTATTTATTTATTTATGATAGTCACAGAGAGAGAGAGAGAGAGGCAGAGACACAGGCAGAGGGAGAAGCAGGCTCCATGCACTGGGAGCCTGATGTGGGATTCGATCCCGGGTCTCCAGGATCGCACCCTGGGCCAAAGGCAGGCGCCAAACCGCTGCGCCACCCAGGGATCCCAAGTCAGAGGATTCTAAAATACCCCACTCATCGTTTCATATGTGGAAGGTACCTGAACTCTTCAAAATAACAGATGACCAGTAATGGTCATGCATAGAAAATTATAATTCTGTTAAGTATCTGTGAATATACAAACTTAAGACTATGAGAACATGGGGCCAGCGTCCCATGAAGAATTCTTAGTGCTCCACAATCCACCTTCACGACACAAAAGGGCACGGATGAAGAGGGCACCAGTGCAGAGTAAGAATTCAATCTGTCATGAAGGTACCACTGAAGGTATACACTCTGCCCAGGAACCAATAGCATCTGTTAATGAGATTCCAACCAAAAGGAATTTTATATGTACCTTTAAGGGAAGCCATGAAATTAGATGAACATAATTTTTTTTTTACTCGTTTTGCCTTATAATTATGATTATTATTTATATTCTCCTCTAAAATAAGACAGATTAATCTTTTATACTATCTAGATACAAGAATATACTAGGAAAAAGATTTACGTGTCACTGCTGTATGACAAACTTAAAAAAAGACACATCATGAATTTCTAACATAATGTTAATATGGAAATTCTACATCTATGGTCACTGTAAAGAATTTAATTAAATACACATAAACATAATTAAACATCCTAACTCTCACTGCCAACTGACTTTTACATTTGAATATGTCTATCACATTTAAATACAAACTTCTAAACAGACTTTGATTTACCAAATTTGTTCTTAACTGATAATTAATGTATTTGGATTTAAGCTGAACTAAAAAGTAATTTCATTTACCAATTCAATCTTGAAATTCTATCTTTTATCATGACCATGATGAGGTCTTATCTAGCCATTAGTAACATACGACTCTGAATCAAAATCTCTAAAAAAAAAATCCAACTTTAATATAAAATATTTAATCTGCTCATCTACTGTGGGTATTAAGGGCCTAGAATATATGAAACAGTCTGATAGCAATATGGTCTTTGACCTCTTAAGCCTCTGTGAGACTTTAGAGGGCACATACATCTGCACAAGTGGGCACATGTGTTTTGGGGAGTAGGGGGACTGACATACAGTAAATACAATTAAGGAAACTTCGAGAAGTATAATCACAGATAATAATTGGAAAATGACACATTCTCAAATATAAATATATTTATGTGCTTGTGGAAGCTGTACTATGTCCCTTAGGCAAATACTTCTGAAAATTCAGGGAAGACTATATTTCAAATAGCTATTTCCACTTCCTCCTAATGATGGCATTTTTATAAACTGTAGAGTTGTATAAGTTGAAGCATATTTTTTAATGAAGTCAATATATCTTATTTAAATACCTGCCTGGTAAAGCCTTTTTTCATCATTTAGGATGGTATTTTCTGGGACAGTATGAAAAAGGGTGACATAAGATGCTGTTTTATATATGTACCACCATATATAAGATATATATGAGAAGTTGTTTCATATATATGGTACCAGATATAATATATATTATACATAACAGTAGTATATATACATGCTAAAATCTTAATTTAGTGGCTGTCTAGATTTAAAATAAATTTGAGAGGAAATCACCCTAAAATAAATGATATATTCATATTTCTTTAAAAGATTATTTAAAATAAACTGTGGCATCAAGTAGTATGCATACATACAAGTAAGCTGCTTCTGTTTGAAATAGCATAAGTGTTTCTGGTGAGAGCTCAGTAGAAACTGTGAGGTGACAAGAGGCTAAAGTCAAAAAGTTTGGGGGAAAAAAATCAATAAATAACATTACATAATTTCCCCTGGGATTTCAGCTGCTTTCTTTTGATTATTTTCTGGCTCTTGATAGTTCATATAGAAAAGTCACAGGGTCATAATCTGTGATGCCTTCAATTATTTGGCCTTTATGCAGTGATTGTTTTATTCCACAAGGAAAGAAACCAGAAGAAAGAAAATCAAAGAGAAAAAAAATCCTGAAGATAATCCCCTTGCAGAACTGAATCTGATGACATCAGGGAACAATGTGTGAAGAAAAGAGAGTGAGGGGTAGCTCCGGTGGCGCAGCGGTTTAGCGCCGCCTGCAGCCTGCAGCCCGGGGTGTGATCCTGGAGACCCAGGATCGAGTCCCACATTGGGCTTCCTGCATGGAGCCTGCTTCTCCCTCTGCCTGTGTCTCTGCCTCTCTCTTTGCTCTCTCTGAATGAATAAATAAATAAATCTTAAAAAAAAAAAAAAAAAAGAAAAGAGAGTGAGGCCACCTGGCTAGCTTAGTCGGTGGAGATGCGACTCTTGATCTGGGGGTTGTGGGTTTGGGCCCCATGTTGGATGTAGAGATTAGTTAAAAATAACTTTTTTTTTTAAAGAGGGAATTACATCAGAAGAAGCTATTTTCATGCTTTGTTTGGTATGCTGCCGAAAGCTCTTTTTTGAAATAATAACACATTTCTTACTATAGTTTGTGCTGGAGAGGGGTAATTTCTTACAAAGGGGCTTGTTTCATTTGCCGTCAGGCTATATCATTCATAAGGGACAATGGAACCTCTCAAAGAACAGGACTATATCACTGCAGCCCAGTGATGTGATGGCATTAAGCTGAGCTTCATTTGCTTTGTCGACACATAGAAAGTTTGATTTATTTCCAAATAATATTCAATCCTCTTTCTAATACTGGTTTTTGCTATCCTACCAAAGAAGACAAAGGGCCCCAAGCAGGAAAAAAGAAATGGAAGGGAACGTCGTAGTGGTAGTGTTAGGATCTCTCATACTCACGGCAGCAAGATGGAAATGTACTATTGATCTGCTCCATAAACTCTGTGAGGTCCGTGCTGGTGTCATGTGGGGGAGCCAGCAGGTCCTCGGCCACTGCCACAGCAGAGGAAAAGAAGAACAAACAGTTTTGAAAGAAATGCCCAGCCATCTACCAAAACCCAATGTTGGGAGAAAATACTAACCCTAGCCTCTCAATATCAACATGAAAATCATTCTCCTTGAAGAGGACAATTTTAGGGAACACTACCAAAACCATTTTTGTATCACTTTGTTGGTAATTTCATATAAATAAAATGTATTAGATGTTTCTGTTGGAAGATTCCATGTGCCAGGGGAAAATTTAGGAGTGAAAAATAAGTAATGCAGTCCCATTACTTCAATTTATTAAATGGAATTCCATTATTTTGCATTCCAAGTGTTTTTTCAGAGAAAAAAAATATTCTATCAGTTTTTTTTTCCCCTTCTTTCTTTCTTCTTAAAGAGTGTGGCATGGGCTAGCTTATATTGCCACAAATCTAGAAGTATTTTATAAGATACTTTTTACTTTGCTGTTTTTTATTCTATAACCAATAGCAAACTAATTCACTTATTTAAAACAAGAGAATATTGATATTTTAGTTTTTTTCTGATTAATATAGTAAAAGATATAAACAAATTAATTTGGTTAAAATGTGTGGTCCTAAGGGGAATTTTAGAACTTAAATTTCATCAATAACAAAATGTCATTCCTGAATGCTGGTTGACAGAGTCCTTCCTAGCAGCAGTGGCAAGCCCCTTTTGGACCAAGGACGGGCCGAGTGAGTGAGACCTTGGTTTCAGATGGGGACAAGGAAGATGGCAATATCTATAGGATAGAAGCTAGCATGGAAAAAGCAGACTATTCAGTTTCCAGACCTGGGCAGAGAAACCCATCCTTGATATAATATACTTTAGGATTATATTCCAAATATGTACAAATATAAATTTTAGAGACAGAATATTTACTTTAAAAAAATCATTCTGAAGGCAGAGCAAAAATCAAATTATTGCTCATCTCAAAAGGAAAGAGCACTTTTTTTCATCTTTTGCCAAAATTCAATCCACTCTGACACATTATATAAGCAAATGTATTATAGATTATTATTCTAAAATGTTTGCTTTCTGGATGTTGTTAAAATGTCTTTGTATGCAGCTGCACACAAAGAGAATATGAAACTCCTTTATGCTCTAAGGCATGGGTGAGTAAGAAGACTATTTAAAATGAAATGGCAAAGTGCAGAGCAGAGCTGGGGAGGGGGCGGTTAGCCAGGTCCTGGGGACACCAACCTGCTTGGTGGAACTGTGGGTCAGGGTCAGGATCCAGCGAGTAGCTCAGAGCAGACTGCTGAGGTGAAGCCCACGGGGAGACGCCGTTGATTCGGGAATCCGATTCAGGCTGCAATCACATTCAGAAGTTAAAGCAGGGAAGGATTCAAACAACTGCTAAAGAAAGCATTTTCGGTTCTTACATCTGTAGATAATTAAATCATGTAGGGTTCTTTGGCCACAGAAATTTAGAATACACGTTTTCATCAGTTTGGTGGGCTCCCTAGTACTTTACGTGAGTACTGAGTGATCTGTCTCCTTCAGTTTGGGCTCCTTGAAGAGCTCAGTGGGTTAGAATGTGACCTTTACCAGTGTCAGTTTCATCCCTCAATTTTTCTATGATTTTTATGTCAACCAAGTGAATTTAGAAACAGGTTGCATTCATCTTTTAAAAAGGAGCACTGGGATCCCTGGGTGGTGCAGCTGTTTGGCGCCTGCCTTTGGCCTAGGGCACGATCCTGGAGACCAGGGATCGAATCCCACGTCAGGCTCCCGGTGCATGGAGCCTGCTTCTCCCTCTGCCTGTGTCTCTGCCTCTTTCTCTCTCTCTGTGACTATCATAAAATAAAATTAAAAAAAAAAAAAAAGGAGCACTGCTTCTCATACAGTAAATTTATCTAATTTCAAAATCAGCTAATTTCTTTATTTAAATTAATATTTGAAGGCAATACTGGAAAGGTAAGGACACAATTTTGGATTCACATGCTTGAATTCAAACTCCACCACTCAGAACCTACCTAAGTCTGAGCAAATTTTATAACCTTGTGTGCCTTGGATTCTTTACTTAGAAACTGGGGATGGTAAAAAGAGTGCCTGTGCCAAAGGATTCTGTGAGGAGGATGATCGGTTAGTATTTCCACAGAGATTAGAATACAATCTTACACACAGTAAGCATTTTGTAAACATGCTCTGCACAAAGCTTTGAAATGGTGACAGACACACTGACAAGTATGTGTTCAAATTACAAAGTGTGATCCATTTTACAGAGAAGGCAGACGTTACAACATTTTTGATGCCAGTCTTCCCATTCAATTTATATTCGTTGAAGTCTGGTGCTTTCGCCCGTTTTTTACTGTCAGGTGATTTTTCCATCTACTTCTGGCATTCATGCTAAATCATTAAGAAGAGATAAGAGGCCCACAGTCTGGGATATACAGAGCCATTTAGATACCAGCTATCTCTAAAAGCATTACTGTGCAATTCTGAAGGCACATGAGCCATTAGGCAGCTCTGTCTAATGGGATGGAGAGAGTCAGGGGGAGGGGAGTAGAGAAGCAGAAGAGCCGTTAGCTCTCCAACAGGCTATGGCAAATAAAGCTTTTGAGCACGGCTTCCCTCCGCAGTGATTCTATCGCTGCACTAGGTTAATAATAACACTTCATATTTTAAATCAGAGATTTCAAGGAAAAATTCATCCCTTCTACAGCCACCATGGGGAAACTTCAAAAACACGGGGCTTGCAATGTGGCTGTTCCAACGTATGTGACCAGCACCAGAGAAGACTCAAACATTCCAGAGGGCTTCAGGAAAGCTCGAGGGGAACTAGTGTTTTCTAATGATGCTCGGTTTGGAGGTCCAAAGCAAGCCTTCCTTAAAACATTCTGACACAAATCCTGAAACAGTGACAGACATATACAGAAAAGTATATGGTCAAAAGGGGTGATCTGTGGCCTGCTGTGTAGGTAATGCAGAAATCACGCTGTTCTGGATGAATCTGACAAGTTAAAAGATACTGACAGCAACTGTGACAAGATGGTTTTCTGACATTTGAGAAGATCACTGGAGGAAAAGTTGTTTCGGCCTCTGACTGGATAAATCCTTTCTGGAGAAAGGCATGGCCTATTCACTGCCTGGGGCCCCATGCTACACAGGCCAGAGGAAACGGCGAAAGACAACATGAATGGTGATGTCAGGGATTCTTCAAGAAAGATAAAGTCTAGCCCCATCTGTAGGGATTACCCAATATGCACCTGCTACCCAGGCATCTTCATGTCTAGTTCTCTGATACAACTCCTATTCTTTAACTGCTAGATTTAAGCAAGTAGCTAATTCTCCATAGTGTTGTGTCTTTATGTGTGATACTATCTTGCTGTATATTATACTGTCTTGTCTCCGTCTCTAATAGGACTGCAAAGCAACAAGAAGGAAAAAAACTACGTTTGATGCTTCTTTTATATCCCAAAGAAGAGTGTTTTTCAAAATTGTGGGCTATTATCCCCTGATGAGCTATAAAATTGATTTGGTAGGTACTGACCCAGCATGAAGAAAGAAAAGGGAGAGATGAAAAATGGGAATGAGGGAGGGAGAAAGAGAAACGAGAAACACAGGAAGGAAGAGAGGAAGGACAGACAGAAAGAGGAAGGAAAGAAACTTAAAAAGATAGAAAATAAGGGCAGCCCCGGTGGCTCAGCGGTTTAGCGCCGCCTTCAGCCCGGGGTGTGATCCTAGAGACCTGGGATCAAGTCTCACGTCGGGCTCCCTTCATGGAGCCTGCTTCTCCCTCTGCCTGTGTCTCTGCCTCTCTCTCTCTTTCTATGTCTCTCATGAATAAATAAATAAAATCTTAAAAAAAAGAAAATAAGAGACAGCATTTTTTATAATGGCAATTATTATGTTGTATTCATCATGCAGGTATACATTCATCATAATGTAAATTACATTTCTTACTATCAGAAAAGTGTGCCAACAACTGCCATAAAACATGGCTCGATGTTAGGAAGTGATAGCTGCTCATTAATAAACATCTGTCACTGAATTTCTTGAAAAGAGCTCACTGAAAGGAAGGCTGTAGTATGAAGAGCTCCAATGGCTTCCTTCCCCTTAGTCTCTACAGAGTTCCCACATGTCATTTATGCAGATGTATGTTACAGGGTCTTTTCCCTTTAAATATTCAGAACTGGGTTAGATTTCAGGGTTATACAAGAATGGGAAATTCCATTTTAAGTGGGGCAAGCCCACTTTTTGAGCCTGTGGAAAATATGATGCTTCCATCTGAAGAGCCTAAATTAAGCACAGGAGGTGAGAGGCTGTAGGGGAGCCTCTCTGCTGAAGCTGGGACCACCCCCCGAGACAGACGGAGCTGAGGGTGGGGGGCACGGGTGTCCACATTGAGTTCCACACACTCTACCTGCTCCAGCAGCTGTCGAAGGCGATGGAGTTGAGATTCCAGCTGCTTATTATGATCTTCTAAAATCTGCATCCGAGCCTCCAGCCGCCCTTTGTGCTGCCTAAGGAGTTTGGCTTCTGCGATGAGCTCCGAGTCTTCAGACGTGTGGTGAGGAGATACAACAGAGTCTGGAGGTGACCCGACAGGGAGACCCCTTCTCAGGTGTTGCTCCTTCAGCTGCTCATATTCCACCTGCAGGTTTCTAACGCAGAGAAGGAAAAATTGGAATTACCATTGGGTGCATCGTCTTCTCTCTGAAACTGCCCATGAGCTCCAGATTTAACTGAGGCTACTTCTTTCTTTCTAGAAACATTCTTTCTAAAAACATTTCTTGACAGTGAGATGAGTACGCATGAACAAAACTATAGCTTTAAGCAAGTGTTCTGACAGACACGGTCCAGGAACCCTCACATGTGTGATCACAGTGTCCCAGTTTATTAGTCTCCTCTAAAACCTGGACTCCACCTTGATTTCTTAGAAAACACCTCTGAAAAGAGAATGGGTAGGGATCATACTGAAGTTATTATTAAAGAATTTCCCTTCAGAAGTTTGCCCAGGGGGACTTAGCTTCTTCTCCCAGGTTGGGCGCACCTTTGTTCTTCCTCCAAGTCGGCAATGATCCGCTCCAGTTCTCCACGTTCTTCCCTTTCTACCGACTTCAGGATCTGAGCTGGACTCTGGGGCTGGCTGACTGGGGACTCCCCTCCAAGCGTCTGACAGTACTGCTGGATGAGGGCATGCTCGTCCTCCCTAGGGAGACAAAACACACACACACACACACACACACACACACACACACACACACACATATGGAGGCTCCCATGTGGGTATGGATGTCTTTGGATATTAGGGAAATAGAAATAATGATGATGGGGATGGCTGCTGGGCCAGGTTTGCCTTAAAGCTCAAAATCCCTCTAATGTACCTCTAAAACTCTAGGAAGATATTTATCTAAAAGGTACGTGTACTCTACATACCACCATTTCCTGTTTTGCCTTAGGCTAACATGTACATATGACAAACCTTAGAAGAGATTCTACTCAGCAGAAGTATCCAAGAAGGTACACTACTTAAACAGTTAATATAAAAGATATGTTAGGCATAATCAGTAATTGAATGCCAAAAGAGTAGATTAAAAGACTTAAAAATAAACTGTATATCACCAAAATTCATATGTGGAAACTTCACTTCCAGTGTGATGGCACCTGGAGGCAGGGCCTTTGGGAGGTGATCAGATCATGGGGGTGGAGCTTCACGAACAAGATTAGTGTCCTTAGAGAGTCTAGAGCGATGGCTTCCCCCTTTTGTCACATGACGACAAAGTGAGAAGAAAGCCATTTATGAACCAGGAAGAGGGCTCTCACTGGACCCCAAATCTGCTAGTATCTTGATCTTGAACTTCCAGCCTCCAACTCTGTGATAAATAAATGTCATTTCTAAGCTGCCCAGCCAATAATATTGTGTTAAAGCAGCACAAATGGACTAAGGCCTAAGCTGATTTCACCGTCTTTAGCATTTGGTTGAAAGCCATTTTGTCATGCTTTGTTAACCCACAGAATGGAAGAATATAATCCTCAGATTCTTTCATCCAAAGACATAGCAAAAATTATGATTGTAGATATTTATAAAATATCTGCAGATATTTTACTTGATTTATCAGCATGTCTTCACTAGGATCAATCATTTTGCATTAAAACAAGAAACTACAGTTACTTAGACTCTCCTACTTTTCTAACTACTTGTCTAATGAATCAGACATATCGATCATGTGGTCGAATGTAACAACTGACAGAAACAGAAGCATCATAAAATAGACAAAATTGATACAATCTTGAGAAGGAAATGTTCAGCAGCATGCCTGGAAGACCTTCTCTTTTTTTATGGGGAGATTCAGTTGGATCTCTCTATAGTCATGGAAAGGAAAGACCTCCTGGCTAATGCTAGCTGGATGCTCTAGCTGTGGAATATATACTTTAGCAGATTGGACCTGGTCTGTTTTGATAGTGTTTGGTAAACAAATCCTAGAATCTATGGATTTATAGGATAGGGCTTCAGAAAAACATGTAAAACATGTAGCTCTTAGGGTATAAAATGGAGCTATCTCAAGATGAACCAGCTCCTCTGAAAGTGATGTAACTGCAAATGTCGCTTTAGAGACCTCGTCTTGTCACACTGGGGTCAGAGCATACCCTAACGCAGTCAGAAAGAACCTAGTGAGCTGTGATGGCAGTCTGGGACCTCTTATTTGTGCCCTGTGCCTAATGAGCAACACTTGATACGAGGTAAGCTCTTTGATTCTTCTGAGTCTGATTTGAAATTGCAACACTGTGTGATCACAGTTTCCTATGTGATTTAAAGGGGACTTGAAATTGCCTCTGAGAATTAGTGAACTCATAGAAAAGGTTTGTCCTGAGCATTGAGAGCAGAATGATATGATGAAGCAAAAGAGAAAGATGAGTGTTATGCCTGCAGAACAGCCAAAGCAAAGGTTCAGATAAACTACTGATTGATATCTTTTGCTTCCTTAATTGGTAGCCTCTCCTTCTCTCAAAGTTCTACATGGAGAGAGTGTGTGTGGACATATATTTAGCAAAAATAAAGGTCATACACTTTACTTAGGATCACAATATAAACATCAATATCTAACCTCACATCCTTCTACTATCAACTTCAGATGGGAAGGAGTAGGACCTTTACCACTCAGTGAGAAACTGGAAATAAGGAACATGGATGGGATAAAGACTGAAATAAGCTATGGCACCAACTTTTGATGACCTTTCCAGAGAAAATGCAGTGAGCTGAAAAACAAATAAAGTAGCTTCTAGAAGAATCCCATGCTTATTCCTAACTTAAGAAGGATGAGGATAAGAGGAGGGAATAGGTATGGCATCACTGCAGAGCAGTAGCATTTAAAAGCCCCTGGGCTGCACATGTAGCTAAATCAGATAGAAATGTGGCAAGGGTATGTGTGACAGGTGGCCATTTTCCTGATGGGAAATATATGGTCAATAGCCTAAACTTAACTATTATATATTTATTTAACTAGGCTCCATACTCAGTGTAGAGCCCAACATGGGACTTGAACTCACAACCCTGAGATTAAGACCTGAGCAAAGGATCAAGAGTTGATGCTTAACTGACTGAGCCACCAGGCGCCTGGCTAACCCTAGCTGTTATGAAGGGCAGAAGCTGGCTACAGGCTAATGTATCAACATGATGCAACACCAATTAGCTGCTAAGGTTGGAAAGACTTTAAGTCTGTGATCTTTATCATTGCCAGTGTTTGGAGGCATTTTATCTAGTTCAGGTGGAGAGAGAAGGCAAAGTAAGAGAGGATTAAAAAATAGAGAACTAATACATAGAGAGGAACAATAAAAGTATAAAGATACAGTGGACATAAAGTAATAGCAAAGTAAGAGTATAACACAACATTTTGTAAATATTTCTCAGGCTGAGACAAAAAAAGTATGGAAACTAGAAAGACTGAGTATCCCCCCCAAACAAAAACAAAAGAGAAACCCTCATGAAATTTCTATATTTTAAGGATAAAGCATCATAAGCAATCAACCAGAAATCAAACAAAACAGTCACTCTTGCAAAAGGTTTAGCCTCTCTATAATATCCAGTTTCAAAAGGCTAAGGAGCAATGTCTAGAGTCCTAACCCAGCCATGCATGTGACTAGCCAGATCATGCAAATGCGCAAAAAGAACAAGCAAGAATAATGCAAAATAAAACAAAAGGAGATACTAATCTCAGGTATTGCAATAAATAAGAGGTAAACTGATTTCACTATGGTTATTTATTTTTTTTTAAGATTTTATTTATTTATTCATGAGAGACACAGAGAGAGGCAGAGACACAGGCAGAGGGAGAAGCAGGCTTCTCACAGGGATCCTGATGTGGAACTTGATCCCTAAACTGGGATCATGCCCTGAGCCAAAAGCAGATGCTCAATCACTGAGCCACCCAGGCATCCCCTCACTTTGGTTAAAAACAGTCATATGATTCCTATGAACAATTCACGTAAGGGAAAATAAAGGACTAAAAGTAAAAGTTAAAAAAAATATTTAATGTGGACAGGAAGAGCTAAAGGAAAACTCAAGTCCCGTAAGCTCTCTGGTGGGTCTATGACTTGATAATGGATCCTAGCTAGACCTCCTCCCCTGTCACAAGACACCATCAGACCACTGATGCCCTTAGAACATTCATTCCAGCAACTATCTGACTCAGGTACTATACTCAGTGCTCGATATTAACACCAACTAAATTTTTGTTTTCAAGATTTGAGGACTAGCCACAGTGAAACAAATACACACACAAACAAGTCAAAATTAGATCTGAGATACATTCTATTGTAAACATTGACATGTTTACAAGCGTCATTTCTTCTGAGGAGCTGACGGTTTAATTTATTATTGTAATCACCATAATCACCACCATAATTACACTTTTTCATTAAGGCATCTGAAAGGGATATAAGGCAATTTCTAAAAAAAAAAAATCATTTATGTATAACATATAATTTTTGCCTTGTTTCTCAAGGTTATTAGGCCTAAAACTTAAATACAAAAATAAATACATTCAAGTTCTTAATTATATGTAGTAAAAACCAAGAGTATACCCTTTCAATACAGATTTCATATGAAGTACCAAATGAGGGCCTTTAAATGTCATTAGTACTAAAATAGAAAAGGTTGCAAAAATATAAGTCTGCACCACTGAAATACCATTAAATGGAATATAATTATATTATGTTTAAGTCACTCATAGTAAATACTATCTAGATGACAAAATTAGTACATATCAGATGACAAAAGAACTGTGAGTCATTCAATGACCTTTTGAAAGTAGGTAAGACATAAATAAAAATAACAATAATTTCCTTCCTTTCAAAGATTGTTCTGTTCCAGGATTCAGAGGTGCAAACAGCGATGCCAGTGCAAACCATACCCAAGTTTGATCTTTCCACATCAAATAGTGTCACTCAAGGGCAGATAGCAGATGGAGGGAGACATCCTGATGGCAGTGGCCTAAGGATCTATCCTTGAGTTCCTGCTACTGAGATTCCCCAGGACTATCCTGGCTCCTGTTTCTGTTTGAGTCATGGATGTTCAATTCCTCCTTCGAAGAAAATTAATATCCTCAAAATTGACACCTTTTTAAATCATCCAGAGTCAGACTTTCAGGAGGAAAGGGAGCACTGGAGCACTGAGAATTGGGTCTGTGTGGGGGAAGAGCTGTGAAACTGACTCATGTCTAGGTTGGGGAGGCAGCAGCCTGTGATGCATGGGAACGAAGCAGCTAATTAACCAGCTTCACCGAAGATGAACACTGTCGGGAGCCAGGGAATTGGTTCCATAGACCAATCTGAGGAACAGAGAAAGGCTCAAACTGCAGGGTAGGATGGCTGCTTTTGAAGACACAAATGACTAAAAGGACCTTGGGTAACTTAGAATCACAGGTTCAAATCTCAAAATTCACACCTGAAAGCATAAAGATTTCTTTTATTACCCACTGCTGACATCATCCCAAACCACATTTAGGAGATCAGCATTGGAGGTAGTGAATTACAAACTCTTTTAATTAGGTCTGCACTATGAAGCTGAAGTGTGGATAGAGAATGGACAAGACTGGGCCAAGGAAAGTGATGAACTCAAAGACTGTGGATGCTCTGACCCTCTTCATCCCCGCCCCTATGGCAGTGCTCCTATCTGGGAAGCCCTCCCTTCCCACGCAGTGGAGGAGCAACAGGTCAGAGGTGGTCAGGAGTGGTCAGGAGGGCCTGTGTCTTGAACCAGGCTGCCTGGGTCTGAATCCCACTACTTACTGACAGCGAGACCCTAGGCAAGCTCCTTAACCTCACAGGGCCTCCTCAATGTACTCATCTGTAAAATGGCAGTCACAGAAACAAGAATAGCACCTCCAAGGGTCCTATGAGGATTAAATAAGCAAAGGTGGGCAAAGTGTTTAGAGCAGTGCCAGGCTCCTAATATGCTATTCATGGAGGGAGAGATGGTGGTTGTTTTTGAATCATACCTTTTGTTAAGAGAAACCTAATATTTTTATTACCTATTAGAATAACAAAACCACCATTCAAAAGAACTTGGAGGAAAGGTCGGGAATTCAGGAATGAGAAAAATTCTAAAATGTACTTTAGAAATTTGCTAATACTTTTTTTTTCTTTTGCTTAAGTCATTCTGGGTTAGTTTTTCATTTTAGCCAACAACAATACAAGTTGCTAATATTCTGAAGCTGGTTGCCTCAAGGCAGACCTCAGACTGAAGCAAAAGAGCCAAGGCTTCCTTAAGAAGCCACCGAACCCTTGCTCACAAGCTGATAATACTGTCAAGTGGTATAGAGAACTGTCATCTATAGTCGCAGGATTGTGTCATGACCATTTCAACACTGGAGCTTTACGAAATTTCCAAAGAAGGCCAAGGTTAGAGTATGTGGCATACTTCCTGCTTCCACAGTAAGATGGTGTAGGAAACAAGGTGAGAGCAAAGAAAGAACAGCACAGCATCCTGATAAGAGCAGTGAAGATGTCTTCATGTATCTTGTGATCCAAGGTATTCAATTATTAGATGAGAAACACAGAAGGGCAGTCAGAGAAAGAAACACTGGGGCTTGGTTGTTAACCCTCCCATCACAAATTCTGAGGAGTCATTAGCCCAAAGGAGGTAAGAAGCATCCTCATTGTAAGGTTCCATGCACTGGGAGAAAAGGTATTTATGGTAGGATGTGCAATACTTACTCACTTTGTCAAGAGTACTGGCTAAAACGGAAATGCTTAAGGAAATATTATAATTTCCCCATCTCAAGATCCTTAACTTAATCACATGTGCAAAGTCCCTTTTGCCACATAAAGTGGCACATTGGGCAGCCCGGGTGGCTCAGCGGTTTGGCACTGCCTTCAGCCCAGGGCGTGATCCTGGCATCCCGGGATCGATTCCCACGTCAGGCTCCCTGCACGGAGTCTGCTTCTCCCTCTGTCTGTGTCTCTGCCTCTCTCTCTCTTTCTTCCATGAATAAATAAATTTAAAAAAATCTTAAAAAAAAATAAAATGAAAAAAATAAAAATAAAAAAAATAAAGTGGCACATTCATAGCTTACAGGGATTAGGATGTGAAGTTATTTGGGGGGGGTCATTAATCTGTCTATCAAGTCGGTTGAGTATTTGACTCTTGGTTTCGCCTCAGGTCCTGATGTCAGGGTCCAGGGCTTGAGCATTGGGCTCTCTGCTTAGTGGGGAGTCTGATTCTCTCTTCCTCCCCCTCTGCCCTTCCCTGTTTGTGTGCTTTCTCTCTCTCAAAATAAATAAATATATCTTTTTAAAAAAAATTCCCTTCCCATGTTCTTCCTCTATAGAAACATCAATGGACTCTCCTCTAGCCAGCACGATTCATGGAGACAGTACTTACATCAGTAAGTAGTTACAGTACTTACAGTCTTACTTGACAGTAGTTACAGTAGACTTTTACAGTACTGGGTGTGTAGCAGTGGCATGCTGATAGATTTAACAAGCTTTCCAGGGCAGCCCCGGTGGCTCAGCAGTTTAGCGCCTGCCTCCAGCCCAGGGCGTGATCCTGGGGTCCCTGGATTGAGTCCCACATCGGGCTTCTGGCATGGAGCCTGCTTCTCCCTCTGCCTGTGTCTTTGCCTCTCTCTCTCTGTGTCTCTCATGAATAAATAAATAAAATCTTAAAAAAAGATTTATTTATTTATTTTTTAAATAAATTTATTATTTAAAAAAAAAAAAACTTTCCAGAAAATAAATGAATAAAAAGGCCCTGAATTGTAGCTTTTGCAATTTCTATGGCTTAAATACTTTCACCAAGGCCAATTTCAAGCTAATGACTTTACTCAAAGTAGAGTTTGGAAAAGATACACAGTGGAACACCAACTGACAAATACAATAAATTACCCCAGAAAACATAGATAATAGTAAAATGAAGTAGATAACTAGGGCATGATGGGGTTTGTTTTTTTGTTATCATTTGAATCTAATTTATTTAATTGTAAGTGTATACAAATTAATTTCTATAAATGGCTGTGTTTAATGAACAGCTTACGAACTTTGGGAAAAAGGTAACAACTGGCTCTAGCACACCACTGCACTGTAGGTATATAATAAATATTTTTGAACAGATGAATGAGTTAATATAGCTAATGACAGTGTATTAAAATGTATTCAGCTGTTAGTCATCTGATTACTTTTTCTCAGACATCAGTGTTAAATTTTAAAATAGAGTTTAAAATCCTTGAAGTAGGATGTACTAAATTTGAGCATTACCTTTCCTCCATTCACAGGGCGTGACAAACTCATTTTAAATAATTTAAATTTGGTTTTAATTATTTTGGTTTTAATTATTA
Source organism: Canis lupus familiaris (assembly GCF_011100685.1). Classification (NCBI taxonomy): domain Eukaryota; kingdom Metazoa; phylum Chordata; class Mammalia; order Carnivora; family Canidae; genus Canis; species Canis lupus. The sequence goes on along the minus strand of NC_049222.1, from coordinate 36,436,930 downwards.
TTTTTTATTTCATCGAATTCAACCTTGTGGAAATTACATTGATTTAGGGAATACTCAAGTCATCTAACTGCTTTTTATAAAATACATACTAGTAGCTAACTATGAAACAAGCATTATAAATATGCTATTATCTTGATTTGGGAATTGTTTCATATTCATAGCACATGAATAATAATGTATAAATCACTACTCTATTCTTGTAAAGTATTAACATGCTAATGTTTGAAATTTAAAATTGAAAAACCTCCAGACATTTTTATTTGTAAGCTTAATGGACAGTAAAACAGTTTTTGAAATATTGATAGGGAGTCTATAGTAGACTGCTTCAGGTACTGTTCCTTGGCTCTCTCCATGTCTTTTTTTTCAGTATAAAACACCTGAGCACTATGTTCTGTAATTTCCTGGGTTGCCTTCCAGCTCCCACCAGATCCAAACAACAGTGAATTTACCTAAGTCAAGTAAACCTGACACTACTGAAATCTTTTAGACATCACACAAAATAAAAAATGTTAATTCCAAGGAGGGGGAGCAAAAGGGAAGAGTTCCAAAGCAAGATGACACATAGTAGTAGGATGATCAGAGATAAAATATTTGCCTCGTTGGGACCCTGGGTGATTCAGTGGTTGAGCATCTGCCTTTGGCTCAGGGCATGATCCCATGGTTCTGGGATCAAGTCACATCCAGCTTCCTGCGGAAAGCCTGCTTCTTCTTCTTCCTATGTCCCTGTGTCTCCTTCTCTGTGTCTCTCATGAATAAATACATACAATCCTTAAAAAAAATTTGCCTAGAAAGTCTTTTTAAGTATTTTTCTAAAGTCAACGAGACTTTTCCTGGTTGCTAATATAATAAAATACTGGCAGAAGAAATAACACTTTTCCATGAAGCATGGGGAGAATATGTCCAAGCCTGTGTGGTTCAAAGTTGTTAAATGGCAGGGATTATAGAGAAAAAGTGAGCCAGCAGAAGGAAGAGGATTCTATAGAAGGGCATGTATTCTGTGGAAATACATTTGTTAAATCCACAAGAAATATACGACAAATGGAATTAATATCTATACCTGTAATTCTAAATAGAACAATCTAATCTTCCTGAGGCAAATTAGTTGGCAAATACAGGATTTTTTCATTAATTTCTATGAAACAAAATAAACATATCCCATTTATATTCTCATGGCTTGAAAGCATAAAATCTGTCTAGACATTTTTGTAACCACACTTATCAATTTTGATTGGGATCAAAATTCAGAGCCACCATCAATGAAGATTATTCCCGACAGCCGTGACACAAGAACTCACCTCCCCAGGCACCACTTATTTCATGATTTACTTACACACTTCCTGTGGTAGAGCTGCTGTCAGTGACGAAAGACCCATTAGTCCTTTCCATCTGGGCCAGCCTGAAAAATGAAAATAAAGACGTTCCCTCATGTGGTTCCACAGGGCATGGTCAACTGTGCTACAGTCTCTAGTTGTTCTCAAGTGGTCCTAATTGTGACAAAATATGAAAAGGTCTTTTTAGGTCTCCTAAAAAGATTGGGAACTTAAAAGAACATCTAATGTTGAGTTATGTTTCTATCACACCTGCCTTAAAGCTTGTAGGCTTTCATCTTTTACCATGTTACATAGACTTCTAATTAACTTAGGCTCCTCACTGATCTCCTGCACCCTGCAGTGGGTCTCCATTCTCATAAATCTGATTATGCTCCTCTCCTGTCTAAACACTCACTATGACTCCCCCTTTACCTGAGGACAGAATCCAACTCCTTAGCAAGTGGGCCTTCATTATTGGATTTTGGCTTCTGTTCCTTGACTCCTCACTCCTTTAAACAAACCATGTTCTTTCTCAGTTCATTGCTTTTAAGTATGCTTTTTCATTAGTCTAAGCCTACCTTTTTCCAGAAATTCTATCTGGCCAAGACTCAGCTCATATATTATTATTTATACAATACTTGAACTAACCTTTTTAGGAATAGCTAGTTGCTAGCACCATTGACACTTCTATACACTTCTGAAAGTTTGTACATGCCATCAAAACCTGCCTATACTCTATACTGTTTAAGGACTCTAAAATAAGCCTCTATTAAGAAAGCATTAGCATAAATTTAATTACATGTTTTAATTCACATGTGCACCATCTCCTGAGAACACTTTCTGTTCCTACTCTCATTCATTGAAATGAGTTACATTATCTAAATCCTGCTTGTCTAGCATATGGATTCTAATGAGGTCAATAATCACATCCCATGGAGATTTACTCTTCATAGAATGTACAGCAGGTGTTTGGTAGATTGGAAATCACAACATGGAAAGATGAGAGCCCAGATTCCAAATAAAATAGAGTCAAGACTCTTGCAAAACATCTCTCAAATCAAGGCATGTCGATGACATAGGATTCATACAGAAATAGATACATTTTGGGTGGCAGCGCAGCAGAGGACTCCTCTCAAAGCCTCTTACCGTGTGGCATACTGTTCTATTCTGGAATGGGTGTCATCGTGAAACAGCTGAGGAGACTGTGATGGGCTATAAAGGAAAAAGCAAAGAAATAGTTTTATGCCCAAATATTGATAGATGCTACTATTAGGAATGTTAGCTTAGTTAAATAGTGAATTTGCCATGCAAACAAACCATGAGGATTGTTACCCAGGAGGCAGACTATTCTTTTAGCTCAAGAGTTGCATAATCACCCCCATGCTAATGACACGGATCAGAGTACCAACTCCTGCAGATGGAGCTGTGAATACTCACTCATAGTGCTCCGGCCACATGCTGATGAGTGTGACAGGACTGCAGAGGGGGAGAGGGAAACAGAGGTCACAGAGCTAGCACTTGAGAGCGGTTTCAGACAAAAGCAGCGGGCGGGGGGTGGGGTGGGGAGGACATTCTCCACTGTCTTCCACTCTCACGTTTGGTTGCCCTGAGGTGCACCACGGGGAATCAAAAGTAGCAGAAGTCCCTGTTTATTCTAGAGAAGATGCTGTGTACTCAAGTGCCTGGAGGGGCTTTTCACAGATATTACAGGATATTTGTTACAGGATAGCAAACACATGTCTAAATAGTCTCATTGAAAAAAGGAAACGAAATGTGCTAAAATGGCTTGAAAACATGAAATAATTTTAAAGATAATGTTCCATAATATAGTGAGGGATGATGCAATCAGATCTTTATTTTTCCTGAAGAAACCTGGTCAGAAATTCCAAAGACTACATTAAACACTAATGGCAGAATTGCAATAAAATGAGATTTCTTTTCTGATTCTTTGTCCGGTTTTAAATGTAAAAATGCAAATCCGAGAGTGCACAAAGTATCCCCTCCTCCCAGAGACACTGCAAAAAGATTATTTTTTTGCAAAAAGATGCTACTTAGATTCTCTCTCCTACACCCAGCCAAAAAAACTTCAAATTATCAATAAAGCTGAAAGTGACTACATGATGCTATACTTTTTTCAAACATATTTTCTTCCAGAAGTTCAGTCAATGAAAATGATAAGGAAACATGTTCTGCCTGAGTTGGGCCTGACTCTGGAGATTGATCCTTCAGTATGGACTCCGAGCCCTGGGGACCCTCCAACCTCAACCACTGCCCAGAAATCCTCAAGTCTCCATGAAATATCTCTTGAAAACAACTGAACATAATGAAAAACCCTATTTTTTTTTTTTTTAGGAGAGTGGGGGGAAGTACTGATGAATGTGGGAATTTAAAAGTCTAAGGAAAATTAGTTCTCTATTTAATTAAATAAATAAAAGTCTCCTGTACAAGTTCATGTTGACAGAAACAAAGAAGGAATGTTTAAATTATTCTAGATCCACGTGATCCTGTATTTCTATTATACACAGAAACTTAAGAAAAAGTTAACGATCTCATTAGCTTCTACTGGGAAGTACAAGTTAATGTCTGAATAGCAAAGATTAAAAGGAGATGAAGGGAATTTTACTGGGCTGAAAAAGAAAATACAAAGCCCTACTTTCAAAAACAGGCATTTATCCAGACTGTGTTTGTCAGAATATCTGTAAATAAATTTAATCATCCACATACCTGCTAGTTACGACAATGAAACAACACAGCATTACTCAATAGTCATTACCTTTCCTTAACTCTGAGATGTGGATGTTAAATGTCAAGTGAATGACTGGTTTATACACTTTCCAAAAAACAGTAGCTACTCAAGAGAGCATTTCTAAAATTCAAGTGTAACTACGACATCTGCAGCAAACATTAAGTCCAAAAAGAATATGTATTTTTGATCTTAATTGAACTCGGAAAGGCTTTGTGAAACTGCATGATTGGTTCTTGTGAAGTTATTCAGTTAGCACAAAAGTGATTCATTGAACTAAGATAAGAACGGCAGAGGTATAAAGCTGAACGGAAGTTCTCAAAAGAAAGTTTCTTACATATTGAGAACATTTCTAAGAAAAGAAATAAAGATTAAAAAAATCAAGCTTTAGGCTTCATTAACTTCAAAGTATTTTGATTTGTAGAAGACAAAGGCTAAGTGATAAATTTTCTCATTTAATTCTGGCAAAAACAAGGCAATATCCCCACTGCATAGAGTTTATAGTTAAAAGAGGGTTCAAAATAAGACACAGTCCATAATGTGGCCCATCCCTACTTTCCAGAAGCAGGGACTGAATGCGGTGTTTTACTTAATCGTACACTAATATGCAATGAATTAGACTCTACTAAATATACTTTTGAAATATAATCCACTCTTTCCTTGAAGAACTTCATGATTCTTTCAATGCTTTAGGCTTCCAAGCCTTTTGCCTTCTTCAACCCATTTGCACCATAGTAGGTGGGGTTCCCAGTGTGCTCTAACATATAAAACATTCAAAGGCTCCCTACTATTTTCAGGATAAAATCCAAACATCCTTGGCATGACTTACAAGGCCCTTCATTCTATGGGTCCTGCTTCCCTTTCCCTCTCATTTCTTGCCATGTTTCCCAGCTTCCCTCCAGTTTCCAAAAACGATCTTGGGTCTCCGGGCTTTTGAAAATACATCCCTTGCCTAGAAACTCTCCCTCTCCTTCTCCCACACGAAAAACCCTGAACGTCTGGCCCTATTAATCTTCTAGGTCTCAGCTTAGCTGTCATTGCCTCCCAGTCCAATGTTCCTACAATCACAGTTACACTTAACAACACTTGGACCATGAAACTTATCCATTCCACTTCAACCAATACGAGGCAGAAGTGTCCATTTTTACTTTTTTACTCTTTAGGGAAACCAACCTACCTTGCAGCCAATAATAATCTCTCCCAATTCTCAAATTACTTTTGCTTAGGTTTATTTTCAATGGTTAAGTCTTTAATCGAATTCTACTCATTTATTTTTATTTATTTTTTGAAAACTCTTGCACACAGTTACTAAATTAATTGAATAAACCTAACCATGGGTTTGTTTAGCTCCTTTTAGTTATGACTCATTTTTCTCATAAATTCCCTTTATGTATGCACGTATAATTACTGGAGAGGGGATAAGATACTACATTTTGCAGGGATGAAAGAGAAAGATGCAAAAGGAAATTCTAATCAGCTTCATAAATAACTTCAACACATTTACCACTTGACTGGTTTTTCTCCAATGTTCTCCCACAAATAGGAGAATAAATGAAATCAAACTTTACTACCCACTCACATAAATTGTTACACCAGAAGATTAAGTGGCCCTATACTGGAAAGGGCTCAGCAGAAAAATGAACTATACTGACTTTAAGAATGCATTCTAGAATTAAAAAAAGAAGAAAGCCTACCCACTCTATCTCATAAATCTTTTTCAAAAAGCAACTTGTGGCATCTGATTTAACCTTATACTACTTCCATTCTTTCTCTTGTTTTCCTCTCCCTGGAAATGCTGGTAAGTTCATGATGAATATGAAGATGAAATGAAGCATATTCAGAATTACAGCCAAAAATCATAGCACAAAATTATTTGTTATGCTTTTCTGTTCTTTTTCACTTTTACTGTGTCACTCAGAATAGGATGATTGATGTCAATGATTATTTTGACATTAAAAGGCAAATTACCCAAAATGCTTAAAAGGAGTATAAAAGATCGATCTGCCTGCACGATTCATATGAAAGATGTAGACTTTTGGAACACAAAATGCCAATGGTTTATCCTAAGAATGAAAGGCACATCACTAGTACAAGCCTATCAAAAATATCTTGTAAATAAAAGCACTATGTGATAATTCTGTGCTTCAGGCAGCTAGCTATTCTGAAGGTTAATTAGATCTGATATCAAGGGAAGTAAAATTGTGCCTTTATCATGAGGTGTTCAGCAGTTAAACTATATGTTAGATAGTAAAATGAACAAGAGTGTAGCACCATATAACCATTTGAAGAAAAGGAAAAAAATATACCCACAAAACAAAGAGAGAACCAAAAATCGACTTTTTCTTATGGATTTAAAGTAAATGAATAGCTCTCCTTAAACTGAAATTTCTCCAATAAAATTTGTTCAGAAGTGTACTGTGCAAAAATAACCAGGAGGCATAATATTTTAAGTGTACACAGTTTGATATCAAGCAAAGTTATCAAAAGGAATTTTTTTTGTATGCTTTAAGTGTGTGTGGTATTTTGAGATCTATCAACATATACTGTTGTGGACTTATTCTCTATAGAGGGATCAAATATCTACTGTGTTTTGGCTGTGGTCTTTCTTCTTCTTAGAAGCTCCACAAATCAACAAAAAACACATACAATTGTACACAAATGCAGCAAAGTCAATGGTCTGCAAATCTATATGGAAAGAAAATCCAGCCCAAATAGTCTATCCCTCTATTTTGACATCGTTGAGTCGTGGACTGTCATAATACTAGACCATGACTGCTGTCTGCATCTCTTGTACACACAATAAAAGGAACTGAATTTTGAAGATTAAAGAAAGACGGATTTCACAAAGATTGCATTCAACACACATTTTATGTATCTCACTACAATTTTCTCTATTGGAGAATGTAGAAAGTTTCACACTTCACACCTCAACTTTTCTGTAGTCATTTGGGAGGGTATCTTTCTGTAACTAGAACATCACTATTTTTATGACTAGGCACTTTGCTAATGATTAGCAATAAAAGTTAATTTTTCCCAAGATTCAAGCATAAGAAAATTGCCTCAGCAGGTGTATTTAGGCTGAGATTTAAAAAAGTGATTCAAAGACTTAAAATCAGATCTGCTTTGATCCTGATATGTAATTGTTTAATAATTTAACGTTACTTCTTGCATTTCTTCTGGCTTGCTTTAAAAATTCTTTCTCTTTTCATTTCAGGTTATGAATTGTTATTTTTTCTTTTCCTTATAATGCTATCATAATTTTGTTACCTTGAGATTGTGTTTCATTTATGCTTATAAACTCAAGTTATATACTTAGAAGAAATTTTGTCTGTTTTATGTCTCATATAAAGCTATCTCATTTTGCTGACTTCATGTTCAAGACAAAAGTTAGAAATATAAGATTTTGATGAGATTTTAGCACAGAGGTATCTGAAATAAGAAATTCAAAATTATTAATAAATTTACATTAAAAACGTAAAATAAGTAAAACATACTACATGAAATAGCAAAATATCCTTACAGGAGGAAAAATGGAAAATAAATAAAATCATGAAACAGCATATAACACAATTTACTTTAAGTATTTTTAAGAGGAAAAGAGGTGACCAAGGCCAAGGTTGAACACACAGTAATACATACTTTTAAGATAGAGCAATACATGCAAAATTAAACCTAAAATTTTACCTGTGGTATTTTGTCAAAAGCAAGCAGTAAAAATTCATGTTATGAGGACTGATTCTAAGTTCAATTTACCTCCTTAAAAATGAAACATTTTACCAAAACACAAACTCTTTCTGGTATCAGATCATTTCTCTTGTGTCTCTGACATAATAACAGATGATGTCAGAGAAGAGAGTACAAAGAAGTTTTAATATTAAAATTAAACTTACGTCTCTAAGTTGTCACCTTCAAGTACTGTCTGGACAGGCAGGTAGCCAAGCCGAGGATGTTTGGCAAAGTATTTCTTTGATCTGAACTTATTCTTCAGCACCTTTGTGAAGTCTCGTACATCTTCCCCAGATGTTGTCTAGGAAGTTGAAAAAATTATACTTCTCTCATTAAAATGGAAGGAGAGATCTAGCTACAATAAAATTTGAGCAGATATAAATCAACAGTTTCAGTAGCTTTATGTATTTTTGGGATAACAAGTCATGTCACGAAATCACAACCAGGACTCATTATTATTAAATATATCCAGCAATCAGTTCATAATTTTTAAAATTTTCTGTTGAAAATAAACCGTAACTAGCTCATTTCCCCAATATTTAAAAAACTAGGCCAAAAAGTAAAATTAGTTTTGGTAATTTTACTGGTTGCTTCCTATTAATAAAAGAGTTGCAATTGCTATTAAGTGTTTAGGCATGATGAAAGATTCATATAATATGGTTTTAACTAAGGTGAGTAAGTAAGGGTGAGTATATAGCTCCTACTGACTTCACACGAGCCAGCATATGTTAATGTCTGGAAAATGAGAAAGTAATAAATAAAAGAGATGAACAGGGTGACAATATTGTAAGGAATATTGTCGAGTTTGTCTTTCCCAACTATACAAATATATAATTTTTTGAAACAGACTTAATTTGTCATGTTACTGTTTCCTTAACCATTTCATGATGATTTAGGGTTAGGTGGGCCAAAACCTATCCCTATTTCATCCCTTATTCCCATCCCATGAACTGTTCCCAAAGCTTCAGTTTCTTACTATCACCAATTCTAATTTTTATTTGCAATATGTTATACAGACACCAACTTTAGTCTTTCTAAAGAGGAATATAAAATATTTATTATACCTGCAGAGAACTAAATTAAAACCTTGTTTGTCTGATTCCCAGTTGGCTATTCAGTCTAAAAACCTGGATAGACCTCACTCCTATCACTTTACAAAACCAAACGAAGAGAACGCTTCGATAATAACAAAACAAGTGCTAAATACACTCCCCAGTCAGTCTTTTCCTTCATGACAAGCATGCCCAGGACTCATACAAACTTGGTTTGCAAACAGAAGCTTAAAAAATATAATTATTTTTTAAAACAACTAAATTCTGAGTCAGCCCTTATGTGGTTTTGTTGCCTTCCATCTGCTCTCATTCTACCTACATGTGTCTGCTTCTAGCACACAATTAAGAGAACTTCTGATTCTCTAGGCTTGCAGAGAAGAGAGGAATAAGCCCAAGCTATTTATAATTAAAGTTCATCAATTTCCATTTTACTAAAAAAAAATAAAAAAATAAAAAGCACAGCAAGGACCACTCACATTATCATTGGGCCTTACCATCAGACCCATGTCAAATCTTTTTCTGAATAACTCAAAATAAACTATATAATGTCCATAGTTATTTAGGTACAGATCCTTCCAAAGACAAAGAAGAAGTATAGAAAATAAGCTTTTAGCAAAAAGAAAAAGAATCCAAGGCGCTCCGTAGGGGAAAGTGTTGCTAAGAGAGACAATGGCTTGGAGGTCCTAAGATCTAACCAGATAGAACAGGAAAAATAAGCAGAATAACATTTGGGAGTAAACAAGGAAATTTTTAGAGAAGGAATGTCTGGGACTGAGAATAAAGCCAAAAGGACATATCACCTACTGTAAAAGGACATTTGGACCTCTGGCAATGGGTTTCACAGCGGCAGATCATTACATTTATAGGTAAGTTCTCCCTGAATGTTTTGATAAAAAGAAAAAAAGGGAAGAAGCTTTCCATGATAGAAATAGAAAGAGAAGGCTCCTATGCAAAGATAAGCATTTATGACTCCATTTATTTTTATGTCTGCTCTTAACACATTGTTAATATACAGGGAGATAAGGAAGTACTGGCCTCCGGCTCCACATCCAGCTGTGAATAAAAAAGTTTTTACCACTTAGCCCTGTGGTTTTCAAATCGTACCCAGGCTTTCAATTCAGGCAGTCCTTGAGTGGGGTAGTGGGAGAAAAGGCCATGTGAGCAAGGTACCACGCTACTTGCCCTGCCTGCCTCCTCCAGGGCAGTCTACAATACAGTGCTTTTTATATATTCATGGGGTTAGGCAACCATCACCTCAAAAAAGAAACCCTGTACCCATTCGCAGTCACTCCCACTCCCACCTTAACCCTATCTCCTCTCCTTAGCTCCTGGCAACCACTAATCTACTTTCTGTTTCTATGGATTTGCCTATTCTGGACATTTCTTATAAATGGAATCATACAATATGTGGTCTTTTGTGACTGGCTTCTTTCACTTAGCATAATGTTCTTCTAGCTTATCTATATTTAGGTTTCAACATGAACTTTTGCTTGGGAAAAAAATGACACATCATCCAAAAGTACACGTCCAATTCCACATCTAACATTCTTTAACTAAATACATTCAAGACATGGAAGAACAAAGCAAAACCAACTGACCAACCGACCAACCAACCAACCAGCTACCACCAACAACAAAAAACTCATCTCCCACAAAACAAAAATACAAAGAAACAAATAAAAAGCACCTACTGGCCTCCCCAAAAGTTATAGCAGGGGCTGAAGTTATTATGCTGAGGGAAGTAAGTCAGTCGGAGAAGGACAAACATTATATGTTCTCATTCATTTGGGGAATATAAATAATAGTGAAAGGGAATATAAGGGAAGGGAGAAGAAATGTGTGGGAAATATCAGAAAGGGAGACAGAACGTAAAGACTGCTAACTCTGGGAAACGAACTAGGGGTGGTAGAAGGGGAGGAGGGCGGGGGGTGGGAGTGAATGGGTGACGGGCACTGGGGGTTATTCTGTATGTTAGTAAATTGAACACCAATAAAAAATAAATTAAAAAAAATTTGAATTTGTGATAATGTTCAAATTTAATATTTGAAAAAAAGAGTGCATTCTCATACAGAAAAAGCATATTTTTGTTTCCTCATCAATTTTCATATTGAAGAGAAAAAAAAGCTTTCACCAATAGTTATAATCTAAAGGCACTGAGTTCACTAATGCCATAAACTTTCTGCAATATTAAAAGAAAAAATGAAAGTAATTCATCCCACAAGAACTAGGTGTTCTATTCAGGTTAGCAAAATGTAATTCTTTAGTTGAAGGAGAGCTAAGAAAATGATTTAAACCTATTTCTCACCAAAAAAAAGTTAAAAGATATTTTTACATATTTGGTCTAATTTGCTATCTAATGACAGTAGCTAATATCTATCTATTTCAAAGCACTAGAGCAATAGTTTGGTAAAAAGCAAAAAGGAAGACCACCCACCTACCGTAATGAATATAATCAAATTCAACTCAATCTTCATGCTAGGTATAATGCTTTGTTCGTTTTCTTTTTTAAGCAAATAACTATTGATATTATGATCTGAGGATGAAATGGAATGAATCACTCATTACTACACAAATTATCCCACATTTTAAGTTAATCAAGTATTTCTTGAAAGACCAGGTTTTTATTTATTGCTATAAGAAAAGAAAGAAGGAGGACAAAAGATTTTGCACATCTCATCATATGAGACAAGGGTAACATAAAGGCATAGAACTCTGCACATTATAAACAGCTTTCCTTAATTCTCATTTTACCATCAAGAGTGGTGAGATTAGCATCACTTTTTTTGATCCCTCTGAAAGCTTGCAGGGATTCAGACCTACAAGTCAGTAATGAAAAAGCTGCTCTTGCACGCCTGGGTCTTTTTCACTATACCAGCACTATATCCCTTCTCCTAGAAAAACACAACAGTTCTAGGTTTTGTAAGAGAAAGAGCCCATAGCCATCTACTAAAATACTATTAATTACTACATTAAGCTACCCATTAAGCTGAGTTTTACCAAGTTTATATTGAAATGTCATTTTATGACTTATTTTTTTCATTTTATAACTTTTAAATTGCATGTCCAAGACATGTTAGTGTAAGCAGAATTAGGGGGAAAAATACACGAGAGAGAAAAAAGAAAAATTAAAATCTCTTGCTCTTTGACCACCTAGCAATAACCTTGCCTTGTTCACCCTTCTGTTGTCTCCATAATAACCATTTTCCTCATTTTTTATAAGCAACAACTATCTTGTATTTAAAAAAATAAATTTTTCACCCCAAAGTCTATCCCTATGTGTTGTAGTTCATTTAAAAAAATCTGATATATTTTAACTCACTTTGTAGATTCTCCTCCATACTTGCCATTTCCTTATAGTTCATCTGTTGGAAAACACAGGCAAATTGACCTAGCTAGGCTTTGCGGATGGCATATGTTTGATGCAGTTCAGCATGCTCCTCAGTCCTTTGGATATCCTGCAAACTGGCAGCTGGATCCAGAGAATGCATCAACTTCAGGTGTGATCTGGCAAGACTATCAGTAGTGTCTGGTTATCACTCTTTTGTGATCCTAGCAGATTTCATGTGAAATGAAAATCCAATGGGGGCTTCAAAATGATGTCAAATGATGTCAAAATGATGACATCCTAATTCTATCATTCATTTTCATTTATTAATTGAAATAACTATATAAAGACATGTCCCCTTGTCTGCTATTTGGCACACTCAGGAATATAGTTTATTCAGGAAAGGCAGGATTACATGTTTGATTTTCCCTTTTATTGACCAATTTCTGCAGTAACACATTGGTTTCCTATTATCCCCCAAACATAACCAATTTTTAAAATTATTTTCACATGTTATTATGAGCTCATAGCTTTTTAACATATTTAATGGGTTTGGGTCTTGCAATTATCATTATTGGAGATCAAATTGTCTTACCTTTGGCCAGTAGAAGCCCCTTCCAGTTAGCCCCGCTTTGTTTAAGCTCTACAGGTAACAATATATTTAATGGTCTCTACCTATTCTTAGGATGTTATTTCCTTGGTTATTTTGGTTGTCTGAAGCCTGGTCTCTAATAAATCTTCAAGAAGTGCTCATAGGACCAATATTACCTGAGTTCTTGTATGTTGATGATAATTTTCCTGTGTCCTACTAGACAGTAGAAGGCTGGTTTTTCTCAATATAAAATCCTTGGCTCACATGCTTTTTCCCTGAGTTTCTAAAAAAAAAAAAGTCCTTTCATTTTCCTTTTCACATGAAGCTTTGCTATTATTTGATCTTCTTTCCTTTTTAAGTCATGTTGTTCCTTTTGTTTATGACTGGAAGATTTTTTTTCTTTGACTTTAAAGTCCAGCAATTTTATCAGAACATATTATAGTATCAGTCATTCTGAGTCAATGTTCTCAGGCATGTGATATACTCTTGGTACATAGTTTTTCACCTTTTCCTTTCTGGTGGGGAAGAAAGTTTTTCTTGAATTTTCATTTTTATTTTATTTTTTTAATAAATTTATTTTTTATTGGTGTTCAATTTACCAACATACAGAATAACACCCAGTGCTCATCCCGTCAAGTGCCCCCCTCAGTGCACATCACCCATTCACCCCCACCCCCGCCCTCCTCCCCTTCCACCATCCCTAGTTCGTTTCCCAGAGTTAGGAGTCTTTATGTTCTGTCTCCCTTTCTGATATTTCCCACACATTTCTTCTCCCTTCCCTTATATTCCCTTTCACTATTATTTATATTCCCCAAATGAATGAGACCATATAATGTTTGTCTTTCTCTGACTGACTTACTTCACTCAGCATAATACCCTCCAGTTCCATCCACGTCGAAGCAAATGGTGGGTATTTGTCGTTTCTAATGGCTGAGGAATATTCCATTGTATACATAAACCACATCTTCTTTATCCATTCATCTTTCAATGGACACCAAGGCTCCTTCCACAGTTTGGCTATTGTGCACATTGCTGCTATAAACATCGGGGTGCAGGTGTCCCGGTGTTTCATTGCATCTGAATCTTTGGGGTAAATCCCCAGCAGTGCAATTGCTGGGTCGTAGGGCAGATCTATTTTTAACTCTTTGAGGAACCTCCACACAGTTTTCCAGAGTGGCTGCACCAGTTCACATTCCCACCAACAGTGTAAGAGGGTTCCCTTTTCTCTGCATCCTCTCCAACATTTGTGGTTTCCTGCCTTGTTAATTTGCCCCATTCTCACTGGTGTGAGGTGGTATCTCATTGTGGTTTTGATTTGAGTTCCCTGATGGCAAGTGATGTGGAGCATTTTCTCATGTGCATGTTGGCCATGTCTATGTCTTCCTCTGTGAGATTTCTCTTCATGTCTTTTGCCCATTTCATGATTGGATTGTTTGTTTCTTTGGTGTTGAGTTTAATAAGTTCTTTATAGATCTTGGAAACTAGCCCTTTATCTGATCTGTCATTTGCAAATATCTTCTCCCATTCTGTAGGTTGTCTTTTAGTTTTGTTGACTGTATCCTTTGCTGTGCAAAAGCTTCTTATCTTGATGAAGTCCCAATAGTTCATTTTTGCTTTTGTTTCTTTTGCCTTCGTGGATGTATCTTGCAAGAAGTTACTGTGGCCAAGTTTAAAAAGGGTGTTGCCTGTGTTCTCCTCTAGGATTTTGATGGAATCTTGTCTCACATTTAGATTTTTCATCCATTTTGAGTTTATCTTTGTGTATGGTGAAAGAGAGTGGTCTAGTTTCATTCTTCTGCATGTGGATGTCCAATTTTCCCAGCATATCTTCAATTTTTTTCCTATCTTCAACATCTGTCATTTTCTCTTGGATATTTCATATTGCTCTCTTCATTTCTTGTTAACTTTCAGAGTTTGTCTCTTATCTACCTTCTATTTCTCTCGAAATATTTACCTCTCCTGTTTATTAAGACTACAATTAGTCTTAATTTTTGAAATGATTTTTCTTTTGTTTCTAATTCTTCCCTGAGTTCTATCACCTCGTTTCCAAGATTTTCCAGTTCTGATTTATGTGTGGGATCATTTTCTTAAGCTTATTTTGCAATGGTGGGTTATACCTTTGACCTGTTCAAGGAGCACATATTTCTGGTAGGCTTTACTACACTTATATTTTTTGGTTCTTCTATCTTTTTTTAATAATTGCTTTACATGAGAGTTGATCTTGATACTTTCTGCTGCTGAATTTTGTCATTGTTGTGAAATTAATATTCCTAATTCAAGAAAGCTTTGTACAGTTCAGGAAACCTTCTCTAACTTCATAGGGTTCCTTCTTCTTTTGCTTTCGTGGGGTATTCAAAAATAGGGCAGTTGAGTTTGGGGATTTCCTGGTCCTATTCCCTTGCCCTACTTTGGACTAGATCATTTCTTTCATCTCTGTTGACCTGCTATGTTAGTGTCATTCCTACCAGTTTATCTAGTCTGAGGCTCTTTACCGGAAGGAAGCCCTAGTGGGTTGGGTCTAAGGGCTCCAGAAGCTCAGAGCACCCCCAGCACCTTCAGATCTTCCTCTCTGGGTGACTTCTAGGTTCACAGCTCTGCTCCCAAACCAGCTCTTTGAGCTTTCCACTAAATACCTGTTGTCTGTTTTAGGGTTCTCCAGTTCTCACGCACCTTGCATCCTTTCCCTTCCTTTTAGAGATAATAGTATCTTCATGCAGGTTTTGTGGCTGATGGTGGCTTGTCAGCACCAGATTTATTTTGCAGATATCTTAGTACCTAGTTTTATTGTAAATGTTGCCCAGGGGTTTAGTTTTATTATCTAGTTGCTCTCTTTTTATGTAACTGATTTAGAAATGGGAAGAAAATGACAAGGACAAAAGTTTTTGAAAAATTCTAAAGCCACTTCTACTGCCATTTCCCCTAAATCCTTCTGGCTTGATTTTTAATAAGCACATAAGAACTCACTTATCCAAATGAGGACTGTCTTTCAAATTGTCATTTTTGGAAAGCTCATTGAAGCTGAGTCATTGTGAAAAACATTTTAAAACTAAACCTACATAGACAAGTGGGCATGTGAATACTCAAAATTATACTTCCCCCCACTATGCTGCTATTAAGTAGCACAGAGATAATGATGAAAACTTATTTGGATAATAAAAAGTAATTAGCTCTCAACTTGCATCACACCGACTAACACAAATGAATGCATAAAATATAAAAACATGTTGCTGAATTACAAAAGCTACCCTGGGGTAACTCTATGCATGTAACTCCTTACCAAAGTCTTAAAAATTTTTGTGCAAGCTGGTATCAGATGATTTTTCACTCAAGGTCTATTTTCTAAGCCAAAGTTGGGAGTATTTTAAATTTTCCTTCATTTTATTCCTTGATTGAGGACAAATATAGACATCATATAGACCAAATTTAGAGTTATCTTTCACTTGTGTTTGTATATCTACATATAAATCCATATGTATTATTATATATATCCCTGTTCATGTTTTAAACTGTATATTCTTATTGTAAATGCTGACATCTATGTATTATTGAACTTCAAAAACATGGATATGTGACTGAGAGTCTTGTCCTTCTCATTAATGTGAATTACAAGGAGCTACAAGGCTAAAGTACAAAAAAGTCTAGAAGTTAGGAATGTGAACTCTCATAGTATTATAGTCAACTAGATCCTTGAATACATTGCTTTACTACTTCAGCTCACAAAATTCCTCCTAATAACACAAAAGAGCCACAAAGCAAAACGTAAAAGGGACTATTCACAATGATGTCAAATAAGCCCGAGGCCAAAACATCCAACTTCTAATTACCTAGCAATTTTAGCAAAACACCAAAACAACTGCAAATAAATAAGCAAAATCATGTTTATCTAAAATCTTCCCCAAATTCCTCTAGTCAGCTCATAACTTGGGTGGCAATATTCTCTAATTCTTTAACAAATACTCCTAACATTAGAGCTTTAACTGTTAACTACAAAAATGAGTAACTTTTTGACCGAGAAAAACAAGGAGGAAAACCAAAGTTATATAAGAAACAACACAGTCATTGGGCACATGAGTAGAATAATTAAACACTACCATTTGGATTATGCACAAGTGCAAAAATCACTATTAAACAGCATCATCATTAGAAAGATTTATTTCTTAAACACAGAAGTCAATAATCCCAAGTGGTATATGCATACTTCTAAGGAGTATATCATTATCACAGGACTTATCTTAAAGATGTTCCAATATATTTTTTAATTGCAAAAAAAACTTCTCAGGATTGAGCTAAGTTTCACTGATGTCAAAAGTTGAAATTCAGATACACTGAACTCCATGAATGGATGAAATAAGTCAGACAAGCTTGGAGTCTTTCAAGTTCTAATGGAAAAACATGAAACTAAAAAATTAGCATTAACAGAATCACCATGGGGTCAAAAATAAGTAGGGTAATAAGGCAGCCAAAGGAAAATGGATATCGTCCAAACCTCAACTTAAGAGCCAATGACACTCTCTAAATTATTCAACTTACTGGGAACACAGGGTAAGGTGAGCAAGAACTGAAAAGCTACTTCAGCATGCTGAGGTCAGAGAAGTTGCAATGATGCTGCATCTTTAGTCTGCTGGCAAACATCCCAAGTCTCATCTGAAGAAGCAAGACTGCCAAAAACAAACTACACTAACACAATGTAGAGCTTTCCAAAGAATGAACCAGCATTTTCTTATTTTTGATTTTTATACTCTTACAAATACACTGATGCTGGGAACTGGACTGAACAACTAATTCTAGTTTTTCCCTTTGTTCATGCTTGATTCTTGCTAACAACATATAGTTTGGAAAGAAAAGACGTGATTTCACTTTTAACTTTAAAAGGAAACTTTTTGTTTTTTCTTGTAAGAAAATAGATTTTTCTACAGTTTCTAGAAATGCTGAAAATATGAAACTTTGGTTTATTTCCCCATATATTTAATCAATATTGGCAAGAATATGCTTGAATCTGTTGCTTGGAAAGTAACACGTACTTGCTTAAAAAATACAATACAAATGTGTTTTAAGTGTTATTAATGTAACAAGCTGCTTCCCATAGAGATACATTTTTTCCTGTCCTCCACTGTTCTTAACAAAATCTCAATGAAACTGTCAGCTGTAAACTAGTCCTGCCCAAACCTTGCATATAAGCAGAGAATTTTGTAATGATTCCACTCCATTAATTTGAATGCTGGGAATAGCTAACATTGCTGACTTTTTCAGCAATAAAATTTTGCAAACATCCCATCTCTTCTCCCTAAGCTAACACCTCTCAAACCATCTTCCTATTCCGGCTCACCCTTCCGTTCCTTGTACCTGTATTTGCCAACAAGCGAGTATCCTATTACCTTTCCCCATTTCTTCTCTTCTCTCCTGGACCACTGTCCCTCACCAGATGCACACAGTCTCTGCTTAGTTACCTTTCTTTCCCCACTATCATGGACTCTGTGCCCTTTGATGTATAAACACACTCTACTACATCTTGTTCATAACTGTGGCTTCAAAACCTTCTCCTTTGACGAATCTGGATGCTCCTGTGATACCATATCTCCCCTACCTTCCTCTCCATGATGGGCTGTATAATCTCTTCCCCCACCAAGGCCAAGAATAAATGAGGCTTACAGCATTTTGCCCTGAGCCCTAGTCTTCTCATCAATGAAAACCAATGTGCCCATCCACTCTCCTCTTAGACTGTACGTGGCCAGACAAGCTATCACCTGTCATTTCTAGAGATATACTATGATCTTCTAAATGCCATCTCAGCTCAGAATTCTTCATGTTCCACATTAGCCACACACACAGGGGTAAGTTCAAACCTCAGACCTCATCTCAACTCAAAACATTATTCAGTTCCAAATTTCTAACTTGGAAAAAAGCCTGATCCTTACTCCTACTTCTTTAAAATGAACAAACCTCTTCAACTTCTTTTGGTTTATACAGTATGGGGACAGTTCAAAGCAATCCTGGTATCCCAGTATCATTAATGCCTTTGTATCATTCATTCCCTTGGCCTTCAACTATATCCACCGTCTTTTAATTCCAAAGTGACTGAGCAAGTGCAAATCCCTGCCAGTTAACTTCAGATCCACCCCTGTGGCAATATAGCAATCAATTTACTCATGTCTTATTGACTCATGCTTGCCCCCAGTAGCAATTTGAAACATTTTCCATTCTCCTTAATATTTAACCCTATCCAGCTCTCTCTCACTGGTAGCAATTGCATAAACTCTTAAAATCATACATGAAACTCATCATCCTCTTGCTCTAGTTTAAAGGACTATCTTATGTGCCTTAACATAAAAAAAAAATGTGTCTAACATCAATTAAGTTTTGGTTATTTGCAACAGAGAATATAGGCAATTTTTAAAAAGATAAAATTAGGATAATTTTAATTATGAAATTAAATGATTACAAACTCTAATTCCAATAAAAAAGAAATTTAGGGGCACCTGGGAGGTGATTAAGCAGCTACCTTTAGCTCAGGTCATGATCTCAGAGTCCTGGGTTCAAGCTCCAAGCTGGGGCTCACTGATCAGCAAGGAGTCTGCTTCTCCCCCTCCCTCTGCGACTGCCTGGCTGCTCATTCTTTCTCTCTCTCTCTCTCTCAAATAAATAAATAAAATCTTTATGTAAAAAAAGAAACTTAAAATCTGTACATCTTTAATATAAAATGTCACTATTTTAAATAAATAATAAAGAATCCCCGAGTTCAAATGTAGAGGTCACAGGTAACAATATACATTTTTGACTGTTATTTTAATCCATAAATTCGGTCAATTTAAAAAATACATAGTCTTAAATTTCTCCACATAGAGGTCTTTTCTTTCCTTCATTATATTTTCACTGTACCTCCAGTCCCCAGCAAAATGCCTGTACAATTGGGTACTCAACAAACATAACACTCCAGCAAGCATACAGGAAACAGTCTGCTAATGCACCAAATTGTGTATATTTCCCCAAGGGAGTAAAATCATTAAATCCAGGCCACCAACTTTGAACAAATCACCTTTTTTCTAAGACTTAGTTTTCTCTTTAAAATGAGAATGAATTAGATGATTGCTTGATCTTTCCAGCTTTAATATACTATAATTAGTGTTTATAATGTCAGATATGAATTCATTTACGTTTTATGAGCCAGGCTTTAACTAAGCATAGTAAAAAAAAAAAAAAAAAAAAGAAAAAGAAAAAAGAGTAAGATTCATTTCTGTCTTAAAGGAGTTAAAAAGAGAGTAAATGGGAAAAACACATGGAAAACAATATGAGATAATATACAATCCAGTGCTAACTGGTGCAACAGAGGCTATTGTTGGAGACCACATGGTGAAGAAGCACCCTTGGAAGGGAAGCCAGAGGACATTGGGAAGATTTTATACACACAGTAAGAGTCAAGCTGTTTTTGTGAAGGGGTGGGATTTGTAGGGACAAAGAGAGAGAGTGGTGACAGGGATTAAACAGAATCTATGTTATGTTGGCTGTTTTAGATGAACTCTTACTGAGTCCAATCATAAACTTCTTAAATGTACAAAGTTGGGTTATAGAATAATGGAATAAAATAGGAGCTTAAAAAAGTCATTTTCGGGCAGCCCCAGTGGCTAAGTGGTTTAGCGCCGCCTTCAGCCCAGGGCCTGATCTTTGGAGACCCAGGATAGAGTCCCACGCCAGGCTCCCTGCATGGAGCTTCCTTCTCCCTCTGCCTGTGTCTCTACCTCTGTGTGTGTGTGTGTCTCATGAATAAATAAGTAAAATATTAAAAAAAAAAAGATTCTTCTAGAGAAAGAAGAATTCACTTCTATGTATAAACGTTTTGCTATCAATTTCATAAAATGCCTTCATAAATTATGATCAAGAGTTCACACACTATTAGTCTGCTTACATCTAAAGACAAACATTGTCACAGCAAGCTGATATATTTGAAGAAATATTTCTGGAGCTTTCAGGGTTTAAAATAAGGCTTCAGAAAACCTTTAACAATAGACACATTGAGATTCAGCCGAAAAAGGAAGTTAAAGGGGAAAGAAATGAAGTCAGTAATATAATGAGAGAACCATCCCAGCCACAAATGGAGATCCCAGCACTATGAGAAATGCAAACACCAAGATCTGTATGGAAAGGTTTGATCCATTTACTTGCAAACGGTGCTTATTATCATTGTATTGAAAAACTCACATTTGAGTTTCTCTTCTAAGGCAGAAATCAAATGAGTTTAGGGAATATTGGGTAAAAGATGAAATATATATATATATATATATATATATAGGATAAAAGATGAAAAAATATATATATATAAAGTTTACTGAAAAGAGAGCAAAATCCAAAGAATGCTGATGAAAAGAAAGAAAATTGGAAACTCATCAATGTAGTAATTCGTTACTATTAAATTGGAGTGTACCATTCAAAAATTCAACTTACATATATTTCTAGCTACTTTATCAAAAGTTGTGAGGTCAAATGCAGAAAATAACCTGTCATAAGATGATTTATGAGTAGGTTGCTAATTAAGATCACTATACAAACTCCAGAAAGGGGCAAAGGACCTCCCAAAGAACATCTACAAAAAAGGAAGCCATCCCTTACAACGCAGGATCCCTTACAAAGCTGTGATCTTAGATATGACAACAATGACTCTGCAAAATCTATGTAACAAGAGGAGCTTTGGGTAACCTACAGATGTCATTTTAAAATGACAGTTTTTATGCATCAGTGAAATGCATCAACGTATCAGTGATTTGCAAGCATGCCCCAATTGGCCAATGACTAATGTTGAAGAGATGTATATTTTGAATTGTGTATTTTACAAAATCATTAGGAATCATATTTAAGCGCAGGAAAAACCGTAATTTTAATTTTATACATCTTTAAACATATTGTCACATTTGTGTACATCTTTAACATATATTTACTTTGTGATTCTTCTGTTTTGACCTTAGCTCTTTATAATCAGTTTCCTAAATGCCTACTTCTAATCATGTAAATATTAATGCTATATTTCTCCCAAATTTCTTACATCATCCAGCAAGGTTCTGTACAATCTGTGCCGCCTTTATGTTTCATCTCATCTCCTACCACTCTCCCTTTTGCAGACAGAGAAATTCACCCATTTTTTTCTGTTCCCCCAACATTCCTACCTCTTTCTTTCCCATCTGCATGGATGTGTGACCTGTGCAGTTACAGGGATCTCATACTAACAAGTTCCCTAAGTTTGGCTTAATGCTCTGCTGTTGTCATCTTAAAAGCTATAGACATTCCAAATAAGGGGTCCACCTCTTCCCTGTGCTCTGGGCACTTCAAATGACATAGCTGGTGCTACCTACTGCCCTCTCCTTGTGGAATCTGCTCCATTTTTTTCTGTGCTCCAACCATGCCAACCTCTTTCCATGTCCAGACTTCTGTGTCTCTTTCTTCTCTGAAATACCTTCCTACTAACTTGTCACACAGTTGCTTCTTTCTCATCCTTCAATCTCAACTCAAATGTTAACTTCTCTGGCTGACCTTTCCTGATTTCTTTATCTAAAGCGCCTCCTCTAATCTTCTATCTCATTACCCATTTATTTCTTTTAAGGCGCTTACTATAATCTGTAATGATCTCATTTATTTGTTTCCTTGTTCCTTGTCACACTTTCCCTCCACCTAAATGGAAAGTAGCAGGAGAGACAGTAATCTTGTCTACCCTGGTAGTACACTGATGAATTAAAGCTGAGAATAGTGTCTGACATAAGCAAGTACTCAATACTTATTTGTTGAGTGAATAAATATGTTAATCATAGTAATAAATGGTGTTTCATAAATTTTCTTGGGGGATTTTTTTCCTAGTTATCATGCACTATTTCATCTATTATAATCTATTATAATCTCACAGCATTTTCTAGAGATTTCCTCTCCACAAATGCAGCACCTATTTATTTGAGATAAGATACCTAAGATGGAGAGATTTATATGGTTATGTTTTATAAGTATTGCTGTTTTTCTGTCAATTTATAATCCCAAAAGTAACTCAATTGCTTAAACCTAAAGAAAATATACAACTCTATGAATAAATTTTGGTTCACTATTTGAAAGGAAGCTAGAAAATAGCTCTTTATAGCAAATGAAGATAACTTCAGAAAAAAATAGCTTTAAATCAAAGGAACAAGACTTGGTATCCAATGCTAGTGAGATTGTAATAGAATCAGGATATTAACAAAATGTGGTAATAATGTAAAGTAGTATAAGTATATTTTGGAAATAAGTTGACATGAAGAATTATGGCCATAAAAATACTCATATTCATTGACCCAGATAATTTATTTTCAGTGTTTTATTCTATGGAAACATAATTTATGCAATATAGAGAAAAAGCTATTTTCACAAAGATATTCATATGATTGC
Organism: Canis lupus familiaris; assembly: GCF_011100685.1. Lineage (NCBI taxonomy): Eukaryota > Metazoa > Chordata > Mammalia > Carnivora > Canidae > Canis > Canis lupus. The sequence goes on along the minus strand of NC_049222.1, from coordinate 36,413,790 downwards.
TGTCTGTAATATCCGAAAATTGAAAATAAACTTAAGTGTCCAAGTAAATTTGAGGGAGTGGTTGGATAAATTTTAGTAATTTACTCAGTTAACTAGGGGGAACATGTACTATACCACATGTTCAGTGATTAAAGCAGGATTGAAATAATGCAAATACAGAAATTAATCTTGACAAAATAAGAGATTTGATTTGATTTGATTTGATTCAGGAGTCAGATTTATGAATTTTTTACTTTCTCTGTTTTCTACTTTTTGCTAATATAAATATATTTAATTATGGAAATGTACTTTAACTGTCTAAAAGAGACGGTTTCTCGTCACACAGTATCATTTTCAATGCAGACCAGTGTAAGTTCCTAAAAAGAGTTTGCTACCAAGAAAGTTAAGTTTAAAATCAAAGCACAGATGTAAACAAAATGTAATAAATAATTTTTTCTGAAAAAAAGGATAATTAATTATTCTGTTAATGAATTCAACATAGAAGTATTTGTTTAAAAGAAAACAAAAACACAAAAAAATTAGTTAAATAATCTTAAAATTGATTTTTTCCATAAAAATTTAAGTCTAAATACACCAAATAATTTTGATGTTAATTAATACAAAACCAATATGTCATTAAAAAAAAAAAAAAAAACAAGAAGGACACCTGGGTGGCTCAGTTGGTTAAGTATCCAACTCCTGATTTTGGCTCAGGTCATGTACGATCTCAGGGTGGTGAGATGGAGCCCTGAGTCAGGCTTCCCACTGGGCATGGAACCTGCTTAAGATTCTTTCTCTCCCTCTCTCTCTGTTCCCCACTTCTCTAAACAACCAAACAACCAATCAACCAACCAACCAACCAACCAACCAACCAACCAACCAACAAACCAACCAACCAAGTGGCTCAGTGCTTACAGGTATACAATATTCCACCATTGGGTAATGTAATTTGTGACCTTTTGCCGTTCGACCCGAAAAAAAGCAACTCTGGCAGACATCATAGTTAAAATGCTTTAGGCTTCTATACCTAGAGGAAAGAAAAGAAAATTCATTAGCTTGCATGCCTAATTTTAGTCCAAATCATTCGGCTGTGGGCAGGAATGCCATTTATCCAAATCACCATGGAAATAAAGGTAGATTGATCACAAAATGTAGAATTTTCTTTGTATCTTAGCTCCAAATTAGGGCCAAGAAAATCTTGGATTTCACATGGGAAATTAAGTAACCCACCTCCCAAGTGAAAAAAAAAAAAAAAAAAGAAAAGCAAATTTTTGAAATCCAAGTCTCTAAAGCATTTTGCCATTGTTTTCAACATTATGAGAAGACAAATATCCATGTCAGACATTTTTCTGTAATGTATGAAAGTGAATGCAAATGGCAGAGAAGGAGAGTCATGTTTATTAGCTTGACACATCAGATTTTTAAATTACACTGTCAATAAGAAATGAATCTCAAAATTCCCTGACAAAGCTTTCTCCAGTGAGAATGAATCAGGGTTAATTGATTTCACAGCAAACTTGGGTATAAGTAACATAAAGAAATCTAGTTACTTCTCACTATTTAAATGTTGCTCTCTGCTTACTAAGTTTGACCCCAAAGGCCTTACAACATCAGCAAATTCCATCAGAGCCATATATGTAAATTGCGTCATACAATTATTATGCATGAACATTTCTGGAATCTACGTAAATAGAAATTCAGAATAATCTCCGTTTCTGGAGCCAAGTGGTATAGATAACAATAATAATAACAACAATAAGCTTTATTAACAACAATAATAATAACAACAATAAGCTTCATGTAGTAATTATAAGAAGGAATGCCATTTTCAGATAGATGGAATATGCTAAGATTCTCATTTATTGAGGATACAAACCCCCAATGGAATCAGTGGGAAGGGATGGTAAATGTATACTGAAATTATAACAACAGAACAGAAAATAGTCTCCTGCTATCCCTGGCAACAGATCATCTTACCTGAACCCAACTATTGGACATTCTTTACAGATGTTGCATTTAGCTTGATGCTTTGCAGTCTCAGCTGCAGCCACTCGGTGTAAAACTGGCAGCCAAACCATGGACTGTGGTTCCAGACGCATCCAATCTATAAAATCTTTTACGCTTATCTCTGGCTTATTGTTATTCTGGTTAAAAAAAAAAAGTATATATATATATTAAAAGTGAAGAAAATCTCTTCATTGAAATTGCAGCAGGTATTGCTTTATAATCTTCTGAAAATCTGTATGAAGTGAAAGAAAAGTTATAGAACTCTTTCCAGGTCAGTTAAATCACAAAATATTTAAGGTTCTTAATGGAGAGAAAAATCTAGAATTTAAAATCAGAAAAAAACAAATAATCTTATAAGGAAGAAGAAAAAAAAAAATCCCATTGCCCTCCCTAATAGACTCAGATTAAAAACAAAAACAAAAAACAAAACCCCAAACCACACAATTCAAGGTACTATTTTCGCATAAATATTTTAATCCTATAAAACTCGTTTATCTAAGTAAAAATTTGAGAAAAACTCATTGGTAACTTCCCAAACTTGAAGGTCATTACAGATGCTAAATAAAAACTATTATTTCTGTGTCCTGGTCCACCCATTACAACATCATACTAGGAATATATTACTATGAATATATTTGGCAACATTTCCAAATTTATTATGATTAACTGCATTCAAGTCTGAATCTCTCTTTAAACCTAATCCTAACTAATTTTCATATGTGCAAAGTTAAATTTGTAACATCTTTCTCCCACTTTTGTCAAGGTCACCCTATGAACCAGTACATGGTAGAACCATATTTAGAATTTTCATTTGGTATTTTTTGTATTTCTAAAACAAGTAAAAGGGCCATTATAAAATGTAATAACCCATAACATCAATTCTCCTTAAAGAGATGGTGTGAGCATTTTTTTTTCTCAGCAACAATAAATCACTGGATATGCTTTGGCAAAATATCTATAGCTTTTTCCTTTATGCATACATATAACATCAGTAGTAACATTTCCAGAATGCTTTTATATGCATTAAAAAGAATTTGGGGGTTTGTATGGAAGAAAAAACCCCAATCAATTATATAACTTGGTATGTGGTTATACTTTCATGAACATCATAAGAAGACAGAGGAGATTCAGGTGAATACAGTAGGAACACATACTGAAGCCCTTCACTTGAAGGGCTCAGAGAAGGATTTTCAGAGAATGTGAAATAAGCAAAGATCAAAAGAAAGAATAAGGATTAGCAGGAGAATAGAGTTTGTAGGTGAAGAGTAAGAAAGAATATACTAAACAAAAGGCACATGTCCAAAGGTGCTAGGGCAGGAATGAAGGAAGTAAAATTGCCACTGGAAACAGACAGGAAGGAGATGAGTGGTAAAAGGTGAGGCCCAGGGCAAAGTGAGGGTCAATCACAGCAATCTAGTAGCACATTTTAAAGATGTGGCGTTTTATCCATTTACAAACAGTAAGTCTCCTTGAGAAGGTTGCTATTCCTTGAATGAAATGTGTTTGAAAAAATTTAAAACACAAACTTACTGGGATGGTACCCAACATCTTCTACAATTCAGTTCTAGCACAAGTTCCCTGTTCCAATTCTCACAACATCCTCAACACCATTCCTGATACGTTCTACATACCAGCGATCCTTCTCGTTTACCTGTTGGAAGCAGCTGCGAACACTGGGTTCAATATTACTGCCCCCAAAAGCTGCTACTTCCCCCAGCTGCCGAGGGATCTGGATGGCATCATGAAGTAACAGGCCAAGCTGCCTCTGGTCACACATTTCTGTCGGACCTGCCACCTCCTTAAAGAGATCTACAAAGAAGAGAGCCCAGAGGTTAACTTCCATCTGCCTAGACTATTCTTTTATGTAAATGATATCTTTGGTTTTGTCAAGTGAATGATGTAGATTTAAAAAAAAATTATGTGGACATGTATCACATGAGTTATTTAAATTTCATGTAAAAGCAATCCACTTTCTTATAGAAACAAATATTTTCTGGAAAGGAATTTCCAGGTTTTAAAAACTTAAAAAAAAATCACACAAATTCTAAATGCTTTTCATGTGAAGTTTAATGAGAACAGAAAAAAAGGAGAGTAAATATGTATTTGGTCCTAAAAATCATTCCTAAACAATACTTGGTAAATAGACATCAGATGAAAGTCTATCATTTTGATGTATTTTTCTTTTAAGGGAAATAAAGCTAAATCTAACACTGCCAACAGTGAATTTTCAAACAACTGAACCAAGCTCAGTGATACTGACATAGTAATCACAGTGAAATGTAACTTTAAGTTTACACAGAGGAAGTGAATCCAAGTAAGATAAATTTAATTTTTATTATCATTTGTTCACTTAGATTTGGTCAGAATTCTGTGTTTTTCTTTTTTTCTTCCTTTCATAAAAATTTGAGTACAGTTGACACACAATGTTATATTAGTTGCAGGTGTACAACATAATGATTCAACATCTCTATACGTTATGCTATGCTCACTACCACAAGTATAGTTACCATCTGTCACCATACAATGCTGTTACATTACCATTGACTATATTCCCTATGCCATACCTTTTATTACTGTGATTTACTCATTCCATAACTAAAAGCCTATATCTCCCACTCCCCTTCACTCACTCTGTCTACCCTTCACCCTTCTTCCCTTTGTTAAAAATAAGACTTTCAAAAAAAAAATAAAAAAAATAAGACTCTCATAGCCAGAAAATATTTATTTAGGACTCTTATGACTCTTGTTTTAAACCCACTGCTAGGAAGAGACCTTCTAAGTAATAATGCTCTCTATACAGAGAAGTACACATTTCAGTGACATGAATCATGTCAAATTTTCCTCTTTTGAGGAAGACAGCTATACCACTCTGCCACAGTTAAGGTAAAGCTACACATAAAACACAGAAGAAAAGATTCTTTAACATTTTGACATACTTCTGAATTCTGATAAAAGTTCTTATTTTCATATTATAGTCAGAAACAAAGAGGAGTATTAGGATGTAGGAACAGGTCACAATCTAAAAATCAAGTTCCAACAAATCAACACAGAAGAGATGCAAAATGCATTCTTGTAAATGCATTTTTTGATGAGGCAAGAAAGCCACTCAGCTATAAGCAAGAATGTCCAGCAGTTGGTAGAATGTAACTAAGGGATATTCTCAAGAAGGTGCTAAGAGAGAAGGAGGTGTCACCAGGGTCAAGACATTGACATTAGCCATTGCAAAATCACTGTGCAGATGGATACCAATTGAACCAGAATAGCACCTATGCCATTGAGTTTGGAGAGCAAATTGTCTTCAATATTAATCTAACAATGGAAATAATAATGAAGTGTTCTGATATCACTGGGGAAATCAAAACTAAAATCAGAGTTGCTAAGGACCTCAAAATAAAAAACAAAACAAAACTCCAGAACATTTCCGGAGTCTCAATACTTGCAGGAAAGTTTAAAGATTTTAACCCAAAGGATGTCTTATTTAATTAAGTACTAAAATGGCATACTTCATGGATTAAGATAAATATCAGAAATTCTCATTGCAGGGCTTCTGCTTTCTTTGCCATAATCTGAAAATTTATTGTTGAATTTGCTGGTATTTGTAGAAAGTATGTCCATTGTATTACGAGTGCGTGAATACAGGTATGCTGAAATATGCTCCTCATTTGAAAATTATACCTTTCAGACATATGTTTGAAGGTATGTATACAGATAAAAGAAATCTTTATATATTATATTTGGTTTTGCCCTATAACTACAGTCACCGTGTTATAACTCTTTCTTTTGGTCTTAGCTTGCATTTTGATAGCCAACTTGAAAAGGAAGGGAGGAGAAATCATTGATCTAGGAAAACAGAACATTCTTATATTTTAATATTTATGGTATACTTTGAGAGTGAATTTGTATTTGTTTCAGAGTAAGATGAGCATCATGATGTAACTGTTACCTTTAAGGAACCTACATTCTTTCAGAAGCACATGAAAACCCCAAACTATAAATGATAAAAAGTCCTTTTTAAAATAGTGCTACAGTGATGTTTTTATTAACATTTTTCTTTCCCACTCATTACAAAAAATAATCTTTTTAGCTTTGAAAATGATTATCTTTTGACAATTACGATGTTGTAGAGGATTTAAATTTTGGATAAAAACCAACCAAATAAAAGCCTTCTGCAAAGCTTCTACTAGGTTCTGACTCCCATCAAGGCACCTCACCTGATCTTACTATCAGCTTTTTGTTTCATACAAATCCCACATCTCTTATCACTGACATTCTTGTCAAACTGTTTAAGAAAAACAAGCCATCATGATCTAGACTTAAAATTCACAAATTACCTCACAGACATCCCAGAAAATAAGTTTTTAAAAACTTATGTCTGTTCACAGAAGACGCTAAACTTAACTAAGTTTATAGGACCTGGGATCAAATATCCTCTTGTGGCAAATTAACAAGGCAGGAAACAACAAATGTTGGAGGGGATGCGGAGAAAAGGGAACCCTCTTACACTGTTGGTGGGAATGTGAACTGGTGCAGCCACTCTGGAAAACTGTGTGGAGGTTCCTCAAAGAGTTAAAAATAGACCTGCCCTACGACCCAGCAATTGCACTGTTGGGGATTTACCCCAAAGATACAGATGCAGTGAAACGCCGGGACACCTGCACCCCGATGTTTATAGCAGCAATGGCCACGATAGCCAAACTGGGGAAGGAGCCTCGGTGTCCAACGAAAGATGAATGGATAAAGAAGATGTGGTTTATGTATACAATGGAATAGTACTCAGCTATTAGAAATGACAAACACCCACCATTTGCTTCAACGTAGATGGAACTGGAGGGTATTATGCTGAGTGAAGTAAGTCAGTCGGAGAAGGACAAACATTATATGTTCTCATTCATTTGGGGAATATAAATCATAGTGAAAGGGAATATAAGGGAAGGGAGAAGAAATGTGTGGGAAATATCAGAAAGGGAGACAGAACGTAAAGACTGCTAACTCTGGGAAACGAACTAGGGGTGGTAGAAGGGGAGGAGGGCGGGGGGTGGGAGTGAATGGGTGACGGGCACTGGGGGTTATTCTGTATGTTAGTAAACTGAACACCAATAAAAAATAAATTAAAAAAAAAAAAAACAAATATCCTCTTGTTTTTCGTCTCTCCACATTCATGAAATATCCCTACCACTCTCCCCAAAATGTTATGAATATATTTTGTGAAGAATCATCTGGTGAGGGATGCCTGAGTGGCTCAGAGGTTGGGCGTCTGCCTTCAGCCCAGGGTGTGATCCTGGTGTCCCGGGATGGAGTCCCACATCGGGCTCCTGGCATGGAGCCTGCTTCTCCCTCTGCCCATGTCTCTGCCTCTCTCTCTCTCTCTCTCTCTCTCTCTCTCTCATGAATAAATAAAATCTTTTTTTTAAAAAAAAGAATCATCTGGTGATACGCATGATAGGACCAAGTTACCCAGACTTTATGAACAAATTAAATCAGAAAAACTTTACAGTAGTTAACAGAGTTTAGAGGCACAGCAGCAACTGCTACCATTTATTCAACAGCTGTGATTTATAGGTACTTTTCACATATTATCTCTAATTGCTTTCAAAGCAAGAACTATTGGCTTCATTCTTCAGTTGAAGGAAATCCATTCTGGAGGCTGAAATGTGAAATGTGAGTAATATTGCCTTTTAGCTGGTGGTCTTTAGTGGGATCCTGTAATCCCTAAAGTCACTCAGCCACTAAGTGGCAAAGCTGAGATTTGAAGGCACGTCTCCTCGGCTCCTGAGCCTATCCCTTTCAAAATGTCAGGATGCCTGCCCTTTGTTAACTGAAAGCTAAAAGGATACCACTGATTTATTTGGTGAATAAGGACAAACAAAATTTATTATTTTCTCATGGTATAAAATATAATTCTTTGCCAAAGCCTGTAATAGTTCTAGTCCATCTCATTTTTTTTTTCCTGAGGGGGCATTAGAAGTACACAAGGTTCTATAATAAAGAATAATAGGAAAGTTCTAGTCCATCTTAATTTTTTTTCAAGCAGTAGAAGTACAGAGAGAAAGACTCTTGGGCTTTAGAGTCAGAAAAATCTGCATGATCTCATTCTACTCCCATAATTTATTGTCTCTGCAGCCATTGATGAGATTTTTAACCCATCTCAGAATTAATTTTTTTTAGCTGGAACACGAAAGTCACAATGCCTACATTCTGAAGTGATTATTCTAAGACTTAGATGAGATATAATGTGCAGTTGGTTTTCACTTCATTGAGGCACCTTGCCTCATTTCACACAAATCCACATCACTTCTCACTGAGACCCATTGTCTAGCCCAGGATGTGTCTAGTAAGGGGTAAAAAGAATAGAAATTGTTATTACAAGTAAATCATATAAAGGAAACCTCCAATCAATTGCTATTATCATTAATATTACTAAAAACACAATTGTACAGGAAAAGTCTTACATACATCTGTATTTTTCTTCTAAGAGACCTTTGGAAAGAGACATCAATCCAATCTTCAGACTCTGCACTCTTATTTTTCCAGTTCGACCCCTATAATTGTAAGAATTTCAACACGTTAGATGTATTTAAAGCTGTAGATAGGACACTAATTGTTTCTGAATATCTGTTTTCTTGACGGTAAATTACTGAAAGATGATTGCACCTTAGAGATGCAAATTTTCTATTCACTTTGAACAATTAATTTTAAACCCATACCATAATTTCATGGCATGTTTTAATAGCATGTTTGACCCAATCTGAAGAATATAGAGCCTGAAGTCACTTTACATGCAATACATGAACTTGGAAGAACAAATAAAAGTAAAATGAAAATGACAATTACAAAGCTGAAAAGATATTTTTGGAAATAGTATGAATTAAAATCTATCTGTTAATAATCATAAATGCAAAATTTAAAATAGATAGCAAAAGGTATATATAATATGCATGTGGCTTAATATAGCGAGAAAAATATGATGTATCTAAAAACAAAGGTATAAAATATACAAAAATTATAGAAAATTAATGTACAGAAACTATAGAATGTACCAGAACTACAAAAATGTACAAAACTACATGTACAAAAACTATATAAAATTAACTATATTGAGGGCTAATAACTTGTTAGATACTTTAAAGCTGTTGTCTTCATTGGTCTCTGTCAATTCAGTTTTCTCAGGTTACTATTTCAATTATAATAGATGGTGATCTTAGACAGGTGTGAAATTTCTATTTGGGGAAGACTCAAATTATAATTAAATACAAAATGTATTAATTAATCAACACTAGGAAACAGCTTTGTACTATGCCGACGAGAGACCATAAGTTGACTAGAAGAAAATTTTTATTTTTAAAAGCATAGAGCTGTCTTTATTCCTGTTATGTCTCAAAGTATTTCTAAGTTGTCTACCAAATGTCCTAATGTATTAGATCCTGGGGATGGAGAATGGGAAATGCAGAAACCACAAAAATTGATAACCTGATCTTTGCTAAGGAGCAACACACAATCTAGAAAAAAAGTCTTTCTTGCTATCTTTATTATTTCATAGTCAGAATCTGCTTTCAGTTTAGGTTTTTAACATTAATTTTTCTCAAGACATGTTTTCAATATATAAGTACAGTATACTTCATACCTGTATCTAATATCTACGTAACTTTATCATTAAAGTTGATAAATCATATCATTTAAAAGTTGATAAATATCATTAAAGTTGATAAATCATATCATTACATAAAATTTAGTAACTCATGCTATCTAAAAAACAGATAAATATTTGTGTCATGTCATTTTAATTTTAGGTGGTATTTTTGTCAAACTGTGTTTAAATCTTGTTCTTATTGATATTCCTACTATTAATACTAATGGATATCTTCTATTCTCAAATTATAAATATGCAGGTAAGTTTCTGTATATATACCATGACATATAAGTTATAAAATAAATAAAAGAGAAAAACATGCTGAGATCAGTAAAATGTATTTTCAAAACAGTCACTTAATAGCCTAGACTTTATAATCTATATGAAATCACATCCAATAAACTTATTAAACCATTAATATGCATGTGTGCAACATTCAAAAGTGACCAATGAAATAATTAATACTTAAATTTTTAAATACATATAGCCATTATAAGCAGAAATCTAAGTTAATGTACTCATTCCAGTTTCTTGCCATTATAAAAATATTTTCAAGTTAAACTGAGCCATGCTACAAATTGTTTTTCTAGTTTACATTTTTAAGTGTTTCCTAATTATCACCCCAAAATACACCATGTCTGTTTTTCTTCTCTCACGAATCAAGAAATTTTATTTTCTGGATAATCAGGCAATAGAGTTACAGAAGATAGCAAAAGGCTGGTAAATAGACTAGCACATGGACACAGGGAAAGACAAAGCAGTCCCTTAAGGGAAAAAAGATAAAAATGACATGTATTAGAGGATAACCTCCAGACTATGGTGACAATAGAAGAAAGGGGCATCATCAGGAAGGCTACTGAAAATGTCAATCATCCAATCATCACACCATTAGCAGTTATGAAGGTTTACTGTGGTCCCAGCATTATTCTGTGTACCAGAAGGACCAGCAGAAAAGTTAAGGCACAATTCCTACCCACGATAAGGTCACACACAGCTAGAGAGGAGGGACAAAAAAACAATGGGAAATGCACAAAAAACAGGAGAGCAACCTTTATGCATGGAAATAAACAAGCATAAGAAAGTTGTGGCTGACTTGTTATTAGTCTCATAACATTTGGTAGAGGAGATAAGTCTCAAATCAAACACTGAAGGCATGACATAGCTGGACTGTCCCTAGAAGAGAGTAGATTATTATAGGAAAAACATGGGCAAGGGGACAAAAGCAGGAGTGGAGCACCAGACACTAGATGCTTTCAGGTGCGGGAAAGACTTGTATTAAGGCTAAACAGTTGATAAAGTAGTCCAGGTTTTACCATCTGGAACCAGATGATAGAGAGCTCTGATGTTAAATAAGACATCTAGATTTGAAAAAGAAGAGGGAGGCAAAGAAATTTATTAGTGAGTGATATAACCCAATATTTAATATTTGGTCCCTGATTGTCTTCCAAAGTAACTCCTGAATTAGTTTAACTGGAAAAATATGTATCTTATAAAATTATATCCATCTTGGCATAGTGAAAAAAAAAAACACTGCAGTAAATGAGGTTAATATTTTCTGTAGGGACAAAAATATTTAAACCAAGTGTTCCAGACTATTGCTTTAAATCATGATTTAAACATTTTTTATTTCTATTAAATTTAGAAGGAAGATCAGAAGTTAAGGCATTTTAACCTGGGAAGATGAAGACTGAGTGAGGCTGTGAACTCATAGATGGAATAAATTTTATCTTTATAGTTTAGAAAGCCCTTTCTACATATATTAGTTCATTTGCCCTTCACAAATATCTTATGTATGGTAAGCAGAGTAGATATCTTTACCTCAATTTTTCAGATGAGAAATTGAGATGCCAAAAGTTGAGTGGCTGCCAAGGTACAAAGCAACCAGAATCAAAAATTTGGATTCTCATCATTCACAACAGAATAGACTTTTTTTTTTTTTTTTGGTAAAATTCAGAGTATTAGGAGTTGGATACATGTTAAAACTTGAAAAAAAATAGTAAGCTTAATATAACTTATAAAGTACTATGTTTCTTAGATATGGCAATATGGAAGAAATAATCAAGTGATTATTAAAGAAACCAGAGTATTAATTCCCTATCTACCACTAATGTGCAAGAAGTGGCTATGGATAAATTGTCTTATTTCACTGGGTCAATTTCTTAATCAGTAAAATGAAGAGAGCAGAGTAAAATGAAAAGGGCAGAATGGAAGATGGAAGGTCCTCAAAGTCTTCTCCTTTTAGAATTCTAAGATCTCCTGTGTATGCATCACTCATTATTTCAAGAGCTGTTTGAATATACTTCAAGAACTCAAAGTATCAGCTCTGGCTGTAGCATACTACACAAAGGCAGTCAAAAATATATAGTTAAATAGTGAATATCAAAAAAGCTGAATGAATGGAAAGGTAAGATCGTAGTACTATTTCCAAGGTTCAGAGACTTCTTAGGGTCCAAAATGTTCTAATGCTCAAAGAAAACTAGTAACTTGAATAAGTCTTGTTTAGATAAATTATGGTTGTTACAGAAATTTGGGTAATCAACTCTGGCTATCTGAGACTGCCATCATATGATTAGCTATATTTTTTCCCTTTACGTTAATGCATGATATTCCTCTCTAGGACAGAACACTAGACTGGATGCATACAGCATTCTGATCCAGCATGGTCTTCACTATATTTCTTTGGCATGGAAGGGAAATAAATCTTAAAAGCTATTTTTTTCCTTTAAAATGGAAAATTTCAAGAAACTGTCTAAATAAGAAACAGTACCTCAGTGTAGCATTTCCCATGTGTTCACATTTGATGATGGAAAGTGGAAATATGCCAACATTTGATTCCCTAAAATATGAATCACAACATTTCACATTCTGCTTCCTTCACAACTAAGTGGCACTATTCCCTTTGGGCTGTCCAGTGAAAACAACATATGTGTGTGTGACATGTTATGAGTTAGATTCTCCTAGAATTCATGTGTTGAAGGTCTAACCATTTGGTAACTCAGAATATGATTGTATTCAAAGACAGCGTCTTTAGAGAAGCAATTGACCCAAAATGAGATCATGGGGTAGGCCCCAATCCAATGCAACAGATATTTTTATAAGATAAGGACACAAACACACATAGAAGACAGACCATGTGAAGACACAGGGAGAAGATAACCATCTCTAAGCTGAGGAGAGAGGCCTCAGAAGAAACCAATCCTGTTGACACCTTGATCTTAGACTTCTAGTGAGAAAAATTCCTGTTATTTAAGTCGCCTAGTTTGTGGTACTTTGTTATGGCAACCCTAGCAAACTAATGTAGGGTGTTTGAACTAGATGAGGGTGGTTTAACATCTTCTCCAGTTCTTCCTGAAATTATTGCTCAAAACATCCACCTCTACCATGCCCTTATAGAACTTAATGGAGTTCTCAACCAAGTAATCTATGAATGTAGCATTCTTCCTGGGCCCTCAAATTAAGTTATAGTTTTTGTAGTTAACACATTCAATTGACCAACTATCTTGGTGAATTTACTATATAGAAAATGTTTTTCTTTTTGAGGTATAAAAAATTGAAGATCAGCTAAATAGTGAATTAATGCCAAAGCCATATTTTATTCTAGAAGGATAAAAAAAGGATAAAATGAAATGTATTAAAAGATACCAGACAGGGATATAGTAAATCCCACATTCATTATTATAATTGAGATTTATGCTACCTATCTGTTCTTCAGTGACTTTCTTAAGAGTCCTCTAGCACATGGTGGCTATTTAATTATTTAAGAAAAAAAAAAACAACTTTGTTGTGACATTTGTGAATATTGAAAGATAACAAACTTTCTAATCAAAAGAATAAACAATTTTAATTAAATCATCCCTAAAGCAATTGTCACCATTTACTTCTTATATGGAATCAATCCACTGCTAAATACATGTGCATGTATAAACTATCACCTATCTTCTTTCTCTCTAAATCAAATAAAAGGATGACAAACATAAATTTTCATGCAGCTAATTAATAGAAAATAACTTTTAGGTTCTGAAAGAAAATCAACAGTTCTCATTTTCTTATTTCATCTTTGCATACTTTAACCCCCTACCAGAAGAATGAATAATTCCTAATGTTTTAGAAATGTCAGCCCACAGCAGGTCTTTCTAGAATTGATTATTTCACAAATGCACTGTCACATTAAAAAAAGCCAAATTAATGGCGAATGAGTTACGTTGCAAGTTGAGAGTGCTCTTTATGTAACAGTGAGCATCTAATTAAATTACAGATATTACAGTGTCTTATAGCATAAATTATTTAAAACACCACACATACACATAACTGCTATTGCAATAAATAAAGATAATACCAAAAGATAAATTAAATCCCTTTAATTGCCATTCAAATTGCTCTTAAGTTGTCATACAAAAATTGCAGAGTGGATTATTAGGAGCCAGTCAATTATTGTAACCCATAACAACAAATATAAATTTTTGTCTTTCAAAAGAAGAGAGGAGAAAATAGGACTTATTCATATTAGGTTTCCCCTAGCCAGCGTGATGCTACAAATCTGACAACATTTATAAATTGAAGCAAAATCTTGAAGTAATAGGTGGACATGCTTTTTTGTTATGTTGTTGGTTAAGAGCTCAAATTTTGGAAAGTCCTTCTTTTCAACAATTAACGTAAATATTTCCACTATGAAAAGTACTTTGAAAGTACTTTTTTAAAAACTCATTTCAAAATTGAGACATTTTTGCATTATCAATATATTTCATTCAATGATTATAAAAATGCAACTTACGTGTCATACACATTGAGCAACCAGTTGAGACACATATCCACACAGAGTGGAACGTTGACCAGATCCTTATGCATTTGTTCAAGACCATCATAAGTTGTTGTCAGACAGTTGATGACATCTGGAACGCTAAGAAGCTGATCATTTTGGTTCAGTTTGTGCTGCTTGAAAACTTCATTTGTTGTATTCAACTCTAAGAGATCCACTAATCAGGTGAGAAAAAGGAATATGCACTGTCATTACATTACACAACAACACTGCAACAGAAACATTTCTAATCTTAAATCTTTAGCTTGATTCTTCAACTTAAGAATCTATCCTTTCAAGCTAATTTCAATTTTTAAAGAAATAAATAGCATTTCCATTCTTACATTTCTAAACACTTCTTTTATTTGTATCTCTTATTTTCATGCTTTTGCATCTAAACTCTGTTACTTTTCAATCTGATCCCATTTTTTTTTTCTCTTTGGAATATCAACTCTTTCCACTTTCCCTTTTTGGCTTTCCTCTCTTTAGGCTCTTTCTACTTTTAAATATAGGAAGGCATAAATAAATCTAGTCCAAATAGTAGAACATCTAAAATATGACACGGCTCTTCTCCTAACTCCTGAGAACAGCCTGCTCACCCCCTCCCAGTCATTCTTTATACCACTGCCAAACTAATCATTCTGTTTCTCAACATGTACATCATGGTATACAAAATTCACTGAAAATGTTCAGTTAAAAAAATGGGTCCTGTCAAAGTAGTTCTCTATTGCTTGCCAAACAAACTTGATCTAGAATGCCTTCCCAGTCTGGCCCTAACCTGGTTTGCTGCCCATGATCCTTTGGCATAGGGGCCATTTAAATTACATGAGATTTGCAGCAGTCCACAGTATAGGCCCACATCCATGGGTCTTCATATATTTGCTCCCACTTTTACACTTCACATGCAGAACATTTATAGTGGGACTGGCTGGTACTAGAGCAGAGTGGGCACAGAAGGACAAGCTGGGGCTCCTGCTCACAAAGATGGCCAGTCAGAAGAAGAGGTTAAGCATACCACTGATAACTTTACTAAAAGGAGTGAAACTGCAACAAAAATACATAGATTTTTTTTAAAGTTTTATTTATTTGTTCATAAGAGACACAGAGAGAAAGGCAGAAAACATAGGCAGAGGGAGGAGCAGGCTCCATGAGGGGAGCCACATGCAGGACTTGATCCTAGGACCCTGGGATCACGATATCTTGAGCCGGAGGCAAGACACTTAACCACTGAGCCACCCAGGTGCTCCAGAATACACAGATTTCTATTGCCACAGGGGAGTAGAAGAAGCCCAGAAAAGGCTCCCTGGGCAGGTGGGGATTTGAAATGGGCCTTAAAGAAGAGAAGAGGGATGGCTTAGTAACTGAGTGTCTGCCTTTGGCTCAGGTCCTGATCCCAGGGTCCTGGGATCGAGTCCCACATCAGGTTCACTACAGGGAGCCTGCTTCTCACTCTATGTCTCTGCTTCTTTCGTGTGTGTTTCTCATGAATAAATAAATAAAATCTTTAAAACATAATAAAGAAGAGAAGATACAAGAGACCATATAAAGCAAGGAAAGAATTCCAGGAAAATAGAACTGCCTAGGAAAAGACAAGAATTCAAGGAAGTCTAGGAGGCTCTCAGAAATGACAATGGCAGTATGGACAATATGTGGCTTACACATGGGTGGCATTGGTTACAGTGAGGCAGACACTTGTCATGAAAGGGGAAGGCATGTGTTGCACTAGGGGAGATCCTCAAAAGCCAGAAGGAAAAGCTTAGACAAAAAAGAAAAAAACTCACATAACCTTTCTTTTTAATTAACTTTGAGTTATTCATTAGCTAATGGAAAACAGGGAAATAGTAGATGATCAAATCTATAGATATGGGTTTGGAAAATTATAGAACCCATATGAATTTAAGTTCTGCTCACTGAAATTCCTGCTTTATAAAATGTTTTCCTTATCTCCACATTTAACTCTTTTTGAAGATTTATTTATTTTTATTTTAGAGAGAGAGAGAGAGAAAGTATGAACACAGGGAGGGGCAGAGGGAAAGGGAGAGAGAGATCCTCAAGCAGACTCCCTGCTAAGTGCAGAGCCTAACACGGGGCTCCATCCCAGCACCCTGAGATCACGATCTGAGCCAAATCAAGAGTCAGATGCTTAACTGATTGAGCCACCCAGGTGCCCCACCATACTTAACTTTTCAACATTAAAAGAAATAAGCTTAGGGGAACTTTTTAACATAACCAACTATTTCCTCCTTGACTGATATAAAACTATCCCCTCAAAAAAATATAAGAACATATTTTGACAGTTAAATAAAATGAATGGCTTCCTTTGTATTTCTCTATTTTTAACCACTGAATAACCACTCATTTTGAATTTTTAAAGATGCTTATGAAATGTGTCTACTCTTGCTACTTAAATACCATAGAATGATCTATTTTTTCAAGTGATCTGTAATGGAAAAGAACTGCTTTAAAGTTACACAGATTAAAATTATTTCTAAAACAACTCAATAGGGAAGACTTTATAAAAGAGAGAGAAAGAGACAAATTAAAACACAAGTCTGGATAATAGATCAATCCATTTACATCCAGTGTCAAATATATCATTGGTAAAATTTCAGCTAAGTATGAAAATAACTTGTGTAAGCTTCCCATGAGTTAGAGACAGTATCAGAAAAAGCTAAGAACCATCTGGATCTTCAATATCATTTTTACCCCACTTCTTGGCACTGTACACCATTTTAGATTACAAACTTCCAGAGGGCAGGAGCAAAATTCAAACTCATCCTTCACAGGAGAAGTGCTTCATGGTGGTAGCTACAGAACTATAATTCCACAGAGTCACAAAGAAACATATTCAACTACTGCCAAAATGCTCTAAGTTTTCTGAATTCCAACACTAATTATGCCAACAAATCAGCACTGCTATTGTATCCACACATGTCATAAAGAGACAAGAGACCAAATTCCAAAAAGACTGTTTCCTGAATCGTGCTTGCCCTTGCATTTCTTCTAGAACGGCCTCCTTTGTGATATACTTTGTAGCTGTGACAGTAATTTGCCATATCTCACAGACTATCATTTCTTCAGTTTTTAGTGATTTACTTTGACACTTTGCCTTAGTGCCTAAGCCAGGCATACATCCTTCCTGAAATGTGTCA
The DNA here is from genome assembly GCF_011100685.1 of Canis lupus familiaris. Classification (NCBI taxonomy): domain Eukaryota; kingdom Metazoa; phylum Chordata; class Mammalia; order Carnivora; family Canidae; genus Canis; species Canis lupus. The sequence continues at coordinate 36,396,230 of NC_049222.1, read as the reverse complement.
CATTTAGGTTCCTTTAAAAAACTGACTACATTTAAATCACACAAAATTATGATTTTCTCTTTTCAAGGGGAGACATATGACAGCTCAGTCATGTGGCAAATGAAACAAACAGCAGAATCATTTTCTAACTGACTTTCAGGCTTTCTCTTTAATCTCACATATGAGGCACAGGGGATCGAGTGGAAATGGATCATCATTCTCCTGTTCTGCAAAACCACACAGTTTAACACTTGACCTTGGGCTTCTAGAACCCTTATATTCTTGAATTGTTTGACCATTCCTTCTCAACACTCTCCTACTTCCTCTTCCCCAGACATGTCAGAAATACAGGTGGTGCTCAAGGTCTTGTATCAATGTCCCTTCACTCGGTACTACTGATACCCTCTCTCTCTTTCAATATTTCAGTAATTCCTTCTTTCTGGATGGCTCCAGATTGTTTCCTCATCCCCCATCTCCCGTCTAAACACCCAATCCACATTCCTGCTGTTCTGTTCCCAAAAAGAACTATACTATTCTCTTCTGGGGACCTCCATCTTCATATGTTCCAAATAAAGGTCTTGACTTATTATGTTGCAATCCAGTAATGGTGTTACCATCTTCTATGGACCAGGAGTCTGCAAATCCTGAAGTGTGCTAACATTCTCCTTTCACCCTCTGCCAGTTATCAACTGGCAAATCCCCCTTAGTCATCAGTTCTCCCTCCTCCTTACAAATCCTTACTCTCTCCTCCCTGCTCCCACCATTTGCCAGCTTAGCCCCTGTGATTTTTTTTTACCTGAACTATGTATTTGTCCCTGTTCGCTCGGTCCTTCCTTTTGCCTCAGGTATTGTCTAAAGGAAACATCTGCATCTGGGCCTATCTCTGAACTCCCACAAAACAGAAAATGAGTCTATGAAAAACACTGCAAATATTAAATGAAACATTTTGAGAGACTGAGGAACAAAAAATTAAAGGAATCAGAAAAGGTTTTGTGAAAAAAAGTACTGGCCTTCCAAGTGGATCTAAACTGATTTTGAGGACATTTCTGAATCCTGGACAGATAGCTCATAACCTACTCCATTCAGACTCCACTGCATTCCCTGAAAACCATCCACACCTCTGATGCTGATGTATAGAAGTCCCTTTCTTCTTACCCCTGGTTAATAGCCATGTGCCTAAATCCTGTGTGAATTTTAAAGCCTGGCTTGTGTGCTTCATACTCAAGGAAGCTTGCCTTGTTCGCGATGGCAAAGACCATTCCATTCTGAGGAATCCACTGAAAGCATGTCCATGTGTAACACGCTATCTCTAAATGGACGTTTCTCAAGTGTGGGAACCAAGCCTCTTTACACAGTCTTATCTCCTGCACAGTCGTGGCATCCAATAAATGAATGAACAACGGCAGAGCAGTGACTGTACACCCTCTACACTAAGACCGTGTGCTGGGTGGGGGTTTAGACAAAATGAGACGACCCCTGACCTGAGCCGTTCGCAGTGGAGGTAGGGCACTCCTCCTGACATTATCTATCAAACAAAGGCAAGCATATGGCGCTTAGGTGAGAAACAGTCGTTACAGGCAATCATAAAGTTCTGGAACAATTGGAGGCAGGTGGGATTAGCTTGTAAACATTTCCAAAAGAAGTAAATTTTTAACAGTGTCTGGAAGGAATAAAGGGTTATGGACCTTTGCAGAGGAAGGGTCAGGGCATTTCAAGTAAACAGAAAGGGTGGAAGGAGGAGGAACAGATTAATCATGAACAGGTGAGTCAGCAAGTGATCCAGAGGCCTCAGGCTGATGGGCCAGAGGGGCCGAGGCAGAGGTGAGGTGAAAGTGAGGCCAGGTGGTTCCAAACACATCACCTCGAATATTTAAAACCCAATGCAACCCAGCCCTTTTCTTACAGTGCATTTCTTTCTTTTTTAAAATATTTTATTTATTTATTTATTTACTAGAGACACAGAGAGAGGCAGAGACATAGGTAGAGGGAGAAGCAGGTTCCCCACAGGGAGCCTGATGTGGGACACAATCCCAGGACTCTGGGATCATGACCTGAGCCAAAGGCAGATGCTCAACCACGAAGCCACCCAGGCGTCCTCTTAGCCCTCATTTCTAAATGTCATGGAGCTTGGAAGGAGGAGGTGTTCCTCTTCTGTTCCTTTCAGGTTTGAAGGATGGAGCCGAAGGAGGGAGTTCTTTCTTGAGAACTCAAAAGAACCAGTGGAGGAAAACACCAAATGTGTTAATATGTTTATCCAGCCAGAAGTGCTACAGAAGTTCATCACGACAAAAAGTGGTCTTCGGTCAATGGAGATTTGGGGCTGAGTCATTTGTCCTCATTTTATAGCTCATCAGGCCTCAGAAGACCTTCCAGATCTGTCAGCTGGATACTGGACATGCAGCTGAGCCTCTTTCAAAACTGCTGTCACCATGGACTCACTGAGCTCACTGAACATCCCTTTTGTGTGTTCCTAATTCACTTCCTATTCCCCTCTGGCTCAACATACAGATCACTGGCCAGAGTGTTGGCTTTACTGTGTTGAACTGGTAATTCTGCACCATTTGCTTCCAGTTATCTGGGGCTCTGTGGATTATGTGCATCAAAATCATCTCATTTTTCTTTCATCCATAAATCTGGAGGCATTTTTCTTTTTTTTTTTTAGCCCTTGAGACTTCTCTTCCACATGTAACTTAAGTTTCTCTCATTTTAAAGCTTTGCATTGCTGTGGGGTTTTTTTCTGAATGATTCTACACTTCTCTTTCCTTACCTCTCCTCATGTAACCAGCTCATAATGTAACTCTAATTTCTACTGACTTTTAAAGAGAAGATTTTTAACCTTAATATATCATTTTCCACAGAGTAATATTCAAAGCTTCATGAACTGTCTAGACATAATATAATTGTTAACAAAAGGTCGCAAGAATACTTGGAATTATTAAGATTATCCTGCCTTAAAAACATAGGCAGTTTCCATATTAACTATCTGATGAGACCTACATGTTCTTTGAATAGACTCGATCATTAAAACTATGACTACAAAGAGAATTCAGATAGGTTATATCTATACTTTATTATTACAAGTATTCATATTTCTATTTAAATTTAGGTTGTTTGGGCATTTGTATTGGGGGGAGGAATAACTCTTTGGTAAAAATGGCTATCACAGAACATTACTCTGAGAAAACGTTCTGCAGGAGAAATTCATGTTGATAATACCAAACATCTCAAGATATATTTAAATAAAAACGGAGCTTTTATCTAATTTTCTAGGTGCCAGTTCAAATTTGGATCAGGAAAGTTATTTTTTAGTATTTCTTTATTGTATTATTTCATTGAATCAAACTGTTTGGAATCCTATACTTCCAAATGAAGACAAAGTACTAAGAAGGCAATGATCTACTACTCTGATTTTCTAATTTAATCCTTTTAAATTGGGTGGCAGCATAATTTTTGAAAAAGCTTTTTATGTTACTCTTGTATTTTGGCTAATTTTGTTCTCCAACTGAGAATGGCATATGTTCATTTGTTTTACTACTGCATGCGTGCTGATGGGACAAATAATACAGCATTTATAGAAACACAGCCAATTCCTTGAGTGAGATACACTAAAAATGAGATTAACTCTACAAATACATCACCCTCTTCATTTATCTCTGCCTTAAAAAAAAAAAAAAAAAAGCAATCCAAAGAACAGAGTGATTAACTTTGGTAGAATAACTCACAACACAGTGCTTTTTGTAGTCTTCGGATTTTGATGGCTGTACGGTAGGCAGAGAAACGTACATTATTCAGGTCAGCTGAAATGGAAAAGGGAACACATTTGAAAGCATGTTTATTATTTAACTTCTACTGAGTGGCAAGAATATATTTGTTTACTTCAGATGATGGAAAGGTATTATGTCTGTTTTCATTAAGAAGTCTTCTCTCAAATTCCACAGCATTTATTTAAGAGAATAATTAAATGTTCACCAGGACCATAGTGAGATACATTCCAAAGCAGTGCTACACAGCTTTCAAGAGGGCGTTATCCAATAGGAAAAGGAGGGAAATGAGGAAAAGGAAACATGGCCTGTTAACTTCTGAATGCTTAATAAATCCATCACATTGTAGGCTCAGGGCTGTTTCTTCTCTACTGTTGGGAGGGACTCTCCTCCCAGGGAATCTTCCGCAAGGACAATTAGTTTTCTGTCGATGAGGCTGTCCTGTCCCTCTCACTACTCATAAAGCTAGTCTTATTTCTTCCATCCTGATCTGTTTACTTCTTCTGCCCTTTTATAGATATGGTTAAAATTATCTCATTATCTATATTCAGATCTTTAGAAACAAAAGGTTAAGTGTAGTTAATAATACTGTATTGTATATTTGAAAGTTGCTAGAAGAGTAGATCTTAAAAATTATCACAAAAATAAAACATGTTGTAGTGAGATGAGGTGATAGATGCTGACTAGACTTATTCTGGTGGACAGTTTCACAATACATTCAAATATTAAACCACTATATTGTACCTCTGTAACTAATATAATCTTGTATGCCAATTATATTGCAGTTTAAAAAAACAACTTTGGTATCAAAGTTTGGTACCAAATTTTTGGTACCTAAAAAGATTTGGTATCAAATTAAAAAAAAGATATCATAATTTCTTTCTCTGTTTCTTATAGACAGAGTATCTGTATTAGAGACTGGAACTTAAGCAAACTCAGAAATCATCAGTTTGTACCCTTATTTTACAAACAAAAGAAACCCATTGATTTTCTCCCACTTGTTCAATTCTTGGGGTCGCCATCAACTATCCACATGAAAGCTCAATAGAAGCCTGACATTTAAAGAGATTAATAAGGGGTGCTCCCTCCCTGTTGAAATGGGAGTGGGTGTGAGTCTTGGGGTGTTACTTGCCTCTCCAACAGTGCCTTATCTACCCAAAGAGAAAACTCTTTCAAAACCACTGGACCAACCTAAAGGAAACAGACTAGATCATCAATTCAAAGTCATATGCTACTAGAAATCTACAAGATCAGATTTCTCGTCTCATGTGTTTTCTTACATTTTTATATTAAAATGATTGTAGCTTTTCATGACAAAATGAAATTAGGTAAGCTAATTTAGTAAGATTAATTGAATAAAATGTGAGCTAACAGGAAATTTAAAGCAATGAATTGGAGGTTGCTGTGCCATAATTGTTTTGTTTTTAGGGAAAGCTGAAGTTTAAGATGACTCAATGTGAAGGAGCTTGTTTTTAAAATCAACCTCGTGCTATTTCAAACCACATGTTCCCTTGAGAAGAAAGGTAAAAACAGTTTCCTGCATTGCCCTCAGAAATTCTACTGCTTTTCTATGTCAGTGACACAAGCTTTTAAACATACTGTGTCATGGAGGAAAAACTGGTGGTTAGTTTCCATTTAAGAATATACAACTATCAGTTGTTTAGGCTAATTAAATAAAATAGCACTCACCAAGAGATTGAAAGAGTTCAGTCATTTTAGGATGGTCCCAACAAGTTGTCTGTGTTTGATGGCTGGGGGAAAAAGGTAATATATTAAAATTAAAGAGCATACAAATTAATGGATATCACACAGAACATATGCAAAGAGAGTATTTATCTTAAGGTTTTTTTTTTAAAGATTTTGTTTTTTATTTTATTTTTTATTTTTTTAAAGATTTTATTTATTCATGAGAGACACAGAGAGGCAGAGACACAGGGAAAGGGAGAAGCAGGCTCCCTGTGGGGAGCCCATTGCGGGACTCAATCCCAGGACCTTGGGATGATGACTTGAGCCAAAGGCAGATGCTCAACCACTGAGCCACCCAGGCATCCCCTAAATTTTTAAAATACATGCAAAATGATCCCTATATTGGGTCATTCTGAATCCTGATGTCCAGTTATTACATAACATTTGAAACAACAGTAATAAATTTTTATTTGGGCAAATATATTGTGAAAATATAAGTAAAAAATTTTTGTCTCTTTCAAAAAGATTTACAACTAAAAATTAGAACCGAGATAGGAAGTGTGACCCAGGGGCCTCAGGCTTGATGCAGCCAGATCAATGTAGTTTCCAGAATAATTCTGCTTGTGTTAGGCAGATATAGATCCCTATTCAGAATAAAATCCTCTGAGAGCAGAAGTGCTGTAAAGAGTTGCTAAACTTTAGAAGTCCTAATCAAATTTCCAAAGAACAGAGAAATGAAGAGTTTAACTCTGAATAACATCTTCACCTCACAATCAAGTAAGCCTCCCTCCTTGTTAACCTTGAGTCTCTCCTGCCTCAGTGTAAATTAGTCCTTTGCCCCTGTAGGGGCTCACTCAGAGCCCTAGACCTGATACAAAGATTATTTCAAGCTAAAGACATCTGAGATTGAACAGATGTGGAAAGAAGTCTTTTCAGAGCCTCCTTTATCTGACTAAAAGCAGAAACTTCTGGGAAGTGAGGCTTCCATAAATCCTTTTTCTGGGTGAGGTTTGTGGCTATGAAGAAGAAGAAAAACCACTTGCACCTGCATAAACAAACATTATCACAAACTTTCTTATCTTGTGTTTATTCTCCTAAAAAAACCATTTATCTTTCCTAAAGAAACCTATTGGGTCTTCACAAAGGAGCCTTTTCTCCCCAACTTCTTTCCCCTACTCAGTGAGGTCTATATGCCCCAAATTCTAACCACCCCTTTGAGTTACTCATCAGTGTATGTGTAAACAAATGCTCTTCTCTTGCTGATGTGTCTTTTGTCAACATAATTCACAGAACCCCAGAAACTAAACCTAAGAAAGTGGAAGAAAAGTTGTTTTTCCTCCCAACACACCCTTCTTGGTGTGTATCTGAATTCTCCGCTCCCCTTCTGCATGAATCTCTCTTGTCAATGTGACTTCATGCTTGTCTCAGCAATCAGCCTTCCTTGGTTAACCAGGACTTTTTAACAGGCATCAAACAGTTTTTCTCCTGGTACTTATTCTGCACTTGAGAAGTTAAGTTTTAAATTTTCTCTTTTTCTAAAAATTCTAAAACTAATTCACAGAATTTGAAGTCTTTCAGGAATAAGATGAAGGTAGAACAGATCCACATAGTGCTTAAATTAGGTTCCTGCCATTTGTGTATGTGTATGTGTGCGTGTGTGTATGTGGTCAACCGCTCTTAACTTCCATGGGTCAGTGTCCTTATATTTAAAAATAGTTTACTGTCCTTTTTCTAGGTCAGAATAGAGTAATAACATTTAATAGTACTCAAAAGACTTCTTGGATAACGCGCAGTTCTTACAAAACTGTTTAGTAAGCTAAGTGAAATGGCACAGTACACAAGAGAATGGTATTAAAATATTCATACAATCAAATAAAAGAGATTTTTAAAAATCTATGTTATATATCCAAAAGTGGGACATGTCACCAGGAAAAGGACATCATCACTGTTACACAGGCATATATAACAGAATTGTCCAAAAACCCATAATTTGTTTTGAAAAATATTTAAAGTTTAGGTATGAAATTGGGTAAGTAAAATGTCCTGAGAATTCTAAAATCTCACACAGATTAACATGCCTAAAATGTGAAGGTCTATCTCAGGAAGAGCTGGAAAGTTGTCTAGTTCTCCTCCCTGGTTCTTGACACCAATGCAGAGGCAAAATGTTTCCGCTGTGTACTCTGCTCCTGAACACCAACCAAACCATTCTACCAGTTTACTCTGTAAGTTGCTCCAACAACCACAGAGAAAGTACTGAAGCTGTCTGACCTAAAATTCTTACAATTCAGTGTGGCCCAGAGCTTGATAAAAATGCAGAATCTTAGACCTCTACTCCTTCTATTGAACTGGATCTTCAATCTAACAAAATCCCATGGGATCAGTATGTACACTCATGTGTGAGAAGTAATTGACCTCAAAAGCTTCTAACGCATGAAGTAAAAAACAAAACAAAACAAAAAATAAAGACACCTCCAAGATTTGTTAATAAAACAACTTCCTCCCTACCATCAATAAGAATTAAAGAAGGATTTGCTGGAAATACACTGTAATTTAAAAAAAAAATCCATCAGGAGATCCAAATGTTAAGACAGCCAACTAGTATTCCCACAATGCTTATCTCTCTGAATTAATTAATTAATTAATTTTTAAAGAAGATTTTATTTATTTATTCATGAGAAACAGAGAGACAGAGAGGTAGAGACACAGGCAGAGGGAGAAGCAGGCTCCATGCAGGGAGCCTGACATGGGACTTGATCCCGGGTCTCCAGGATCATGCCCTGGGCCAAAGGCAGTGCTAAACCACTGAGCTACCCAGGCTGCCCTCTCTGAATTAATTTAAATCCCCATGGCAATTTGTCCAGAGGCAGACATCCCATCATGAAGGACCAGATCAAAGTCCAAGAACCAAACTAAAGCTCTGAGTAACTTGGAGCCAAACTTTATACTTAAATAACTAATGTAAGTACTCTTTCTCTAGAATCACAAGTGTGGAGCTTTGGCAAACAACTCCTATGGAGCCACAAGGGGGAAATACCACCATGCAGTGTGGCAGTGGCTAAGAATTCAATGAGAAGACCGGCTTGCTAATGGCTCTTCTGAGTGAAACCCCGGACAAGAAGCTGAGGGAACACACACATTTGGCAAACAGATGGAGGGAAACAGCATCTCCCTTTGTGAATTCAATACCAGTTGATTCATTAGGCAGAACTGCCAATGCTGAAAATAAACACAGCCTCTGGTTACAGAAGTATAACTGCAGCTTACCAAACAACAGTTAAAAAAAAAAGTAATATATAGTTGACTGTTGGATTTTCTTTTTTTTTTTTTATCTCTCTCTCTCTCTCTCTCTCTCTCTTTTTCTAGTGGGGGCAAGGTTTTAAAGCAAAAATCCACCCCAAAGGCTCTAAGTATTTGAACAGCTGCAGATGGCTCAACTCATCCAGCCAAAATGCTTCCAAGTCCTCCCAGAGTAGGCAACCAAAACAATCAAAGTAGCGTTCCACCTTCCCTCAACCCCCGCCAAATAACAACAGTTTAGGTTCTGGCCTACCTCAAATCCGAAAGAAGAGTAGAACCTAATATTGCGCAGCTTGCTAAACTACTAAAAAAACTAACAAAGCAGCCATCAACAGGTAAGTCCAAAATCATATGAAGCGAGCGATAGTGAGAGCATATGACATATAAGTAGGGGCTGAGGGAGGCTAGGTTTGCTTGTATAGGGAAAAACTGAGGCCTTTCATGTGGGCAAAGAGTTAGTGGTCTCTGAACTATTTTAAACTCAGCAAACTGAAGAAAACTCATAGCAATGCAAATGTTTCTTATGCATAGAAATGTAAATCATGTCCATTGGGATGCAACTGATTACTACCTGTGGACTCTGACCAGTTTATCAGCTTTGCACCTGTGGGAAACTTCACTTCATCCCTTGTTTGAGTATAAAGAAGGACTTCTTAGAACTTCTGATTCCATTAGTGAGTTAAATGAAATCTTTGTTCTTTTTATATTTATATGTGACTCAAGATTTTACCTAATTTTTATTTATTTATTTAATTTTTTAAAATTGAGATGTAACACTGTGTGAGTTTAAGGTGTACAATGTGTTGGTTTGATACATTTATACACTGCAGTAGGATTACCACGGTTCTGTGAGCTAATACCTCTATCCCATCACATGATTATCATTTCTGTTTTATGGTGAAAATATTTAATATGTAGTCACCTAGCAACTTTGAAGTTTAAAACATAGTACTGTTTCGAGTAATCACTGTGCTGTGCATAAGATCTCTGTTAACTGTTTTTTTTTTTTTTTTAAATCATCCTTTAACACCCTGGATAGTTCTGGTTTATACCTGCTATCCTGTATACTTATTAAAAGAGGACTCCTTTACTCTTATATGTCCCAGCTGAGGTAACATGTGCTCCCTGTATTTTATGGATTTTGATGAAATAATGAACCAATAAGGTTAATAAGGCATACACATTTCTACCTATTATTATTCATATGTATTCTAATGAGCCATCAAAAGTAAAACACAAGCTTGTACATCAATGTATAGAACACAAAATGTTGTAAAACAACAGTCCAATATATGAGACAATGAACCAATGGCAAAGTAACTTTTATGATAGATTGGTAAGATATTGATTTCTGGGCAACAGACTGCTCTGAGGAAGATACTTTTTAAACCCATCTGTCCTCATTAGAGTGGTCTCATTTTTTTTCCATAAAACCTTAAATGATGACAAGAAAGCATACTGCTTACCCCAAAACTGACAAACACATTTACTTGTTACTTATCTACTCAATTTTATGCTTGAAACTGGATTTTTTGAGTTTTGCCATGTGTCCTTTTCATTTCAATTACCATTTGAAGGACATATAAGAGAAAAAATTAAAGGTGAGTCAGTTAATTGAAAATGCAAATGAGAGAAAAAGAATGACCCATATTGTTCAGGGATAAGACAATCTCAGAAAGAGAACTATTTCTTCTTTGCTGTGAATAGTGAAAGATAACACAGGTCAGGATGCATAATATTAATTACAATAATGACCTATTATTTGAGTGTCCAGTCTGTACCAGGTGTTCTTCCAAACACTTTCCTTGTGTAAACTCAATCCACATAAAAATTCAATGAATTAAGTGCCAATAGTAGCCCATTTTACGGATGAAGGAACTAGGGTAGGGAGAACACTTCGATAACTTGCTCAAAGTCTCAGAGTAAGTAGTAGAAATGGAATTTAAACCCAGATGGTCTTATTTCAAGCCTGAGTTCTTAATATGGAAGTATACTTGCATGACTGAGACTTTAACATCTTTCTGATGAATCTGTCTAAATCTGAGTCCATGGTCCATCATTATAATCATTGTAAACACTCTCATCTGCCTTGCTTCTCTCTCACTCCTGGCAAAACCCAAGCATGGATCAGCTCAATTACTTGCCTTCGCTGGACCTGAGCAGCTGTGCATGAATACAGCTGGAGAAAATCACTCAACAGACAGACTAATTTTACTTTAAATATTTAACTTCAAACCTCAAATGTCCAACTGCTGGCAACTACACAACATTCCCTAATAAACTTGCTTCCCAGACCCCAAGACAATTTACTACTGCCTTCTCCCTCCCAAACCTAAGTAAGTTACCCTCCCTGCCTTGTATCATTTCACTTGATCTCATACTTCATTGAAAAACTAGAAACCACCAGATTAGGACTCTTTCATTTTACCACCATCAAATCAATAAATTTCCTTCTATCTGCCAGACTGTCTTCTTCTCTCCTCCTTCCTGAGGAATTCCTCCCTATCAAAGGCTGATTCTTTCCAAAGATTTCTTTAAGAACTTGTTTTTAACTTCCTTCTCAGTAAGACCATTCTCTAAATTATAAATGTTGGAGTGTCTACCATCCTTACACAAACATACACATGCATACACACACACACACACACTCTCTCTCTCTCTCATCCCTACTTTGAATCTACATTTCCTGTTCTCTATTACCTTTTTCTCCTCTTGACAGACAAAATTCTCAAACAGTGTACAACCTCATGTCCTATTCACTACTAAATGCACATCTATTTAGTTTCCAACTTCACTCCTCTACCCAACTGGCCCTATTAAATTACAAGTGAACTGCATGTTGTCCAATGGAGTGGCTGCTTTTCTGTCTTCAATGCCCCAGACCAGTCCTCAGGATGGGGAGAAATAGGGAAGAAAAAAACCCCAAAAGTCACAAAGCAAAAGTGGAAGCGAAGAGATGCTGTGTAAAAGAGAATCTCCAGAATGAAGCTGACTTGGGCTTTTGCCTGCTCTGTTAATATCTGCTTTACATATGCTTCTGAAAGTTCATAGAAGAATATAGGAGTCAAGCAGGAGCTCCCAAATCATCAATCTGCATTCAGGTGAATAAAGTATAAAGAGTGAAAACAAATTCTGGCAATCTGATGCAATGTTGTTTATCTGAGTAGCATCTTCTTAAAGATCTAAGAGATGACATTCTCATTTTGGAATTTATAATCCCCCCAATCTTTAGTTCACTTGAGACCAGAAAATAGAAAAAAATAAAAAATAAAAAAAAAATAAAAAGAATAAAAAGAAAATAGGAAGAATCTGGAGTACTCCTGCCAGTATGCAGATTCTTACTGTTTGTGTGTAAGCTTGTGTGCATGACTGTATGGAGGGGCCCATGGGGGATGGCTTGGGCAGGAAATCAGGAGGCTCCTTCCTCCACTGGGGAGACTTAAGGGTTCAGGTTATATAGAACTTCCTGAACCCTCAACAAACACCTTCTGCCATCTTCGAGGCTTTTAAAGGCAGGAAAGACAAAGTTACATTTTTTTGAAATGTAAGAATCAATCTAAGGGAAAACCTAAGAAAGTTTGAATGCAACATTTCAAGAAAAAAACTTTTTTGTTTAAATTCCAAATAGGATACAGGATCCGATTTGGTAAGATACTGTAAATGCATAGTCTTCCTTAAAAAATGCCACTAGCGGGCAGCCCAGATGGCTCAGCGGTTTAGCGCCGCCTTCAACCCAGGGTATGATCCTGGAGTCCCAGGATCGAGTCCCACATCGGGCTCCCTGCACGGAGCCTGCTTCTCCCTCTGCCTGTGTCTCTGCCTCTCTCTCTCTCTCATAAATAAAATCTTAAAAAAAAATGCCACTAGCTTGTCATGATAATGAAGACACAAGGCAGGATCACTAAACTGTCAACAATGGATAACTCCAAACATATTGGGTTTAAGTCTAAAATGCACTTAAAATAATTTCAGGCTCAAGAGTAAGTTAAAAAACACAAACATGTGAAGGGCTATATAGAGATCAAGGCTACAGCACCTCAAAATACAAACGTCAATATTCTAGTCACAGTTGACAGAACAATTTGCTACAAAACAAAACGACAAAGTTTGCTTGTAGTTGTTTTTAAGTAAAGCAGTAGAATTCATGACCAAAATGGGTGTGCCTGGGTGTGCCAGGAGCTTCAGGTGATACCTGTATCACACTCCATAAACTCGGCCCAGAGCTCAGAAGGAGCCTCACCTCTGACCCAAACTCTACCCCCATGTCCCTATAAGTTCTCAAACTAGGGAGGGTCAGACCAGTAATGGACATTAATCAACATTCCTGCAGGTCATCTGTTGTTGAGTTGGCTCTGGAGAGTCCTCTATATCCATACCCGGTGTGTCAATTCCAGGATTATTTCTCACCAGAGTTGAGTTTATCATTGTATCCTTCTGGTTTGTTTTTTTTAAAGCTGAATTTATGTTATTTAGATTTTTTAAAATGTACTACTTTATTTCTCTCATATGTAACTTTTTAAAGGAGAAAGTGTTTCTATATGGTTGTATTGAATCTTACACTATCATTTTACTTTATAATCCACATAGAAAAAAGATGATCTATTTCACAATTTACTTGATCATTATCACTTTTGTACTTTTGCTAGTTTCAGTGACTATTTTAAAAATTTAATCTTTACAAATCAAAGCACGAAAATCTCCTCCTCTCCAGTGGCCCCATAGCGACCTTTCTGTTCTGTCGAGTAGACCTTTATTAATTGGATCCCTGACCCTAAAAGTCAAACTGTAGAGTAAGGCTGATGGTGCTACTATAATACAATGGAACCAAGTAATCTATAAGATGCCAAGCCCCAATTCCACTTCATGGTACCCCAGCAATGTATAGATGAATGACAGGAAAATAATAACTTCTTAAGTCCTGCATTAGTCAATATTCTTCCCAGTGTCAACTTCACCTGAATTATCTTAGTACATCAGGGCCCTGGTAAATATACTGGAAATTGTCCGGTTACCGTTTGCCAGCAAAAGGCTGTTGTAGGGCAGCTGGTCTGCTCCTAAGTTTTCTCATTAGCCAAGGTGTGTTCACTTGTCTGCAGCTGTCTCTAAATGCAGGAGGAGGCTTAGGGATCCCAAGATGCTTACATTCTTTCATGAAACAATTTTGTTTTTCCCTCATCAGCAGAGTTGGCCCAATGAGTTTGAAATATTTCTTTTCAACATAGATAAAGTCTCAGACTATTTCTTGTAAAAATGGACTCTCCAGTACATTCTCTTAGGCTTCTATTTCATTTCTTTATCATTAAAACCAAAACACAAGCTGTATTTTTGGAAAGAGACTCACGTGTGTCTCAAGTCGTCTCCACTTAAAAGTCTGGCACCAAAAGGATGCAATCTCTCATTTTGATTAAGGAGGAAGAGAGATGAAGACAGCTGAGGAGACCTTTCAGAGAGAACTGTATTTATCTTTCATTGTTAGTTACATCTTTGTTATGGATTTATTTTGTTTTGGGATGAGTTTTCTCCAATCTTTAAACATAAAACGCTTTATGTTGATTTCTTCTTTATTTTGTTATACACACACCTTTGTTAGCCTGGACTTTCTTGTTAGGCTGAATATTTGGATAGCCCATTGCTGCCACTCCTCTCTGCTCTTACTTAAGGAAGACATATTTTACCTACATCACTAAACAGGTCCACAATTTCTCTAAAGAAATAAGCATTAATTCTTTCCTTTAGATTGTACATATGTAATGAGACAAGTATATACAGTTTATGCAAATAAACTGCATGACTGCTATAAAAAACAGCAACTTGCTCTCCAAGATTTCATTTACAACTATAAACTTTGGTTGTTGTCCCCTGCCCCCCACCTCCCCGAGCAATTGATGGATTAGGGCAGCAGAGAATGCCCTTGGGAGGCAAGAAAGGAGAATTATCCTTAATGGACATGAGAAAAGAAAAGGAAAATATAAGGGAGATGTAATAAACTGAGCAAAATTTTGATTTAGGCCTATTCATCAAGAGGAGTGTGAATAAGACAGAGAATGCATAGTAGTGGTATCTGTATATATAGTTTATTCTGATGAATACATTGTAATATTGAGGAATGCCAGTTTTAGAAAATGTGATATGCATTATCTGTTAAGAAGAGATTACTAAATGTTCATATTAAAGCTGTGTGTATGAGCACACTTAAGACTCCATAAAGAATTTAGGTTTGCACCTCAGATTCTAGAGGAAAACCTGTTAAGATGCGAATGTGCAGCCCTGTCACAAGAGCTGCATAATCACTTCCATCCAAAGCTAATGCTTACCAAAAAGTCACACACTCTGGGTTTATAGATGACATCGTAGAGGGAGAAAGGAAAACCAAACCATTTCTCCTAACTTCACCTTACTAACTTCTATGAAAGAGTATGACTTACTAACAGCCTGGACATGTATTGAATCATATATGCTAAAAGCCCTATGGGACTTATGAGTCAGCCCTGCTGAGCATCCTAATCATCAATGGAAATCTGTCCAATGACAGAAATCTCTGACCTTGTAAATGAGGAAAGGTAACGGGGGCCACAGAGTTTCTTCCACTACCTCTGAACTCCTGTCAAGGTTGACTGGCAGGACTGTGGAGAATATTTTTCTACCTACAGATAAGCGCCTTTGTCTATTACTGTACTGCAGTGTGACATTTCCTTAAACATATAAACCATATATTACCGCACAGAATTAGCCTATGAAAATTAGCTCTGCACTCAATTGCTGGCACATAGTAGGTCCATCGTAAAAGGCAATCAGTCCACAGTATGTCTGCTCAAATTTTCTCCACCTGATTGCTCCTTCCTTAATATGTCTTCATCCTACCCAAATTTTCCATGTGACTAAAATTTATGTTCTCTACCTCAGGCAACACAGAGAACTGGAGGCATAGCAGTCAAGAGGGTAGGAGCTGGAGTCAGTCCCTGGGTTTCAACACTAGCTCTTCCACATACCGGTTGTGGAACTCAAGCAAGCTATGTGTGTACTTGTTATCTAAGTTGTTATCTAAGCCTTGCCTGTAAATGGGGGTAACGACAGTACCCACACTTCAACGAGAATGAAGACAGAATTCATGCACAGGATTAGCACAGCGTTGGCAAATGAATATTCAAAAAATATAATGATCATTATTATCACCCACTATGGCTATTTATTATTATTATTATTATTATTATTATTATTATTTCTGGGTCAAAATGAGAAGCAATGAGTTTTATATGGTTAATGTGACATATTAGGAAAGTTCAACTCAAAACTTTTTTTTTTTTTTTTCAACTCAAAACTTTTACTCATCATTCCCTTGATGACTGAAACTCCCTGGATACTAACTTTTAGCTGAGGAAATGAAAAACGTGTGCGAAACACAAACACATAACTAAAAATTCACAGAGAAAGAAATCTGGCTTTTATGGTAGATTTTTGTATATTGTAAAGGCAGCAAGAGCCATTTTAGGTTTCCTTAAACTGATAGAACAATGGGCTGTCATTGGATTATACTAGAAAAAAAATAACTATATCAGCTTTGGAAAGCCTACCTTAGAAGCACCAAATATAATTTAAAGATATGAGTTTCAACTTAAGATAGTAACATAGAGAGATTTATACTACACCGACTATTACAGTTCAGATCTGCATTCTGTCATTACAGAAACAAGTGAGTCCTGGAATCGCTGCAGCGCATTGCAAAATATTAATGAGAAAACACCTCTAGAGAAAGAAATGCATTGGGAAGCCATCAAAATATGTTTTAATCTATGAAATAAAAATATGAAATAAAGACAATTTGTTCTTCCCGTAACTTTCTCTCTATATTCTGGCATTAGAGTATACAAAACAGTGTATGTGCATATTGAATATAACTAAATTTCTGCCCGACTCATATTATTTTTTGGCCAAATTAATACATCCTAATATGCTCCAGGAAACTCTAGCTGCATGACAATCATGCTAAATTTGTTTTTAACATGCATTCTCTACTTACTTGCGCAGCCATGCAAAAGGAAGTGTATATTAAAAGCCCTTTCACTCATTTTTTTACTTGCTTATTAATTTACTTGGGAATTAAATTCTGTTTTCATAACAATTTTTCATCTGGAAATACTGGCTCACATTAACTCTCCCTCCAGAGATTGATGTACTTTATAATAAAGAAATAAACAGTTAAGTTACACAACAGAGCAGGTAATGAAAGAATCTGGCTAAAAAGTTTTCTAAAAATAAGAGAATTCATCTTATATACCTGGAGAGATTTCTAAATATTTCAAAATCCTAAAAGATACTGAACAGTAAAACTATATATATTCAAGACAATTCAATCTTTCACTAATGTGGAAGATGCTACAATCCTATGGGTCCCACTAAACATATTGGCCATCGTTGTATTATACATATTTTGAAGTGCTGGTCATGGTGCTCTAGCCAATGAGATGCCAGAGAAACCAGCTTTTAGTGTACTGGTCTGCCCCATCAGAACTCATAGTCTGAGCAAGAATATAATTCTGTGAGAGCCTACCAAAAAAATTCTGAATCAGTGAAACTCTGACTTTTATAACATTGTTTTTAGTCATATATAACCAACTTGGACATAGAAATTCCTTTTCAATAGCAGTGCTAAAGTTAAAGATGGATTTTTAAAATGACAAATCAAATAGATAACCACTGTATGACATAATCAAACAAGAGAATTAATATTTTCTTTATCCAGTAAAGACAAAAATCTGCCTTGTTGGGTCCAATCTACATTTTTAAAAAAATCAGATAATGAGGATTCTTTGTCACTTATAGTAAAAACAATTTAATTTCAAATAATTTCATGGACTTCTTGATTTTGTATAATACATGTATCAGTTTTCTATTGCTGCTGTAACAAAGGACTCCAAAATAAACGTCTCTCTAAGCTAAAATTGAGGTTTGCAGGTCCATGTTCCTCCCTGGAGGTTCTGAAAGAGAATCCCATTTGCTTGCCTCCTCCAGTTTCTAGAGGCTTCAAGCATTTCTTGACTCATGCTCCCTTTTCCACCTGCTGCTATTATTGTTATTATAGCAATGAAAATATAAACATTTTAAAAATGGTTTAAACTTGAATGAGAGGATTACACCCTCTCTCAATAAAGACATGCCAATTTACCCAGCCTCCGACTTCTTTCCATTCATGCTTGCACAAATCTGACACCAGCCAACTGCTTTCCTACCTTATCCTTAAGTTTATCACAACCCAGTAAGGACAGACTGTACACTGCAAGAAGTAGTAAATTCCATTAAGACAATGTAACATATACTGTTTTTATATTTCATATATGGTATGGTGATTTTTTTACCCTGAGGACACATCTCAGACTACAATAAAACCTTCATAAGCATATACTATTTCACAAACATTGACTTCATTCACAAATTTTTCAGGAAGAGGGATATTGGAAGAGTAGACTATTAGTATCAACATGGATTTTGGAGATCTACATGCCATTTACGAAAGTTACAAAGGAAATTGACCCAGAGATCTTCATCTAACTCGCCTGAGGTCAGTTAGCTAATCTGAGACAGAGTTGACTCTAATAATAGTGATTATTTTTCCCATAATTATGATGCTATTCACCATACACATAAAACAGAGTCAGCTAGTCAGCTGTTGCCACTTTAACACATTGTAAAGAAACAGCTTTGCTAATTTACACCTCAAGGGACTGTATCATTCTGTCCTAGGATGATACTTAGGCTAAGCCAAAGATCAAATCCTACTCAGACCTTGTGTAAATGGTATAAAATGCATGAAATGTTACATAATAAGGAGAAACTTAGTATGTAAAAAGGAGAAATGTCAATTGACAATAAAAAGGGAAGGATGATAAACCTAAACTAATATTGCAGGTAATTTCCATAAGTCAAAAAACCCTGAAAATACTGAACATTTTTTGGATAAATACACTGCTTCTTTTTGATGGATTAAAATTAGAAGAGTACAGCACTTTTTACATGGATTTTTAGGGAGAAATAAAAATGGTTTAGAATCAGTACAGTCTGAGAAACATCATGTCAAGAGTTTGACAGATTTATTTACTTAAAGATTTATTTATTTTTTTTTGTAATCTCTACATCCAACAGGGGTATGAACTCATGATCCTGAGGTCGAGTCTCAAACTCCATTGACTGAGTTAGCCGGCACCCCAAGAGTCTGACATATTTAGAAATTTTGTCATTTTCCTCAAATACTTTAAAATCTGTTTTAAAAAATATATAATAAACATACCTATAGCCTAACCTAATAAACTACAAATATTACTCTGATTTTTAAAACTTCTTTTAAATATTAAATATATATAGTTTCCTTCAGATAATAGAATTGAATTCCATTTTCTAAACTTACAAGGGAAAGCCTCTTAAGTTATCAACATAACTTAGCTTTTTTGGTATCATAAAGGAGAATTAAAATCAACTTACTTGATGTAATAGGGCACTTTATTATGTGAAATGGATCTTTGCCATGGCAGCTGGACTGAAGCTGAAGAAACAAAGGGAGGTTATTGGAAACACTGCTCACCCAAAAGCCTCATGCCATAATGCAGAACAACTGAACACATTTTATAGCCAATTCAATGAGAACTGTTCTGGTTTTTGAGCTGGATTCCTATAATTATGAAATCTGTAGGCTAAACAAAGAGTGGCTTTTTTTTAAAGATTCATTTGAAGCCAGGAAAGAAACAACACAGGTTCAATTTCAAATGCCAACTCTAACTAATTGAACCTGTTGCTAAAAATACTGTTAAAAATCAAGTTTTATTGTTTATAACCACCACAATTGAAAACTTTGTGCTAACCAGAAAATGCACTCTGTATATACTTTTTGATTAAGCTAAAGCCAAAATTAATTTTACCTGGTATATCCAGATTATACACTAGATTTCGCACGACTGAATTTTCCAGATCATTAATAACGTACTTTACTTTGCTTCACAGGAATAACTATCTAGGACAGATGGCATTTAAACAAACTCATTTGTATGAATTTTTAAAAGGAAAGATTAAGATAAACACAGGCAAAGGGTTGTAAAAAACAACAACAACAACAACAACAACAAAAACCAAGGTAATTATTGGATAGAAGAATTCCAAATACTTACTTTCATCTGAAATGCCCAAAAAACACAGTTTCCTAATTTTACATTAGATATCACTATGATTGAGATTTCATACTTTGTTTTAGGTACTTATTTTTGTTGAGGTACTTATTTTTTACACTTCCAGTTATTCCTTATTTATAAAAACATATTATTCCTATATAAATCAATTATTTTAAGACTTATACATGCAAAGCTAGAGCAACTAAGGAATTTTGCTAATAAACAAGCAATTCAAACAAATCTTTGCAATTATCACTAGACCCTCATATAGCCAATTGTCGTCAATGATTTTTTCTGAATTCATGTCATATTAATATCTTACAAAAATAGAGCATTCTAAACTTAGCAAACCATTTTCAAATATATCCATTGATAAGGAAGCCAATAAAAACATATTAGAGCTCCACTTGATACATAAAGAATTTAATAAATACTCAGAAGTGAAATAACTTGCCTTAGAAATAAGGCGGAGCTCAGATATGATCTCAAGATTTCTGACCACTAGTTCAGCAACTTTTCTATTCAACAATTATCCTTCTCTTTGTAACATGTGAGCACTCCCTCCTCCAATTATGTCCATGAAAATAGAAAAGGATGATGAAAACGTGGAAGTAGGTATATTAAATTTCTCATTAGAGCCAACCTCATTTCAGTGTTGGCACCAGGCTAACAAGTCATTTTTATTTTGTGTCTAACTAAACAGACTACTTTTATAACCATGGCTGAAGTCCAAGAAATATTATAAGGTCAATGATTCCAAGCAGCAAGAGATAACAATTATTCAATTTATTAATTGGTATTTTGTTTATACTTCTCCATTTATGTTAATAATTGTTTTGATTCGAAAAACTCCGACCTCCTTGGAATATCAGTGCCATACACTAAAAGGCAACATACTTGAATTTCACAAAGTGCATGTGAATTTTACCATGTTTCCTTTCCTAAAGTGCATGAGTTGGATTTTTACTATGAAAGAATGGTTGCTAGGGTAGGTGAAAGTGTAGGGTTTGGTTTCATCAATACTAATAGATAACTAATCCTAAAAACTGTAAATAGTGTCACAATTATTTATTTATTAAATTCCTCCTTATTTTGGCATTAGTACATAGCTTAAATTAAGATTAAGAAATCTGAAGTAGTTCATACCTAATGAGGATACTGCAAACTTAATGACTATCAATACTGATAGCATCCCAACTTTAGAAATGCATCCTTATACTCAGTATATTGCAGGAAGGTCTACAATCCTCAAAGACAGGCTATCTAAGGGTTCAGGTGTGTGAAACGGAAAACATGTGTGCCTGTGGGGAGGGGAAGGAGGGGAAGAGGGAGAGCATGACTCTGAGGACAGGAAGGGCAGGAAATGACTAATTCAGATTCTTAAAACTGTGAAAATAGAAAAGCCTGACCTTGAATTGAGGTAAAGCAGATTACTGACCATGACAAATGATTAATGGAAAACCTAAATGAAATCAATTTAGTTGGAAGACATGGTATTACTTCAGTTTTTTCTATTATTATAGATACAAAGAAGTTGCCATATTGGGAAATAAGCTGAGCCTTAAGTTTTATTTTTTTTATTTTTTTGAGCCTTAAGTTTTAAACTTCACTTATATTGAACTAAACAAACCTTTCTGACATACGTTTGCCAGGAAAAACAAAAGTAAAGAAATTAATAGTGAAAGCACCAGTGCCAGGAACTGTGTTAGGTGCTGTGAAACTCATTGTGTTTTCTCACTTAATTTTCAAGGTGATCCGAAAAACATAAGTATTGTTATAGTAATTTTAAGATAAAGAAATTAACTTTCGGGGATCCCTGGGTGGCGCAGCGGTTTGGCGCCTGCCTTTGGCCCAGGGCGCGATCCTGGAGACCCGGGATCGAATCCCACGTCAGGCTCCCAGTGCATGGAGCCTGCTTCTCCCTCTGCCTGTGTCTCTGCCTCTCTCTCTCTCACTGTGTGCCTATCATAAATAAATAAAAAAATTTATAAAAAAAAAAAAAGAAATTAACTTTCAGGAATCAACAGGTCTAATGAAAGGCAGAATTAATATTTTAATCTTAATTTGGATGATTCTGAGTCCTACATTCTTGAGCTTCCCCAGCAGTGAATGATAAAGTAGGAGCTTAAATTACTTACATAAGATCTTATTAGCAGTCTGTAACATTTAACATTTCGATTGGAGAATATTACATAAAAATCTAAATATGTGGTTTGGCTACATCTGTAATACTTGACCAGAAGAAAAACTAAGTATGATTACAGTGAACCTAATAAAAATCTCAAAGATTCATGGGGAGCTATTTTTTTTTTAATTTCTAAAGATACAGGTACATTTTAAATTAATAAACACTTTTTAAGAAGAAAAACTAATTAGAAATCTTAAAATATAAAAATGATCTCTTTATTGTGAAAAAGTTCATAACCTTTGCTGATGATATAGCAATGACAATATGATACTACATTAGTTATTATAGCTGATGGTCCAGTGAAAATCCATAGCTAAAGACAAATTGTTTTGCTCCATTTTAAAGACTGTGACAGATCATTACAAGTAATAACCAATAAACAATATTGTAATTAATCTTAATATTACTTCTTATACATTTATCTAATATAAGTAAATATATCTGTAGCAAAGAATATGGCTCCTTGAGGGAAAGTGAGAGAATATACTCATTCATTCAATTAATGAGAACAGTCAACTTTGTTGGTACTTACTAGAAAGAAAATGCTGAGAGGATGGCCCAAAATCTCTATGGGCTTCCTGAAGCTGTTTAAGGCGATCATCCACAGAAACCTACACATATAAATGCAAGAAATAATTTGTTTTGAAAACAATGACTTTAATAATATACTAGATTTAAGTATTTTTTTATTTAAATTCAGTTAGCCAACATATGGTACATCATTAACTTCAGATGTACACTTCAATAATTTATCATTTGTATGTAACACCCAGTGCTCATGACATCCGGTATCCTCCTTAATGGCCATCCCACAATTATCCCATCCCCCCACCCACCTCTCTCTCCAGCATCCCTCAGTTTACTAAATGATGCTATTGCCCAAGATAGGATTCCTGTAAAGACTCTTTATCTCTGGAATCAAAGTACTAGGATTAAAACAGACTTCTGGTACAAAGTGACAGACAGCAAACAGTACTCTTCTAAGCAGTTTATACAAATTAACTATTTTAACCCTCACAATAATCATATTGGGTTATCACCACTTTACAGATGAAGAAATTGGGACACAAAGACCTGTCCAAGGACAGAAAGTGAGTACAGGACAGTATTAATCTGGTGCCAGAATCTATTGCTTTACTGTTCCTCTACATTGCATTAAAAGCAGTAAAGCTCTAAAGCATCTAAAGTTAAGATGTGGCCTTGTGGCCAGGGGCCACTCATCTCTCTTTTACTCTTTTAAAAAGTGCCACAGGAAGCAAATGAAAAACAAGTCTAAAATACTCCCAGGGTTAAAACAAAACAAATCAAAACAAAACAAAACAAAAAAAACAAAAACAAAATAACAAAAAAAAACCAGATAAATGCAGACAGACAGAAAGACTGGTAGATGACAGAGAGATAGTATTAGATGATGGATTGATAGATAGAGGTAGACGGAGAGTACAAAGATTTATGAGAATGGAATCTCTTATTTGCCTTCATGTTTGTGTCCAATTATCTCGACTTGGGGGTATTCAAGTGTATACCAGTCAATTAGTGTAATCTCTAAATTTGTCCTCAAAACTTCCACTGTTAGCTCTCTACATTATGAAAATGCAGAGAGTTGGTATACCAAGAAACTAAATGCAAATTAGTAATGACTGCACATAGCCTACTGACACTTCCATCTTCTTTTTCCTGGTCCTGGTCTATGTAGTGCGAGTCAGATGTTCTGCTTAGATTGTCGATCTTATTTTCAGCTGCCTTTAAATGAAACATGTATACCTCTGGTTCACTGGGAAGTTCTAGTTTCTTCTGGTTAGCTATTTAAATTGCATTAGCAAGTGCTTCGTTCACTAAAGCCAAAAAGCACTCAAGTTCCATACTTTACATTAAGAAGAGAAGATACTAGTCCTGAAATGTAGTGACATTACTACCAGCATGGATTCTTTTCCCTCATATTCAACCAGCAACTAACATCTGTGCTCTAACAGTTACAACACTCAGAGATAAGGATAAGAGAATACATATCCTCTTTTAAGCATAATGTATTCCCTGACTTCTCATCTTTGGAGATAGTGATAATACAAGCAAAAGGCATCACGATGGGCCACAGGAATACCTACATGAAGGTAATGAATTAGGGAAATGGTGCAGAAGGAAAAAAGAGAAAGTCAAACCCATCTGTGTTCCACTCTTTAGAAAATTACATGAGTTTAACAGATCCTGCCTTATTAATACCAGATTATTAACACACTTTTCAAAGATAGAAAAGATTGTTTAACACTATGCAGTCATTTCTTACATTTTCAACTTCATGAAAAACATATGAACCACTAGGTATTCAGTGGTATTTTGAGTTATTTCAGGAAACCTAGTATGTTATATCTTTAAAATAAAATGCTTTTGTGTACCACCTCCAATTGCACATTTGTCTCATTAAATACTGCATTTTAGGCTCCAAATAGAGAAATAGGTAAGAATTATTTTTTCAATATTCCACTTAAGTTATCCTGCTAGTTTTCAGGGGGAAAAAATGATTATGATGACTCCAAGGAACTAGCCACTGAACATTTAGTCTGCAAAGACTAAAACCCAAAACTATTGACTCACATATGTGACTTGCAAATGCTAATATCTAGTAATACTCAACAGAGCTAAAGGTAAAAACACCACAACAGTACAACTGTGTTAACTGAAAAAAAAAATGAATAAGATACCTAAATAGCAAACAATGGAAGAAGGGAGATTTCTTAACTTTTCAAAAGGAAAAAATAAATACATGATTAAAGTAAGAAAAATTACTCCTTCATGAACCATTATGGGAAAATGTTTCTGTAACCTATCACAGGTCTCAATTACCGTGATTTGACCCTGTGCAGTTTTCTACAAATATCATATGAATAGTATATCATAAAATTACACTAAAACCTAGATTCATAAATACATGAGGCCTCTGGGTTCAAGACATGAAAAGACAGATACTTGACGATATTATATGCTACACCTACCAGTAAAGAAGGAGAAAATGACAATGTGCAGTAAAATAATGAGGCAGGTTTTAAGGACCACCTGGGGTGTAAAAGTTGGATCATGAAGAGGGATAAACTGATACCTGCAGAAGTTTCCATCGCATATTAAGGTCATCTAGCTGGCGAGACATCTTTAGAGATGGATGCAGGTCAAGTGGAGACAGCTGACTGGATAAATCATTCACTGTTTTAACTTTTAGGTTGATTGGTGCAATTTCTTCTCTAAATGCCTGGAAGAATAAAAACAAAAATTACGACCTTGGAAAAGAACATAACAGAAAGTGGTACTTTGAACTTTCCTTCAATGAAAATGGCAAGACCAGCTGAGAGGCCATTGACAGCAGTTGTCCACTCAATGACAGTTCAGTTCAGGTCTTTAGCAATGCGGACTACTGGCCACAGAGTCATCCTTCATTACATGGAGTATCTTTTTTTTAAATTTATTTATTTATTTATTCATGAGAGATACAGAGAGAGGTAGAGACACAGGCAGAAGGAGAAGCAGGTTCCTCACAGGGAGCCGGATGCGGGACTCGATCCCCCAACGTGGGATCACGCCCTGAGCTGAAGGCAGATGCTCAGCTGCTAAGCCACCCAGGCATCCCACATAACATGGAGAATCTAAATAGCTGCATGAAAAGAAAAATCATAATGCAAACTCATTGAAATGAATCTACCATTTTATATAATTTCATATGGAAAATGATGGCCATTATTATCCACTTCACTAGTTTCTACTCTTGACTCGATTTTTCATTTTCTTTCATATTTTCCTTCTTTTTTCTTTCTTAATATGGCTACCTTGCTACTTTTGCACCTGATGCAACAATTTGATTTGAACACATTTCCATTTAAAATAAGTTAGAAAGTGGCCAGTAAGAACAAGTTGTCTAGCCACAAAACCTATGACTATTATAAACTCAAGAGCTAAGTTTTCATCCTTTCCAAATCATTATGATCACATGGTTAGAGGAGGGTCAGGAAGAGTGAGGTCTATAAGAAAAGAGGTAAATGAGGCTTAGTGACAAATGCTATCTCTGGGCACAGGACAAAGAAATGGTACAAGTCAGGGTGGAGGATGTATGTAAAGAGGGAAAGAAAAAAACAAAAGATATTTTGGGCCAGTAACAGTAATATGTCCTGTAGAAGCAAACAGAATAATGAAAACACTAAGTTTTCTCCATTCTCCACATAATTCGCCCTGCCTCTATGTTCATGTTCCCTTTTTCCAAGAAAGTCTTTGCCTACATCCCATTGATACCCTACAAGACTCAACGCAGGTGCCCCATCCACCCTATTTCAGGGAAGATTTCCCTGAGGCCCTTCCCTCAGCATTCTTAGCTGAAGGCCCCTCTGCATGTTCCCCAGCATTCTCTCTGATTTCTTGAATCCAGGTAGGACTTTCAGCCAGCACATTTGCAGCCACACAAATGGGGCTTTACGGTGGAGGTCATACTGATTGTTTGGTGCCATACAAGCCAGTTGTTATATATTTTAAATATCATTCCTTATCAGAGCTCTTAGTACATGCATATTCTTGATGCCCCCAAAGAAGAACAGAAGCTTCTTGAGAACAGACACTCTCCAGTATTCAGCACAAAGTCTGTAATACAAGAGGGGAGAATTCACTTCTATTGATGAAGGCCCATAAAAATGATATCTGAGGCAAGATAATGCCAATGTATAATTGGGAACAGAATTGAGTTACTAAAAGAGAACAGTAGATTGTTATTTCTTTAGTGTAATACAAAATCAGAGCTAATCATGTACCAAACTGAACTTATATGTAATAGATGTTGTGAACACACAGCACCAGCCCTCAAATTACATTATTTCTACCATCCCACCCCTTAAGAGACAGAATATGTCTACAAACTTTCTTTCTTCCTTTTCACCATACCAAGTTCAGTTAATGAAATATTATACATCAGAGTGCTTTAACGAGCACGAATTTTCACTGGCACACTGCAATATTAATTTGGCTTCTTCATTACGCTAATAAAAAGAATGGCTCTTTAACCACTTCCTTTCTCCCTTCTCTCTCCAAAACCAGTTACTCTATATAGTTCCCCCTTATATAATATGCACAGGCTAAAAATAATCATTATGGTTGGCTAAAAATAATCATATGGTTCATAAAAATCAAAATAGTATTATGAAAGTACTTGACTTTAAAAAGGAAATTAATTTTAGGTTAATCAGAGAATATGTTTTAGTGTTTCAAAATTCTTGAACATGCTCAAAAACCACAAGAAGAAACTCAAGATGGAAAGTCAGAAGAACAGACCTAGAGCCCAGAGTCAGAGTGAAAGTTACACATCTAGGAGGGAGCAGTGTATAAATAACATCTGGAACTGTGAACATGAAAATCAATGTGTGTAAAGTAAGAAACATTGCTAGAACCCTGAAAGCACCCATATTTCAAAGTCAGAAGAAGGGAAGCTCACAAAGGCATGTGAGTTGCTGGAAAATGGAAAGAAAAATCTTTTCAAGTTGTGATAGTTTTTCTCCCATGGCTGCAGATGTTGAGCTTTCACGGATGACAGACAGATGCACAAAAACAGTTCAATGAGAAAAGCAGTTATATGATAATAGGTGTTCTAAGCCTAAAGAATGAACCACTAACATGGAAGCATGGACAGAAGGGGGGTTAGGGTGGGGAAGGAGAATTATTCAGTCTGGACTTGGAAGAAACCTGAGTTCCTTCAGATTCAGTCTAGAATAATGACAGAACTCAAATCCTTCCAGGTTTCCTCAGTTGCATTTTAACAGTATACATTAATATTCTCTCCTAGATTACTTGGGGGGACTCAAGAATTTTAATCAGCTTTTAAAATCAATGTCTTTGCGTTTTGCAGGTACCAAAGATGAAAAATGAAATGCTAGGAAGTGTTCTTGGGTTTCCATAATTTTAAATAATATGAGCTTGATTTCAAAAGATGGAGAAAGTTTTTCAAAATTAGAGAATAACTTCAAGACAGATTTTTAAAGTCTTATAGAACATTGAGGAGTTTTAATTCTTTCTCTGTAAAAATAATGTTTTTCTCTTATAAACCACAGGTGAAAATATTAAAAGACCTTTGACCAAAAAGGTCGTTGGATTTTATTTTCACGGGTGTTTTATGGCAGTGTGGAATCTTTCTAATAAGAGAGCTTATCGGGCAGCCCAGGTGGCTCGGCGGTTTACCGCCGCCTCCAGCCCAGGGTGTGATCCTGGAGACCCAGGATCGAGTCCCACGTCGGGCTCCCTGCATGGAGCCTGCTTGTGTCTCTGCCTCTCTCTCTGTGTCTCTCATGAATAAACAAAATCT
Source organism: Canis lupus familiaris (assembly GCF_011100685.1). Classification (NCBI taxonomy): domain Eukaryota; kingdom Metazoa; phylum Chordata; class Mammalia; order Carnivora; family Canidae; genus Canis; species Canis lupus. The sequence goes on along the minus strand of NC_049222.1, from coordinate 36,367,844 downwards.
TAAAAAAAATAAGAGAGTTTATCTTTTGCTTTTTAAGAGCTTCCAAATTAAGAGGCTTGAAGTAAAGCAAATTTTAAAATGGTTTCAGATCCACTGTGTGTTTTAATATAAAGAACCAATTTATCACGTTTGGCTGCACTTTCCTATAGAAGAAGAAAAGTATGTGGTCTTCCTTGTTATAAAAACAGAAACATCTGCTATCATTAAAGGTGCTGACTGGCAGCCTGCTGGCAGATGTGGAAAAGAAAAAACCTTCTCCTGTTGGAAGGTGTGTATTCGGCAAATAAGAATGATTAAGGATAATTTTGGGGCCTTAAAATTATTTGATTGCCCCCGAAGCTTTTGTTTTCCAGTTGCTTTGACATATTTAATAATATTTAGCAATACAATAATCAGTGCTTACTTTCATTTGCCAATAGCTTCATTGGGATTTGGCATGTACTTTAGAGTACAGGTAAAACATCTCAGACTTTGAATCCATTTTATTTGGTTTAATGAGATGTGGGTTTTTATTTTCTTTTTTCCTAATAAGATGTTAAAATATTTTAATCCACAGTTTATTCCTTCCTCTTAAATACTAATTGTATTTTTCCTGGCTTTCCACTTAAGTAGAGATTTGAACAAAAGGATTTGGATGCAGAGGTGAGTAATTTCTTTAATCAAATGGAATTAACACCTCTCAGACTTTTAGGTCTTTAACAAGCCTACATATCACTTTTCATTTTTCCTTCAACACTAATCAGACTGCATTAAAAATTGATACTTTCAAATTCAAATGAATAAAGTCTTGCTCCGAGAGGCATCTTTGTAGTCCAAAAAAATATACTGTTTATAAACCAGTGACTTCAAGATTTCTGGTGTTTAAAAACCATCTTTTAAACTGCAAGAAGTGTGTAACTTTCAAATAATCTTTACTAAAAGGCTTTATTTTCAGTTTATTATTTTAAACTCAGATTCGTCCACAGAAATGGTTTTCAGGATGCCAGAGCTGTAGGAAGAGGCCCACTTAATTTATAGAGTTCTGCATATTTCTGTATATTTATAATGAAAGGTGGCAGACATCAACATTCTTTTAGTAATAAAATTTTTTAAGTTTAAAATTTAATAGGTGACTTTTAAAGCTTTGAATTCCAATAGTGGATAAAAGTTGTGCTTAATTACTTAGTATGAGTGAGGTCTCTACAATGAAAGAGAAGAGTAAGAAAGAAATTATGAAAACTCTACCACTTACCAGCTATGTGGGCTTGAGCAATACCTGCACTTTCACCATTTGTAAAATGGGCATGATAATACCTACCTCATTGGGGTGGTGTGAGGATTAAAAGAGGTATCCATGTAAAGTGGGTACATAGCTTGGCACACAGTAATCCTCAATAAATGCTAGACATTATTATTCCTATATCTACACACATATATTTACTTATGTAATTTGCCTGTATATTCATTTCACTTCCTAGACCCTTCTCCTTCCTTTTCAGCCACATGCATCAAACAAAGGGAAAATGTTATCCAAGTCTGTGCACAAAACGTAGGTCTTTTGCAATAAAAATGCCATTCATGATATTGATATTGTTAATCTAATACCTTCTGATTTTTTTGTTGATTTATTCTTTGATTTGACTCATGGCTACCTTATAGTTTACTATGCTATCACAAACCCTACTACTATGTCTCTTACTGCCTAAATTCTACTAAATTTTTGGGGGGTATGTTCTATAATATAGGAGCCAAAGGGGCTCTAGACCACAGATCTATCATCCTTAATTTTGGGCAATTCCTGACCGCAGACAAAATTTATAGCTAAGCTAATCCTTCCATAATATATTCAGACAGTGAGATGAAATTTTTACATGAAGACCTCAGTCTGAAACAGTATGTTTTTTATTAAATCCCTAAGTCCAACTACCAATTTTCAGGAAATACAGAGTAGAGAGGAACCTGCCCAACTGCACTATGTGGATGCCATTCTGCAAAACCCAGGCTATAAGAAATACTATAAAACAAACAATTCAGTTTCTTAAACAAACACATTGTAAAGAAAACCAAAAGGGTATAGAGGGAAATCTAGAGATTAAAAAGGACTTCGCATTATTTTTTTAAAGCAGTTAAGTGTTTAGGGACACAGAGTTGGGTAAAAAAGAAGTATAAGGAAAAATAAAAGTAAATTATTGTGAAAGTTTCATTAGTTGTTATTCTGGTGGGGAGGGGTTCTGATAGTGAGGGGCATATGGAAAACATCTGTTGTGTCTGGGAAATCTCTATCTCCTGATTTTGGTGGAGTTGTCACGGGGTTGGCTTCATAAAATCTCTTATGACAGTTTTTATATATGACTTTCTTTGTGTTATATTTAACAATAAAACATTTCTTAAAATCCTTATCTGAGGCAGTGGTGCTGACCATGGTTTTTTCAATGTGATCCTGCAGTGAGTCGATAAGTAAGTCTCCCACAGGCTTCCAGCCATTCCTCACAGCCTCCGCCTCCTTCATGTCAACATCCAGGTCATCCATGGCTCCCTGCAGGTCTCTGAGCTTCTCCAGTGCCTTGTCCACTTGCTTTTGCCAATTGCTAGTGACAGCATTTAGACTTTCCCACTTCTCTTTGACTTCAGAAGACTGTTTGCGCATGGCCTTGGCAATCTTTTGGGCTCTTTCCTCAGGAGTCAATTCTGTGATTTAAAAAAAAAAAAAAAAAAAAAAAATTTGGAACCTGATCAACAGCCAGGTGTGAACACCACCTTTTGAAGGGTTGCCATCAGGTACATGGAGACATTGTTTACACAAATCAGGGGAAGAAAAAATTTCTCTCTACTCCCTTCACCTTCACCAATGGATTCCCTGCTATTTATCAAAAGAAGAAAATAGTTACACAGAGTAATAAGTGGCCCAGTGGCTTCAGTGACTTGAATTTTAATATATTTACAAACCTTGAAATGTAACACAATAACTCAAAAAACAAAAGAATTTTTCTTTAACATAAATTCAGTTATATAAAATCCAAAGACAGTCTTTTTCATTTCATTGTCCTCAATAAAAATGGGAAATATAGTTAGGAGAGAAACAGCTTTAAGTTACGAGGAAAGACTCTGAGAAAATAAGGTTGAATTATCATGTTCCTTAGAAAAAAATAACTGAAGACAAATAATATATCTTAGCTACTTCATCATTGCTGAATCTGTATGGCAGTTCACCTTTAATATAGGGTACTTTCTATAGTCCAGACATGTAGCACATTCACAAACACTTCAACAGGAATACAGCAAGATTTCAAGGACCATCCCAAATATTTCATAGATTTCAAAGATTCCAGGATATCTGAATTAAAGTCAGACTTTCAGACAGGAAAGGGTAGGCATAATGCAAGGCCCTGCAAAGGCTACAAGACGAGCAAAAGAAAGAGGCAGAAATGAAAGTCAAGTTCAAACCCAGCTGTCAGAAACACAGAGATGAGAAGCTGACAAGAAGACAAGGGCAAAGGAATTTGATGAAAATAAAGCAGACACCCTCAAAGCAGTTTAGGTAGATTGCCAACTGAACACTCCTGGTCTTCAGTTCTCTCCATATCCAAGGCAATCCCCTTTCCTATCTCACTGCTTTGATGGTTGTTCTGCTGGGTCCACTGAAAACAGAAGCAAGTCAGAAACATACAATCAAGGTAAACTTTGGATTAGTTTAAGATAGAAATAATTATTCTTCTCTGTGATAAGATCCCAACTTTTAGTATCAATCACAGTGAAGCAACTCCACTTCACTTCAAAATATTTCATAGCATACGTAAACATGAACTGAAGTTCACTGAAGTTCCTGGTAAGAGGAACTAAATAAATAAAGCCAGCTCTCCCGAATCATAACTCATATTTAACATAAATTCGTCCCCCTGTCTTTCTTTAGTATTATAACAAGTCAAGTTGAAGGGGACAGAACACATATTCTTACCTACCTATATTTCCAGAACAATTCTAGACATCAATATTTAGACTTAAAAACAGCTGTAATGAATCTCTGCGAACCAAATGGACCATGAAGAGTTCAGAAGCTACAGAACTCCGAATTACACTGCTGAACTGCTAGAGGCTGTAGAGAGTCATGAATAATCCCTTGGCAACTGAACTGATTACCAGGAGATTCCATGTTATGATAGGTAGATAAACTGATTCCACCAGGAAGTGATAAATAAGGAAAACAAGTGAATTAAACACCCAGCTTCTAGGAGTGTTTGAGCTGGGATACAGTCCAGGACAACAGTGCTGGAGGAAAAGTAGGTCATTAGGCAAACCTTATTTAAATCCCTAAGTTAAAAAATGAGAACTACATCACACTTATATACAATATATTTAATATAAATATAAAATGCCATATTTTATATGCTCTGTTTCTATAAATGCTTATCATGAATAATATAAAATATAGAAAATAAATAAATGTTATTTATGTGAGATGAAAAAAGTCACTCTTACTAGTCCCATGAGAAAGGGAGTGGTAATTTTTATGATGGCAGCACCTGTGTTTGTTAATAAGTCACTCAGGCTTTTCCAAAGATCTATTTTAAGCACTTGTGTTTCACTGGCTTTTGTAAAAGAAAAAGATACAGTACTAATTTCTGAACAGACAACTTAATTATGATGATTTTTCCCTGGATAAAGTAAAAAACTGTTTCTGAGTCAGTCACTGAATAACCTGGCAGGGAGACACACAGCTTCTTTGTCCTGTGACAAAACACTCAACATGGATGGGACATTTTTGTCTTCACTTAATGTAAAATCTTTTGATTGAGCAGTCCCTTTGTGTGGTATTTATTATATAATTCCTACACAAGCAGCTAGTCAAAAGAAAAGAAAAGCTCTGTGTTCAATTCCCCATCTGTTTGCCAGAAAGGATACCTATTAACTGATCACAGAGTCAGAATAAAAGTGCCTCCCTATTACAGTACCAATCTCAGTTTAATGCATACTTTAAACCAAGAACAGAGGGAAGCGTGAAACCAAACAAAAATTTTTCAGAACGTTTGTGAAACAGGTAACAGGTAGCAACAGATGAAATATCAAGTCATGATGATGTGGGGTTAAGAGAATAGAAAAACAAATGAAAGCAGCAAACACACACACACACACACACACAGAGAAAACAAAAAAAGAGAAGAAACTAATAAAAGGATATAATTACATTTGTAAAATCCTCTAGTTGTTTGAAAATCAAAGGACTGTTTCCTTCAAAATTTCTGAAGAGATTTTTTTGCCATAAATTTTAAGACCCTCATGCAGGAAGTGGAGAATCTTTCAGACCCAGTGGTTCAGAATTCAGAGTACATATTAGAAACCCCTCTGAGAGTTTGTTTGCTTGCCTGTTTGTTTTTACATACAGATCCCCAGAGGCCCTACCCCCCAAAATTAAGAGATCAGATTTAGTTGGTCAACAGTGAAGGGCAAGATGGGTATATTTTAAAAGCTTCCCAGATGATTGTAATGTGTTGCCAGGACAGAGCACCGCCAGCTTCCTGGCTTACAAATTGATCTCTCTGGTCCCTGCTGCTGAAGCTGGAGTATTTCCACTCCGGTGAGTTGTGTCATTCCCACGCAACTGGCAGGGCCACTAAATACTGGAGACCACAGAGCAAATGAAGCTCAGAGATAAGAGGGTAATCTAATTTGCATTTGAAAAGGCAGTAATAGAGGCTAATCTGAGAGAAGGAGGAAACAGCAGGATAAAAACCAAATAAATTTACTGACAATTTTCAGACCAGAAGAGCTTTTTCTGTCACTTTCCTATTCCCTGAAGTGTGTGTGTGTGTGTGTGTGTGTGTGCACGTGCGTGTGTGTCCTTCTCTGGATATTTTTGAGGGGCAGCACTCTTTTTCCATTCTCGTCCGGAACTTCAGGCCTTCCCTTTTAACTGAACTTCAGGCCTTCCCTTTTTAACTTCAGGTGCAATTATATTTACTTTCTATATTTATATTATACATTTATACAAAACATGTAACAGGTTAATTTTTGTTAACCATATTGTTATATTAATTTCGTACTTATATAATTTAAAATAGTGATTTATTATGTTACAATAGATACCTATCTTTTAAGACAGATTTAGTAACAATCTTTTAGAAAGAAGAGAAGAAAAAGAAAACAAAAGAGGGAAGAAAGCAACAATCAGACCTAAATTTTCCTCTCTTGTTCAATTATTTTTATTCTTCAACTATGCAAATTAATTGGTGGTATTTATACCTTACTATGCCATGGAAAGAAAGACTGCCCCATGATTCCCTGGAGTGAGGTAGGCAAACAAAACTGGACCAAGAGCAGAGTCTAGGGTTGGGGCCAGCCATGATTGTATCATGCCCTTTGCTCCTAGGAGAGCTAAATGATGCTCATCTCACTTTTATCAAGTGGGAACTCATATTTCTCAGTGGGAAAACTTTTTGTACAAAGGGCTTCATTTACCTCTAAAATTGAATTTTTTTTTAAGATTTTATTTATTTATTCATGAGAGATGCAGAAAGAGAGGCAGAGACGCATGCAGAGGGAGAAACAGGCTCCACACAGGGAGCCCAATGCAGGACTCGATCCTGGGACTCCAGGACCATGTCCCTGGCTGAAGGCAGATGCTTAACCACTGAGCCACCCAGGCATCCCTAAAATTGAATTCTATAAGAAAGCCAAAGCCAACATATATCTCAAAGAAATCTTAACAGTAGAGAGGAAAATAGTCTCCTTATGCATGCTTATACAAAAACATTTTACAATAAAAAAATTAAATTACATGTTTCTCCAATGAAATAATATAAAACTCTATTAGAATCAGCCCAATTGCTTTAAAGATCTTCCATATTTATTGCATCCTCTTTTTTTCAATAGGAAATTGACATTTATAACTTCACTGTGACTTTTTATTTATAGGTTCTAAAGTCTTATGTCATACATGTTTTCTTTCTTTCCATCTTGGTTTGGCAATATCCAGTCTAGAGACCAGTATGTCCTCAATATATAATTAGTGAATTGAGCTGGGCTCAATGGAACTTTTAGCTTAACTCTTTCCTGAGAATACTCAACTTTATAACTTCAAGTGGAAATCTTTCCATTTATTTTTCCTTCCTCCTCCCTACACTGATCTAAAGTGAGTTATAAAAAAGGTTTTTACCGTGAAAGAGAAGGATAAACCTTACAAAGTTATTTCAAGTATGGTAGTTCCAAATATCTTACTTGCACTGTTCTTTTTTTTTAACATGTATTTCACCAAGTGATGAAAAGGAAATATTAAGACAAGCAAACATAGGGAAAAAAAATTAAAACCTTCCAGAGTAGCATTTTCACTCCTGGACAATCTAGTGTATGGAAAGATTAGGAGATCATATGCCATTTCAAACACTAACAAATTATGTAATCATAAACATATTCCTTATCTCTTTGAACTTCAGTTAGTAACTATAAAGTAACTGGCACATGCCTGGCACACAGGAGGGCGTCAACAAAGGTCAATTTCTTTTATGATTCCTTTTATGATTTTATTACTAAGTCTGGGAGGTTTAGACATCTGTAGGGATTTTTAGACAAGCAAACCAATAGATTAGCTAACAAGAATTCATAGGAAAAAAACAAAGCACTCCCATGTCTAGAGACTCGACTTGCTCTTTCTCTCGTTCTCTAACTGCCCTCCATTTCTCTCTTTCCTTCATAACCAAAAGGTGATTAAAATAATGGGAAATATATTCTCTTCACGTTTTCTGATTACATGATTAAGATTAACTTAATCTCTCTGATGATCAGTGTTTAAGAGGACTCCACCCATTTCCTATTTTGTATGATGATAACAATCATTATGAACTAGATTACAAGTGCATCATCAAGGGCCATCAGCTGATTACTGTAATATTTCTAATTATGTTAATCTATATATTGTAAGAGTGACAATAGTAAGATGTTACCCAGACTAGATTAACCTGTTAATGTGAAGCCTAAATCTTTCAGTAGGAATATCATAAAGATGATATGGATTCATCCATGCTGCCAAGGGGTTTCTTAAATCCTTAAGTGGGGAAAAAAAGGACAGTGAACAGAGACATTTAGAGAAAAGCAAGAACTCCAAAGTAAAGAAATTTAGGGAGTATCTTCCACAAAAACCCACATGCAAAGTCTTAAGAGAGAGAAGGAAAATGGAGAGGAAGCTAGAAATGCAGAGCACACTGTGGAGGGAGATAAATGGTGCTTCTGTTCAGAGGTAAATGGAGGTAGAACCAAAGTCAAGACACTTCTAAGTTTTATTCTTCTTGTAAAGTGAGCCAAAGTAAATAAACCCAGCATTGAGTTGCGCAAGAAGTAAGGACAGATTGTTAAGAAAATTCACCTCTAAGGAAAGGAACAGGAATATAAGAGATGCCATGGAACAGAACTGGCTAAACCACCTGACATCCAGCTTTCAATCTTCTGTAACTTAGTATTCCCTGAATGTCCTCATCCTAATGGCCATTTTGTAATTTATTCAAGTCATTTATGAGTGCTAGAACAGCTGCAGACAGGTCACTGGGGGTTGAGGGATGGCACTGCAAAGAAAGAAGGGAAGCTGGGAATGTAAAATCCAGGAGGGAAAGGATATGTTTTGTTCACTATTGTATCTTCAGTATCTAGAATACTTAGCCATTCTTGCAGAAGAAGTGAAGTATGTCTTATGTTTATGTAATGCCATAATAAGTGAGGAGTTTAACTGAAGAGAAGATTTTACGTCTTTGCTAGCCTTAAACTTCTTTAAAAATGGCAACTCCTCTAATTCACTCTAGAAGATTACAGCTTTCCAGAGGGACAACAAAAACAACAACAAAATAAGTACACCAACCCATTAAAAGAGTTTAGTATCCCCCTATTCTTTATGTTTAAAAAAGTAACTTCCCAGATGTCTATTACAACAGAATACATACATGTAAAATACTGTCATCCTTTTTATGAGGCAAATGTAATTTATGGATGGTTGCAACAGTGATTAGAGAATATAACAGATGGTAAACAATTAATTTAAAATGTTGTGCCCATCAAACTACCTTTGTTATTATATAATTCTTCATCAAGAATGTTGATATGTTTATTTAAATTGGATTTCATTACTATGGTACTCATTGTCATGCAAAAAAGTTTTAGAAATTTTTACCCAATCAGTAGGCTTAGTCAGCCAACACATATATTTTAGGAAAGCTGAAGACTAGATTCATTACACCCATACATACATTATAGAACTTTAATTTGGGAAGGATCACATTGCTGCTCTGTATTTAAGAATACTGAAAAAGAAAGCAACATTATATTTTTCTATGCTTTTTCATGCATTACAACATTACTAATCTAGTTTGGATTTGAGAAGCTAATTAAATTATTGTCTTGGTCTATAGGCCTGAAAGCTATGATTTATCCTTCAAGTTTTTATATGAAAATTAAAAAGACAAAGTCTAACATTGCCCAACCACCTTTTCTCCTGATGCTAGAAATTAGTGAACTGGTATGCCATTCTATTAAGCAGCCTGGTATTTCAGTAAAGAAAAAGCAACAGCAAAGGGAAAAGTCAAGAGTTACAAAATGTATTTAATTATTGTATGACATTTCTTTAAAGTCAAAAAATATAGAAAATTATTTCTACTGTATAGCTGGAAGTACTTATGATTACTGGGGTAATGAAGAGAGTATACTATGGTGGTTAAGAGCACTAAGTTTGACACTAAGCCAGACATGGGAGTTTCAGCTCTGTCATGAGTGACAGGAGCTTCCACACCTCTCAAAGACTTAATTTCCTTATCTCAAATGGGTGGTAACAGTATTCATACCTCAATGAGTCGTTACGAGGATTAAAGGTAACAAGGTATGTGAGGTACCTGGCATAGTGCCTGGCACACTGTAAGCACCTGATCAATGTTGCCTTGTGAACATCTATGTCTACTAACATTTCTCTCCCTTTCTTCTTGGGCATTGGCTCTTCCCCCATTTAATATTATTTTTGTAGCATGGGTGTGCCAAATCCCAGTAGACTCTGAGCTCCATGTTACTCAAGCTGAGTCCATAAGAGCCCTCTCCTGTAATGTGCTGGATTGAAAGAAGCGCTGTCTCTCCTTGTGGTATGAGGTATGTGATCATAGGAAAGCTAAGAAAATCAAAACTTGTAGAGGGAGACAGGAAGACAAAGAAAAAAGGCTTCTGGGTGGCATTTCAGTCCCTGTGGCTGGCTGTGACCTTGCCCTTAATGTAATTTGGCTATGGGAGTTAATACATTTCCCCTTGTGCCTTTGCTTATGGATGTTGGGTGTCTGCCATTTACTATGACTAGGGTTCTAATTAATAAAGCTGTTACTAGGAAAACAAAAATGCCCTGAGAGAAAACACCCATCATTTTTACTAGCCTAATTATTTAGGCTATAATATGTAATTTGGTCTCATTTTATGAGATGCAAGGAAATAATTACTGCCATCTCTTCCTGTAAACTTAAGTTATATTAAGAATCAGTATAAAAGTAACTTCTACTAAACTATATGATAATTCCACATTTTCATTCATTTAATGATCGTGAAATTTTATTCACACAAGTTTGCTAATATTGGCATAAAATGGACTCACACAGTGGACTGAAAATGTCATTTATTACTTCATTACATCATATATAAGATTTTGCATAAGAGAAAAATACTCCTAATAATTATCTTTTTAAAATACTATGAAACATTTAATATTTAAAAGAAAATAGTACACCGTGAGTTTAAATATTAACTACTAGTAAAGAAAAATAGCCAGCTGTCAAAGATCAAAGATGAAAAATATTAATCCATAATACTTTTGTATCTGAAAAATGATCAACCATTAATCAGAAGTACAGACATACATAATTATATGAAGTACACACACACACAATAATTTACAAAGTATAAAAAGAATAAATAAAATAATAGATGTCCTTTTTCCAGGACTAATCATTAAAAATGAAACAGAATCAACTCATCAAGTATAACAGGCTGAAAAAGAAATGATGTTCTAAGAGCCTGGAATAAAATAATAGTTATAGCAATAGTAATGCCTTAACTGGAATAGATTCTAAAGAGGACTCATGGGGGAATTGATAAATAAAATAATGCAATCTTTTTTATCTTAAAAATGAAAAGCTGAGAAGAGGAAAAGAGCTTGTCTATACCCACAGATACAATAAATTGTACAACTTTCTAAATACTTTTGGAGGTGATCTATCCTATAAAAGTGTTTGCAGGCTTATTTAGCAATTGATACCATAACCTCAAATCATAAAACATAGATGCACATTTGTGCACATGCACGCCGGCATCTCTATGCGGTGTGGAGACAGGGATGCTGATGTGAAATCACTAACTCCTCTGTGCAAATCCGACTTTTAACCTGAACTGCAGGTGACACAGAGGTGAGAAAGCACATGTTCTCCTTGATTATCTCGAGAGGTTTAGGGGCTGAAGTGGGCTAGGCTGACTATGGCTAAGTCCACAGGTGTCCTGTACGTCTACCTTCACCATGCAGCCAGGTGATTTTCAGAAGGAAGTGCAAGCTGGGCTGAGAACAGTCAGGGGTAAAAGAAGGCAGGGGAATTAAGGGAGAAACCAAGGAACAGCAGTGCAGGGTGATAGGCTCCAGATTCCAAAAGTAGAGGAGTCAAGTCAGTGGCCAATAAGCAGAGACACAGAGGAGATAAAAAAGGAAGAGATGGTAAAAGTCAGCCAAAACACTGCAGGTTAAGAAAGGTCACCCACATAAAAGCTTTGAACTCTGTTCCTGGATCTACCCCGATGTTAGCTGGTGGCCTTGTTCCACATCACAGTATTTTCTTGGTAGAAAGAAAGTAAGAAGAAAGGAAGGAGGGAGGGAAGGAAGAAGAAAGAAAGGAAAGAAGGAAGGGAGAGAAAAAAAAAGAAAGAAGAAAGAACAAAAGAAAGAAAGAAAGAAGAAAGAAAGGAAGGAAAGGGGAAAGGGGGGAGGGGAGGGGGAAGGAGAAACAGAAAGGGGAAGGAAGACAGAGAGAGAAAGGAAAAAGCATCTTGCTTTATGTGCCTGACTCATTGGGATAGTTAGAGAGTGGTTTTAGAAGTACAAAGAACAAAAAAAAAAAAAAAAGAAGTACAAAGAACAATACAAAGATGATGAGAGATTTACTCTTCTTTCTACCTTTTCACAGATATAGACCAGGTGATTAAAATCAAATGAAAAACAATTCAATGTGTTAAATGACATGATACAGATGTAATCAAATTAAAAAGTTTCATATTGCTCAAACCAGATAAGGGAGGGCTACTGATAAAGCTGTGAACTCCACAAAATATCTGTAATTATTCAGACGATTTCAGTTCAATTAAAAATCATATTTACTTAAGAACCATTTATAAGTGGAATGAGTTATTCTGAGTTAGTGCTCCAGACAGCTACACCTTACCTATTTAGCCCTGTGTTTTTATGGCTGCCATTTAAAAAAGAAATATACTAAAATATAGTATAAATTCCTATGCCTTCTCATAGCTGATTTATGTTCTGTCTTCAAAAATAAACCATAATTCATAGCTCAGTTTTTCTTTTATTGTAAAAAACCCCAAAGACTCTCTGTTTTGTTTTATTTTAGAAGTCTCATATATCCTTTCTATAATTTCTTTCTCTTCCTTGCTGTCAAACTGCCAGCAGTCATCGCTCACTGCTACCCTTTTCCCTGTCCTGACATTTCCACTTTGCCACATATCCACAACTCACTGGGAATCAAGTTAAACTAGTTACAACAGTATCTAAAGTAGGAGTTAATACCTCTGAGAGAGCAGCTTTGCTATGAGTAAGGGGAGGATCTTCACTGTATTTGCTGTATAATATCTATTTTTGGCTGCCTAGATCATTTTTCCACACTCTTTCAGCTTCTCAATAAGTGAGAAAGGTCACTAAGCCAGGGAAGGGCTGAGCTCTGGATACAGATCTTGGCAACACAGCAGAGAGATGACAGGAAAGCATGGAGAAGAGATGAGAGAGAGAAGCATCAGGAAGACACTGAGCCTTCGACAGTTGGGACAGGATGAGCAGGGGCTGGGTGGGCAAACAAGGAAGGAGTCAGAAATCAGGTAAAATAGACCCACAGGCAGAAAAAAACAAACAAACAACAACAACAACAATAACAACAACAACAACAAAACAGGATAGGTGGCAACAGGATAAAGGCAAGGAAGACCATAACTGGCAGATCGTCCCTAGCAGTTTGGTGTCAAATGGACATCAGTTTGGGGAGGAGAGAGAGAGAGGAGAGACTGCTACCCAGTAAACTGAGGCCAATCCCTGTGCAGCTTGTGTGCCAGGTGTAGGAGCTCAGGTGCCATCCTAGAGGCTATTGGTGGTTTTTAAACCAGGGGAGCAAATGCCAGTTCTGAGTTTCCGATTTATCATTGTACTGTCTATGTTGATGCAAAGATACCAACTGAGAAAGAACTGACAATACTCCTAACAAGAAATGGCAAGGGCTTAAAGCCAGGCAGTAATATTAGTGATTTTTATTTTTTTTTAAGATTTTATTTTTTCATGAAAGACACGAGAGAGGCAGAGACACAAACAGAGGGAGAAGCAGGCTCCATGCAGGGAGCCCAATGTGGGACTCCATCCCAGGACTCCGCGATCACACACACCCTGGGCCGAAGGCAGGTGCTCAACCACTGAGTCACCCAGTAGTGATTTTTAAATATTTAAAATATACATACTCAAAAGATGATAAGGGACTAGATCTTAAAAGTTCTTATCACAAGGAAATAGAATATGTAACTGTATATGGTGATGGATATTAGCTAGACTTATGGTGATTGGCTTATAATATATACATACATCAAATCGTTATGTTGTATCCCTTAAACATCTACAATGTGTCAATTATATCTCAATAATAAGGGGGTGGAGGGGAAATACCTAGCAGAGCATACCTTATGAGATTCTTTATCAGCAACTTATCATTTGGTTGAAATAATTAATTTGCTTCTTTTTAATAGCCTTTGTCAATTAACAGATGCCTGAGAGCAATTCATACCTATATTACTGGGCAGTAAAGTAAAATGCCACAGGTTGCCTCACACACACACACACACACACACACACACACACACAAACACATAACACTATAAGAATTGATAATTGAAAAAAACAAAAAAAAAAGGAGCTGGAAGAAAAAAGGCATTTAGAAACATGCAGAGAAGTACTTTCTGAAATAGTTACTTAAAAGTAAAGAGATGGATCCATTTGGTGTATACAGAGCATATTCAATAAATAAATGCTTATTAAATAGAATAAAAAATCATATCATTTCTCCCCGCTCTATTCCCTTTAACAGTGAGTACTTCACGTAGCATCACACAAGATAACTAATGTTCAAATGCTCTCTATTTCTGATAGCAGCTCTACATAATTCATGGTAAACAACAAAAGTATAAAAGCTATTACGGATAATTTTCTTTCATTTACTTTTAACAGCAGGTAAAATCAGCCACCATTGCAGAAAGCAATATCACAAAAGGAGGAAAGCATAAAAATTGCAAATCATAAAAAAAACAAAAAGAAAGAAAATCATAAAGTTACATTAATGACTTTTTCTCTTGCCCCCCCCAATAGAATATTTGAAAGAGGGCTTAGAAACATACCTAATGTAACAGCAAAATAAGAACTCAAAAAAGTGATATTATCTTACCCCTGAAATGGACTAACCAGGAGAAGGAAAATGTATAGCAAAGTGAAGCTTTAGTGATACAATAACACTTTTTTACTGCTATGAAGTAGATTATAAAATGCTTCCTCTATTCACTGGAAAGTACTGGGGAAGCAGGGAGACAAGAAACTCAGATTTAAGGTGAATTTCAAATTGGATAGGGTGAGATGAGTAAACTTATTTTTCTTCCACGCTTAACATCAGCAATTGTAATAGTGCCTTCTTTCTTGTATTGAGTTGAAATGTTCTGTCCGACTTTCCAGGTCCTCTGCAATCTGAACCAGACAGCACGTACAAGCCCCTCACTGCCACCTCCTGCCCAGGCACAGGGCCGCTTTGCTCCTCACTGCTGCACTGCTGCTTGTGATGATCCTGTCCCGGTGGGTCATTCCTCTTAACTGAGCCTGCTCACTGACCAAGCATCGTCACAGGTGCGCTCAGCTCATGCACGCATTCATTCAGCAACTGTGCATTAAGCACCCAATTTGTGTGTATGTGTGTAAGCTGGGTGCATAGACGTGTGTGTGTGTGTGTGTGTGTATAGTACACACATAAATGTGATCTTTTTTTTTTTTTTAGAAGATAGTGATCTTGATGGTAAATTTATTCAGTCTGAAGTAGAACTACTCTGACAAAGGCTGAGTAGGAAAATAGCTACTTTTCCAAAGGCCTGCTCCAGTTTCGGCCACAAAGAAAGCATTTTTCCAAATGTACTTTCCTTACAAGTAATAAATGTTCATGAATTATGCTGCTGGACACAGCATGAGGCAGTCTTTCAGATCTGCCTTCACTATGTGAAGTGAATGATGAAAAAATATTTTGAATGGCATGTTTGTTTTTAAAAATGCATCAGAATGCTTTTATTGCCAACAGTGAAAAATCACAATAAAGATCTATGTTGGCCTCCAAATTCATCTCTTAAATTTACTGTGTGACTGACTGCTATTTCCTACTAAGGCAGTTACTGTTTCCATTTTCAGCCAAAGTACATAAAGAGTGCATAAATAGGTTAACTTTTTTTTTTTTAAGATTTATTTATTCATGAGAGACACAGGGAGAGGCAGAGACACAGGCAGAGGGAGAAGCAGGCTCCATGCAGGGAGTCTGATGCGGGACTCGATCCCAGAAGTCCGGGATCATGATCTGAGCCAAAGGCAGATGCTCAACCGCCAAGCTACCCAAGTGTCCCAGGTTAATTTTAAACTACCTAAATTCTGTTGTCTGCTTGGAAAAGAAAAGTGTTTACTTTGGAGTCTAATTTTAAAAAGCAATCTGTAAAAACAGAAGCTTAAAAAGATCTTTATGATTATTTAAATATTTCTATGTATTTTATTTTATTTTTTAATATATATTTTTTAATTTATTTATTGATGAGAGACACACAGAAAGAGAGAGAGTCAGAGACACAGGCAGAGGAAGAAGCAGACTCCATGTAGGGAGCCCGACATGGGACTTGATCTCGGGGCTCAAGGATCAGGCCCTGGGCTGAAGGCGGTGTTAAACTGCTGAGCCACTCGGGCTACCCTGAACTGTATTTTAAATATCACTCCTCCAGTTGCAATCATTTATCACGTAATGTGTTTGAATAGAAGAAATGTACATTTTTCTTTCTCAAAGAAATTACTTTTAGTTACAGCATGCCTTTTACCAAATCTATTTGCAGTTAATTTCCTTTTAAATTAAGAATATTGACGTATACATTTTATTTTTTAATATAAAAATCTGGATATTAAATAATGACATATTGGATTAAACTAACGAATACTTGGAAGAAATTTTTTTTATATCAGATCCTGAAATGCTGAGAGGAAATTTCCTACTTGATGTCGGGTTTTTGTTCCCCTCACATGTGTTTTTATGATGTATGAAAAAAAAAGCTCACCTGTTTTTTTAGCTTGTTTTTTTTTTTTAAAGATTTTATTTATTTATTTGACAGAGAGAGAGAGAGAGAGATAGGGAACAAGCAGGGAGAAAGGCAGGGGCAGAGGCAGAGGGAGAAGCAGGCTTCCTGCCAAACCCAGATCCCAATGTAGGGCTCAATCCCAGGACCCTGGGATCATGACCTAAACCAAAGGCAGATGCATAACCCATTGAACCACCCAGGCGCCCCAATCTCACCTGTTTTTGATTGCAGGTCTCTTCTTGGTTCCTCTGGGGCCTCAATTGGCTGATCAGCCAGGAAAACTCGAGCTTGGTCTATAGCATTCAGGACAGAATACTCTTTCTCCTTTAACTCACGTCTCAGGGCCTTTGCAAAGAGAAGCAAAAGTTGAGTTTGTAACCTACTGTGTTCACCAAGTAATGAAACATCTTCAATTAGACTACTGACCATACTTGTCAAGGGAATGACTAATATACCCTTTAAGCAAAGTTCGAAGTGAAAATATAAATTTGACACATACGAATGATGAAACATGAATAAAAGCAAAGATGATAGGGCTTAAATATGCAAAACAAAAATCTTTAACGTGTTTACCTAAGGGAAACTGTTATAGTATATTTGAACTTACACAAAATGTAGTTTTAGGGTTATCACTACTGTCAGATTGCTAAAGTAAAATAGCCTGTTCAAAGATACCTTTGTCTTGTAAGACTGACAAAAAAAATTACATCCAATGGTACAGAAGAAGGCAATTTCACAAGTAGTAATGAGATCCTCGAAGTGTTTTACATTCTTTAGAATATATTAAGGAAAAAAACTAAGAGATGGAAACAAATTAAAGTACATGAAATCAAAACTAAACCAAAGAGAACACATAAAAGACAGTCTCCAATTATCTTCCAATACGTTCCATCTCTCATGCTGAGGCAATTATGATTTTTCCCTTGTGAGGTTTTTCATGCAAATTTATGATTCTCAGAACAGTCTGCCTTTAGTACTTTTGTTCTTTTAAGTGGGGTTAAACTTTCACCTATGCTCCCATAAAATGTTTGATGATTAGGACTCTAATTGACTAGAGTTTAAAAACAAAGCTCACTCACTGACTACTGTAAGGTAAGAGGAAATGAAGATTTCCTCATGTACTATTTGAATGCTGGAGCCAAATAGAATTGTTGCTAATATTATTGTTATCCTCTTAAAATTATGTACATAAACACCTGCTAGGTCTAATATTTTGCTTCTAGTGCACTTCTCTGACAATGCATTATGAAAACTCTGTTTTTTTTTTGTTTTCTAAAATATTGTATTCTAGTACTACTTTAAAATCAATACAGGTTTTGCCTCTAAATACAATTTTTTAAAAAAATATTTTATTTATTTATTCATGTGAGACACACACACACACACACACACACACACAGAGGCAGAGACACAGGCAGAGGGAGAAGCAGGCTCCATGCAGGGAACGTGATGTGGAACTCGATCCCAGGTCTCCAGGATCACGCCCTGAGCTGAAGGCAGGTGCTAAACTACTGAGCCACCCAGGGATCCCACAACTGTTTTTTTAAGTAGCATTTAACATAACTATGTTGGAATGTCAGGATATTTGCAGGCTAAATCTTCATCTTCCATACTAAATAAAGGGAAAAAAAATCTAAAAAACACCAGAACAATCATCTGATGTGAAAACCAGAGCTAAACACCAGAAAAACATCAGTAATGAATTTATTTTTTAAAAGATTTTATTTATTTGAGAGAGAAAGAGAGCACACACAGGAGCGAGTGAAAGGGGGTAGGGGTAGAAGAGAAAGAAAATGGAGAGAATCTTAAGCAGCT
The DNA here is from genome assembly GCF_011100685.1 of Canis lupus familiaris. NCBI lineage: Eukaryota > Metazoa > Chordata > Mammalia > Carnivora > Canidae > Canis > Canis lupus. The sequence goes on along the minus strand of NC_049222.1, from coordinate 36,349,436 downwards.
CTCCACTGAGCATGGGCTCGATCCCATCACCCCTGAGATCATGACCTGAGTGGAAATCAAGTGTCGGACACTCAACAGACTGAGTCACCCAGGTGCCCCACCTATAATAAATTTAAAAGAGAACATTACTGGTGTGGAAGGGTGAAGGGAGATGAGTGACAGAACTTTGATTTTTTGTGATAAGCAATGTAAATATTATCTGACTTTTAAGCTACTTATAATTATTACCTTGACAAAAAATTTAAATTAAAAGAGTAATGCGAACAACAGCAAAAAAGCACCATTCCCTAAAATCCATAGATACATTTATAGCATTTATATAACCAGACAATGAAGCAAGCACAAGGCAGTAAATTCTCACATCAGTTAGCACCTGTGAGCATCAAATGACTATGTGACAAAACCTTCACCATCTCTATTGAGAAATGCAGCTCGTGAAGAAGTCCCAAGGTGTGACATTCAAGACTATCTTCTGACATTTAAAGTTTCTGATATGTGGAGATATAAGAAACGTAAGAGAAATGGGGAAAATACATTTTTAAAAAGATTTTATTTATTTATTTTGACAGAGAAAGAGAGCACAAGCAGGGGGAGGGGCAGAGGGAGAAGCAGACTCCCAACTGAGCACAGAGCCTCTTGTGGGGCTCCATCCCAGGACCCTGGGATCATGATGTGAGCTAAAGACAGATACATGCTTAACTGACTGAGCCACCCAGGTGCTCCAGCTGTGGGGAAAATACATTTTAATCTAGAAATATATATACACATATACATTTTCAGGTCTTGAGCCTATTCTTTTTTTTTAAGATTTTTAAATTTATTTATTCATGAGAGACACAGAGAGAGAGAGAGAGACAGACAGGCAGACAGGCAGGCTGGCAGAGGGAGAAGTAGGCTCCATGCAGGGAGCCCAACATGGGACTCAATCCCAGGTCTCCAGGATCACGCCCTGGGCTGAAGGTGGCGCTAAACCACTGAGCCACCTGGGCTGCCCGAGCCTATTTAAATTTAAATTATTGTGTTGTTACAGCAAGAAGCTCCAGATTACTGAAAATACTCCAATATTTACTTCCAAAACCACCTGGAAATATAAAATAATGATAGCAAAGAGCATGTTGCTTAAAAGACAGCAGTGAAAAACAGTGGGTAATGCAGCAGATTTACATAAAATTTAGTGATCCAGAGTATGTATTTCCTCCAAACCCAAATCTAACCAGTAAATGTGGGAGAAGTAAAGATTCTTCAATTAATGTGCAAGAGCTATGCTAGATTTCTTCTTTTTGAAAGTGACGTCCCAGACATGAACCTATTTAATGCAAGTTTCTAAAAGGAAACTGAAGGAACCAGAAGAATACTTCCCCCATCTTATTGATCAAATCGGATAAGGATGCACAGGCACAAAAGGGAAACCAGGAAACACCAACTGGGTGATGATGGGGATGGAAATTAAAAACTGAGAGAAGACAGAACATAAAGGAATGTGACTCAGTGAACAGAGCACAGAAACAGTCCTGGCCCTCTGGAAACATACAATGATTATGGGGCCTATATGTCACAGAGGGTGAATCCTGATCTCACGGTGGAGAGAGAAGATCATATGATCCATACGATTTAGGTGTACAGTAGCGCCCACCTGTAAGTTCTGGATTATTATTAGTCCACAATACGTGCACTGGCTACAGATCTGGGAAGGGGAAACAGTACAGGAGAGATTTGCATTAAAACTATTTTTAGAATTTCAAACATCCAAATGGAAATATATATTTGCCTAAAGAAAGGATACTTGGGAAAACTAGTCAGTCAACTTCCTTGATGACTGGAATTGTGCCAATTTAACACAGATGCTCTCATGAAGGGAGATTTCACTGGCTGGTTGTGGACTCTGCCTGGAAGGCAATTTCCCTAGATAATCTACATGGCATATTCCTCATCCCAAGAGGCCTTCTCTATGAGGCCCACCCAACCATGCTATTTAGTGTAGAATTCCACCTCTCCCACTCGTTACATTTCCCATCACCTTCTACTAGGCAAACTAGGTCTTTCGTTATTATGGTTATTGTTTATCATCTGTTTCCCACAGATAAAATATAAGTTCCACAAGGCCAAGGATACCTTCTATTTTTTTGTTTGCCTTTTTTTTTTTTTTTCCACTGTGGTAAACAAGGCACCCACAGCAGTGCTTTAGGACCTAGTAGAGCTAGGGGGCTCAGAAACGCTTCCTGGTGGAAGTGGTGTCTAAACGGAGTCTCATAGAGAGAGAAGAGTACTTCCAAAAGAAGAAACAAAGCACGAGCAGAAGAACAAGGGAATATGGTAGTGTGTGCACTTAGGGAATTACAAACATTAAGTGCTGAAGAGCCGAGCAGATAGCAGGTCACAAAAACCACTGTATGAGGTCCTAATTAAGCATCTGAAGCAACCAATAACAGACAGTGGGAAACCACTAACTAGCCGGACAAGGTAGTAGGGGGCCATGACTGTCAAATTTACATTTCTGGTTTTTTTACAGTATCATTGTTGGGGCTCCCAGATGCATGAAAAACAAATCTTGATTCTGAGAATGCCCACAGGACTGGAGAATCCATTTTCTTTCCTAACATTAAACTTCAGCACTTTTTTAAAACAATCTCTTTGCATAGGGCGTTGGCAGGGGAATGTCTCATGTACTCCTTTGATATGCCAAGGGAGGGAAATAGAAGAGGCAAGTGTGGGCAGGTGGGAACCACGCCAAGCAAGCCCCACAAAAATGTGGGGCTCGAGTCCTATGTGCCAACTCACCACCCAAATATCTTAGGGAAGAACATACATTTAATAATACCTGTTCATATATTTTGCAAATTTAATTTTATTATTCAATTTGTCCTATTTCAATTACATTTAAATGCACATCAGAAATGGGTTTAACTTTCAACAGTATTATATATAATCATTTCACTACCTTTTACCTCTCAATTAGACATAAAAGAAAGTCAGAATTTCCTAACCACCTGGTGAACATTAATGATAAGATAATTAGACTCCGACAGGGCTGTTTTGTATACAGAGCTACAAAGTGGCATTCAGCTGCAGGTTCTAAAATCACATGACATATATAGAGTGCCTTAAGTGAGTATAACATAATCTAATAGGAATTTTTCTATTTTAATGACTTTATATTTTCATTCAAAACAATTCTGTTCTCAGGCAATAATGAGTATTGGCAAAGATGTGAAGAAATTGGGACCCTTATATACAGCTGGTAGAATGATAATGGTGCAGCCACTTTGGAAAGCAATTTGGCGGTTTCTTAAAATGTTAAATATAAAATCACCATATAACCCAGCAATTCTACTTTTGGGTACATACCCAAGAGAAATGAAAGTATATGTCTATATAAAGACTTATACATGAATATTCATAGCAATATTATTCATAGTCTCCAAAATGTGTACACAACCCAAACATTAACTGGTGAACAGATAAATAAAATGTTGTATATCCATATAATGAAAATCTTATTCAGCAATAAAAATGAATGGATGAATCCATGACACAACACGGATGAACTTTGAAAACGTTATGCTAAGTGAAAGAAGCCAGACACAGAAGCCCATTACTGTGAAATGTCCAAAGAGGCTAAGTGTATAAAGACATGTGGTAGAAGAGTGGTTGCTTAGGGCTGGATGTTTGGGGGAAAAATGGTGGAGTGACAGTTCATGGATGTGGGGTCTCCTTTTGGGATAATGCTCTAAATCTAGATAGTGATGATGGTTGTACAATTCTGTAAACGTACTAACAACTGCTGAACTGGTCACTTGAATTTTATACTGTGTGAATAGTATCTCAATAAAGTTATGAAAATAATAATTGTTCTTTCTCCCAAAAAAGTTCTCTAGATAATCTGTTTATTTCTAACCTCTATCCCCACCAATCTGCAAAGAAGTAGCTCATTCTATATGTTCAGTATGTTCCCATCTCAGAGTTTCCAGAGCACTTTCTATTTCTCTAGCACAGCTCATCCTGATATATTGTGACCATGCATCTGTCCTCTCCATTATATTGTCAGTTCTAGGATAAGGCTCACATCTTAATCATTCAAAATTCTCTTCAGTGTTTGCCTACACACATATAGAAAGTACTCAATAAATGCTTAGGAATAAGGAATGAAACAAGGAATGCTTTCAGATTAAATACTAGGTAGGATTCCAAAATATGGTGAAGCAAAATAAAACAAAGTCTCCCACATGTGATTAACCTAAATTAGATATCCTAAATTACTGGAGTCCAGTTAGCTCTGGATTATTTAAACTATATACTTTGCAAATGTTTAGTAAATATTTTTTGAGGCACAGTTAGATTTTCCTATCATCTAATTGTCAGAAGTATTTTTTAAAAGATTTTATTTTTAGAAATCTCTACATCTACATGGGGCTTAAATGTACAACCCAGAGACCAAGAGTCACATGCTCCACTGACTGAGCCAGCCAAGCACCCCTTCCTATCTTCTAATTATCAGCTAGTAAATACTAAGCATTTTACTTTATTATTGATTATCATTTAACTAATAGCAAAAGTCTTTTTTTCTCCCTAGATAAACAAGTAACAGATTTCAGTGAAAGGGGTGGTATGGGCTCACTCCATAATCCTGAGGTAACTGCATAGAACATAGTTTCAAAACTATTGTAGTCATTAGACTGAAGGCTGAATCTGTTATTACTATTGTGTATCAAATCCATTTGAAACATACTGGCTTAGGGGATCCCGGTGTGGCTCAGTGGTTTTAGCCCCTGCCTTTGGCCCAGTACATGATCCTGGAGTCCCAGGATTGGGTCCCGCATCGGGCTCTCTAGTAGAGCCTGCTTCTCCCCCTGCCTATGCCTCTGCTTCTCTCTCTCTCTGTGTGTGTCTCTGATGAATAAATGGATCAGATCTTAAAAAAAAAAAGAAAAGAAAAGAAAAGAAAGAAAAGAAAAGAAAGAAAAGAAGAAAAGAAAAGAAAAGAAAAGAAAAAAGAAAAAAGAAAAGAAAAGAAAAGAAGAAAAGAAAAGAAAAAAGAAAGAGAAGAGAAGAAAAGAAGAAAAGAAAAGAAAGAGAAGAAAAGAAAGAAAGAAAGAAAAGAAAGAAGAAAAGAAAAGAAAAGAAACGAAACTTCAGCTCAGGGCATGATCCTGGGGTCCAGGGATCGAGTCCTGCATTGGGCTCCCCTCACAGAGCCTGCTTCTCCCTCTGCCTATGTCTCTGCCTCTCTGTGTCTCTCATGAATAATAATAATGATGATGATAAAAATAATAAAATAATGCATTGGCTTAGAAGAATGACGATTTATTTTTTTTTATTTTTTATTTTTTTAATTTATTTTTTATTGGTGTTCAATTTACTAACATACAGAATAACCCCCAGTGCCCGTCACCCATTCACTCCCACCCCCCGCCCTCCTCCCCTTCCACCACCCCTAGTTCGTTTCCCAGAGTTAGCAGTCTTTACGTTCTGTCTCCCTTTCTGATATTTCCCACACATTTCTTCTCCCTTCCCTTTTATTCCCTTTCACTATTATTTATATTCCCCAAATGAATGAGAACATATAATGTTTGTCCTTCACCGACTGACTTACTTCACTCAGCAGAATGACGATTTATTATTCAAGATTCTTTGGATTGGCAATTTGATCAGCTCCTCTGCTGGTGCCACCAAAGGTTACTCCTACAGCTATAGTCATCTACCCTTTAACTAGGATTGCAAATCCAACATGGGCTCATTCACATGTCTAGAAATTATTATAGGCTCCTGGCTGGAATACCTCAGCAGTTTCCCTGCATAGGGTCTCTAAATGCCCTGTAGGCTAGAATGGGCTCCTTAGAAGCCTGGTAATTAGTGTTTCCGAAGAGTAGAGTGAAAGCTACAAGATATCTTAAGACATAGGCTCTAGAACTTATCCAATAGAACTTTCTGCAATGATTAAAAATGTTTTAAAACCATGCTGTCTAGAATGGTAACCACTTGTTGCTTGCAACTATTTGGTACTTGGGGACACCTGGGTGGCTCAGTGGTTGAGCGTCTGCCTTCGGCTCAGGATGTGATCCTGGGGTCCTGGGATTGAGTCTCACGTCGGGCTCCCTGCATGGAGCCTGCTTCTCCCTCTGCCTATGTCTCTGCCGCTCTTTCTCTGCGTCTCTCATGAATAAATAAATAAAATCTTAAAAAAAAACTATTTGGTACTTGAAATATGACTAATTTAACTGAAGGACCAGATTTTAAATTTTATCTAATTGTAATTGTTTTAATTCAAATATAAGTGGTCACATACAGCTAAGGGTTACCAACATCACACAGTACAGCTCTGGAATCTGCACTTAGGCCACATTCTATTATTTAAAGCAAGTCACGAGGCTCAGCACAGATTCAAGAGAATGGAGAAGTACAATGCGTTGCTTGGTGAGGAGAACAGCAATGATCCTCAGCATAGGGCCTGAGATCTAGAGAATCACGATTCATTATTTTAAGAATCAATCACAGGATAAAGAGGACAGAGAGGGCTGGGGGAGGCACAGGGACTGGTAATATTTTATATAAGTAGTCATGGAAGGCATCTCAAAGACAGTCCCAGATATCAGTGGTGATATCTGGAGAGCTGAAGGAAGTGGGGAAGTCACCATGAGAATATCTGGCAAAAGAATTCCAGGCAGGGGAACAGCAAATACAAAAGTCCTGAGGGAAGTGCTTGCCTGGCTCAGCAGGCTGGCACTGTCAGAGCTGGGTAAACAAAGGATGAGGGTGGCTGCTTCTGTAAAAATGTTTCGAATCATGAATGTTAGAAGGAAATAAATCTTTCTAGCTGATAGGAAAGGCACCTAGTAACTACATCCTTCTTTATACAACAGACATCTAGCTACCTTACTGACTCAAGGCCTGGCCATTGACCTATGAAAGCCCTGTGTGACAACCTGAGCACAAAGCTTATGCATTTTCCATTCTAATAGTCCAAAGACTTCAATTCCCCTTCCAGGCAAGCACATGTGAAATCAAGCTCCAGCCTGTAGCAGTAGACCAGATCAGTTATAAGAAGGAAGAGATATAAAATAATTTCAAAAACTGAAACTGTATTTTAAAAGTTGTATGCTCTGAAATTTTTAATATAAGGAAATATGGTATCAGATACCTCAGAAGTCAGGAATAATAATAAATGGAGAGCAAAATGATTGTCCCATGGCCGTAAGAAAATGTTCTACTCCTTTCCCACCCTAAGGTGGCATAAGAGTATATGATAGGATTTTTCAACAAAGATTTCCACCAAAATAAAAAATTTAAGACATATTAAATTCATATAATCTGAAGGAAATATGCCAGCACAAAGGGCACAGTAATTAATAAGCCAATATTCCAATCAGAGAAATACAGAGAAGATGGTGGGAGGTGGATGGGGCACAAGCAACCCTTCCAAAAATACATGAGCTGTGTGTTGTAAAGGAAACTGAAATTAGATTAAAGGTAATTAAGAGAAAAGCAATTAAAGGAAACAGAATACACAGGTAAAGTCATCCAGTCTGTCCTTCTTTTCCCTGTTAAGCAGCTTCTGCATGCTCATTTAAACTAAAGGAAGCCCTGGAATGTCAGATTAATGAAGACCAGATTTGAATATTAGAACTCAACTAGTAAAATCTCAGTGTTTGCATTCCCAACAGAATTTCCCCAAGCCCCAAACCCCACTGAGCAGAGGCCACCTTTCCGGTCACTTCTCTGTCCTCTTTCAAACTCAAGCTACTGTTTGGCAGCAAAGTCGTATGAGTGTCAGGCAGCAGAGTCTATTGCTCCTTATTCAACTTTAAATGCCTAAAGAGAGATCCTCAATGATCCTCCTGTAATGTCTAGGAACACTTTTCCCCACTTGCTCTAATTGGGAAGGAGAGGGGATTAAAGGATAAGAAGGTACAGATCTTCCTTCACTGCCGATGGGGTTAAGACCCGATAAGCCCACTGTAAGCTGAAAATATCCTAAGTCAAGAATGTACTGAATATACCTAACTTACCAAACATCACAGGTTAGCTTAGCCTACCTTAAATGTGCTCAGAACACTTACATGAGCCTACCCCTGGGCAAAATCATCTTTAAAAAGCCTATTTTCAAATAAAGTTGGATAGTGCATGAAACTTCTTAAATTGCTGTGCTGAAAGTGGAAAAGCAGAACAGTTGCATGGAGACGGAATGGTTGTCAATAGGATCAGTCCTTGACCCTTGTGACTGTGTGGGGGTCTGGGATCTGAGGCTGCTGCTGCCCAGCATTATGAGAGAGGACATCCTGCATGACACTTGCCCAGGAAAAGATCCAAATTCGAAATTAGGAAGGACGGTTTCTACTGAATTCCTATGGCTTTGGCACCATCATAAAGTTGAAAAATTGCAAGTCTACCACCATTACATCAGGGACTGTTTGCATAAAGAAGTGACTGGGGTGGCTTGAGTCTGAAAGTCTCTCAAGTCAATCAGCTGTCATTTTCATCAGAAACATGGCACTTGCTCACTGGAGTGGCTGGGCTGCTGCCAAGCAAAGGGCAGTAATATCAGTTACTCATGGAGCAGTGACATGGGCAGTATCTTGCAAATCACTTGATATGAAAATAAGATCTGAGGAAACCTGGAGGGAGGAGAGGAATTGCCTGGTATTCCCTTCGGTCCTAACCTGGCAATCTGTCCCACTGCGCTGAGACAAGCAGAGATGCACACATGTGAGTGTGAACTAAATCCTGGTGTCATCCCCTTTTCTGTAAGTAACAACTGTCTCCCCTTTCTTTAACCTAAAGCCATCATCCAAACTGTCTGTATATTACATGCCTCAATTCACTGAGATGCACTTTTCCTAAAATTTTCTAGACCATAATATTAAAATTATAGATAAAACAGATCCTTTGGCTTATTTGCTTAAAACCCTCCAATGGCTTCCTGTTGTACTTAGAGCAAATTCTAAACTTCATATCAGATCTGGGCCTTCTCTGCTCTCCAACTTCAACTACTAAATCCCCTAATTTCCAGTCTCAAAGTCTTTGTTTCTATTCCTAGAATATGCCAAGTGTTCACTCCTCATGTCCTGTGTAATCCTGAAAGTATTTGCTTCGAATCTTCAAAGGCTCCTTCTCATTATTTAGATCTCAGCAACCAGTACATCTATTGGATAAATAAATGAAAAAATGGGTAAACTGACTTGAAAGAAAATGTAGGAATCAAGGAAGGTGAACTCCTGAGAAATGAGAGTAGCTCTTACGAAGCTCGTCTGCAAAGAAAGCAGCACAGAATAACCAACTCTGAGCAGCAGAGGAGGGAAGGAGCCATCTCCTGTACCCTTCATAGAAAAAGTTATTTCTTGACACAAGACCTGTGTACTTTCTTAGCAATATCACTGACCCTTATTGGTCAAAGTCAAAGAGATTCACAAGGGTTGTCCCTCCTGACCCTTCAAGAACCCAGCACCGTTATCACCCTCTCCATTAATATAAATATCACCTGGTTCTCCAGAAGAGCCAGCCCTCTCGCCTCTGAGAACTGTCCAGATCTTGGCATCTGCTTTGCTGAATCATTTACCACACATACTATCCTGCTTTCTTTGCAGACCTGATTCCTACACCACCTGAGCCATCTATGAAGGCACATACCTATGCCACAGAGGATAGGTAGGAACTCAATGAATTTATGTATGAGAGAATAAGGAGATGTTTAAAAAACCTATTCTGTGGTATAATAAAATCAGAGATTTGAAGCTAAGGTTGTGTGACAGTCCAGTACACACCATGAAGGCACATCTTTACCCACCACCAGCCCTTGGGTTTATCCCAAAGCTTCTCTGCATGTTTATAACAAGATCTCCCATCCTACTAACTCCACAGGTGAAAGAGTGGATCTGAACATATCTCAAAACGGTTTAGTGTTCTAGAGTATCTAGTTACTATTAAAATGATGCTAACCTGAAGTCTTACCAACATTCTCCCCTCTTTTCCAGGACAGAATTCTTCCCTCAGCCTCTATTCACCATTACTTGTGGAAGAAAGTTCTAGCTGTTTTATCTATAGCTTTCGATGACCAATACCAGTCTCCATCCCTCCATTAGCAGGAACAACTACATTTAACTCTTTTAAGGGATAAATTATTTAATTTTAAGAAAACTGGAATCATATGATCCTCCAAAATTAAGCAAAAATATTCGGAAAGTATAAAACTGGGTTGCAAGCTTCTTCTGTCACTTTAGATTTTTAGAAAACAAACATATAAATGTAATGTCTTTTTGTAAACCAATTTGTTCCAGACTAAAACAGCAAGGTAAAGCTCTGTGATGGCAAAAATGATTATCCAGGTTATATCACATACACTCATTTGATATAAATACCAAATTTCTTCAACTGATCATCCCAACAATGTGTATCTTTACCCCAATCTTTCCAGGTACAACAAAATCAAACACATCCAACCAATTATCTCCCTTCTCTTTGAGAGAAAATCAGAGTTGGACATCTGACATCTTAAAACTGCTTTCTAAATTCCCATCTTGGCATGGAGCACCAGCATTTTAATGTTAACAATACAAGATTCAAGGAAAGGGGGGAAAAACTAAGAAATCGCAAGCAAGGGTGCAGTGAAACTTCACTTTCATACATTGCTAGAGGCGGAAAATTGGTTCAATCACTTGGGAAAGTAGGTTGGCAATATATCAAGAGTCATTATTATGTTCATATTGTGTGAAACAAGAATTTCACCTTTGAGAGTACGTCCTAGGAAAATGTGCCAGAAAAAGCTACAAACACAAAAGTTTTCATTATAAAGTTATTTATGACCAAAAAATTTTGAAAGCAATTTAAATATCTAACACCTGGAAAATATTTAGGATCACTACAGTACAGCTACACTAGGGACCATTATGTAACCTTGAAAAATTACTGTGATAATGACTACAAAGCTACATGAAGGAATAGATAGGACATATATCTAAGTTAAAAAAAAAAAGACAAGATAAAACTAAATACCCTCTTAGAACTCTGTGAAAGATAAATATGCAAAAAGGAAATATTCATGCAAAATGAAAATGGTCATGTTACAGTGGTAAACTTAAGGCCACATTTTGTTCTTGCTTTTATAAAATCTATAATGATATTATGTTCATAATTTAAAATTATACTTTTAAGAAAGGAATACAAAATGGAACCTAGCTCATTTATCATTGAACAAATAATTACTTTTATTTTTGGTTTTTTATTGAAATATAATTGACATAAAATATTCTATTAGTACAGGTATATCATAGTGATTTGATATTTTTATACATTACGAAATGATCCCCACAATAAGTCTACTTACCATGTATCATCATATAAAGCTATTACCATATTATTGACTATAATCCTTATGTTGTACATTATATACTCATGACTTAATTTCATAACACTGAGCTTGTGCCTCTTAATCCCCTTTACCTATTTCACTCATCCACCACCGCCTTCACACTCTGGTAACAGATTATTTACTGTATCTATGAGTCTATTTCTGTTTTTTTTTTTTTATTCATTTATTTTGACTTTTAGACTTCACAGGTAAGTGAGATCATACAGTATTTGTCTTTCTCTGTCTCATTTCACTTAGCATATAATACCCTCTTGGTCCATTCATGTTGTCACAAATAGCAATATTTAATTTGTTTTTTTATGGGTGAGTGATATTCCAACGAATATATACCACATCTTCTTCATCTATTAATGGACACTTAGGTTGCTTCCATATCTTGGCTATTGTAAATAAATACAGGCATGCATATATGTCTTCAAACTGATGTTTTCTTTTTTTTTTTTTTTAAAGATTTTATTTATTTATTCATGAGAGAGAGAGAGAGAGAGAGAGAGAGAGAGAGACAGATACACAGGCAGAGGGAGAAGCAGGCTCTTCACAGGGAGCCCAACATGGGACTCGATCCCGGGACTCCAGGATCACACCCTGGGCGGAAGGCAGGCGCTAAACCCCTGACACCCAGGGATCCCCTAAACTGATGTTTTCAATGTCTTCAGATAATTTTCCAGAAGTAGAATTGCTGGATCATACAGTGGTTCTACTTCTAATTTTTTGAAAAAATATGGAATGTTTCATGAATTTACATGTCTTCCTTGCATGAAGGCTTTGCCAATCTTCTGTGTATCATTCCCATTTTAGTATAGGTACTGCCCAAGCCAGCACAAATTACTACTTTTAAAGAATGGCATTATTAATAATTACAAAGGTATTTTAGAAGCATAGTTTTGTATCTATGACAACCATAAAACTTTCCCATTATGTTTTACTTCATAACCTCTCTGAAGCTAGACTTCTTTTAAACATGTAATACATGACAACAGAGTTACTGAATGGGGCATTCCCTATGTTATCGGTACTGCCTATGTCTATGAGGAATCTTAATCCATCCCACTTTCAGGAAGTCAAATTTCCACATGAGAGAGAACCCAGCAACATTCAGTACATAAGGATAAAATAACATGCTATATTTTAAAGGCTATCTAAACAATTAGAGATATGTCAATTCTTTCTCCCTTATATAAAAATCTTTCCAATTTCTGATCTGAATAATTTAGGTAGTAAAACAGAAAGAAGGTAGCCTCTTACCTGGCTATAATATTAAACCATAAAGTATAATGGTGTTGATTAATTTTCTTACAAGTATGCATATAATTGAAATTATCTCTAGCTCTTGAGGAAATACTGTTACTTACATTTCTGTCAGCTAATCTTTATTAAAGATTCGGCTATTTAAAATAGAAATATTTTTAAAAAGGGAATATTCTTTTGAACACGAATAAGTAAAAAAGGATTACAGAGAGATAAAGAGAAAAAAAGGAACACTCATACCAAAGGACATGTTATCTTTGGATATATTCCATTCATTTAACATTCAACAAATACAGATTATCTAACATGTCAGATGTAGACAAAGAGACACAGAAAATAAGTAAGTAATTGTGTTAGAGGATGATAAATGTTATGAAAAAAGAAAAAAGCAGAACAGGGTAACAGAGATTAGGGGCACTGGGAAGGGGGTTGTGATTGGTGCAAAGAAGTCTGGGAGGCTTCACTGAGGAGGTGCTACAGAACAAACATTTGAAAATAGTGGAGTTAACCATTTGGATGCCAGGGAAAGAGCATTCTAGGTAAAAAAGACAACACGGTGATGTAATAAAGTTACAGCTAGGGGCCAGTGTGGTTAAAACCAGACTTTAAAGAGAGAATAGAAAGAATGAGGTGAGCAAGGTGTGAGTGGGAAATAGGGCACATCATGTTGGGTCTTGCGGACCATTCTGAGAATGGTGGCTTTTATTCTGAATTAAATAGAAAACCACTGTAGGATTTTGATTCATTGGAATAAGAACACTCTAGCCACTGTAGTAAGAATAAGAGATTGATCACTGTAGCTCCTAAGAGTTGGTAAAAGGTAACCAGATTCTGATTATATATTTTGAACATGGAACCAACAAGATTTTCTAACAAATGGAATATGAGAGAAAGATGGGATTGAAGGTGATTATTATTTTCTATATAAGCAACCAGAATAGATTTTTTTCCTCTGAAATGGGAGGAAAGTAGGTAGAATGATTTTGAGTAGCAAGTTCAAAAAATTCAGTTTAGACATACTAAGTTTAAGATGTCTCTTAGATACCCAATAGAGATGATCTGTAAAAAGATGTAAATTTGGCAGTGATTGGCATATAGATGGCATATAAAACCAAGGGACCTGATGAGTTCAGGAAGGAATGGGTATGGAGTAGTTGGAATCTCCTGATCCCTGGTGCATCCCAATTTTAGGAGGCTGAGGAAACAAGAAAGGGCCAGCAAAGAAGGGTGAGAAGGAACTACCAGTGAGGTGAGAAGAAAATCAGCACAGAGTGGTATCCTAAGAGTCAAGGAAAGAGGTCAAACAGAGCAACGGTTAGTAAGCTGACAGGAGAGGAAAGTTTGAGAATAGACCCCTGGTTATACTCCACTGACACTAACATATGGAGACAGTATAAGGTATAATGAGGAGCATATATGTGAGAGCAAAGGCTCAGGATGGCTTACTTGAGAAAGAGAATGCTTGAAATAAGTTTTAAGAGCTTTCATTACGGTAAAAGTGTCGTTTTATGTATGTCAAAACTTAAATGTTTTTCTTAATGCCAGCAGGTCTGACTATGTCATTCATGGAGCTCTTTCTTCAAATATTACTAAGAATTTCAAGATGGCAGCAGTAGAGCATTAAACCAAGTGCAGGGCCCTTCTAAGAGTGGACCTCATGTGACTGTAATTGCATGGGACACACACCCATGAAGCTGGCCCCAGAGGCAAAGCATCTCAACTATAACAAATACATGTACTGCTGGTACAGCAGGCTTCCCTAGCTTCTGGTTTCAAAAAAACATTTAACTACTTATCGGAGAATATAAGCAGAAAAAAATAAATGATACAAACGTAAGGAGAATCTGTTAGAATGTAATTTACTTTTTTTTCCCAACTTGCTTTCAAAGCTAAATCAGCATATATGGATCTGAAGTCATTATAGTATGACAGCAAAAAAGGGCAGAAGAGTCATTAAATTTGATAGCACTAATAAAACTACATGAGAAAAGGGAGAGAAAACAGGCTTACTTTTCATTAGTATGCCGACAAAATAAAAAAAACCCCTCCTTCATAGAGCTTTAAAAGTTTTGGTTAACGTTCCTAAATGAACATTTAATATATAAATTCATTTTGGTTCCACCCCATTGACATAAAAAGTGATGCCTGAGTCAGAACACCAAGTATGAATGTGAAAACTACGGCAGGAATCCTCCAGCTTCTCACAGTAATAAAAGAGTATTCTTCCTTAAGCTTCTCAAAATATACGCACACACAAATGTATTCCTCACTAGGCAAACATAGGCAATATCTACTCTTACCAGGCACCATATAGGGTGAACTTGTATTTTTTTTCTCTTTCAAGTATAACTGAAAAGGGAGGCAAGCAACACCTCTTGTTCTATTGAATACACCAAGTCATACCATGACTGCTTTGGAGTATTTTCCCTCCAGGAGTTTGGATAACATTCTTTAGTGAATTCTTATTCTGAGATCTCTTTTTAGCTCAAAGGCTACTCTCTCCTGTGAAGCCTTACCCAATCTTCCCAAGCACAGATAATCATGATTCATCTGTGCCTCCCTGGCTGTGTGCTCCTGTTCACATTACTGTGCTTTTGGTACCGAATGCGGTTAACTTTTTTCAGGCCTGTCCCTGCTGCCAGATGGTGAAATCTGTGACAGCAAAATGAGTCTTCTGAAGTGATACATGCCCAGTGCCTAACAAAGTATGGGAAAATAGCAGGAACATAGAAGTTTGTTGAATGGATACATAAATTGTCAGATAAATGAAACTGGGCTAAACATATCTAGAGGCAGTTCATTGGAAATGGGCTATTATATTAACAGGGGGTGGACTGTAACTGCTTAGTTTCCCATACCTCTACTTCCTGCTACATTTGCTGTCCACTCTCAATTTCACCACTAGACAATGCCAGCTATTAGGCTATCTTACCTGTCCCTCTAAACTTGGATATTCCATTGCCCTTTGGGGTAAAGTCTCAATGACAGCCAGCAGGCATAGGAGATAAATCAACTGCAGACAGCTAAATGGATTACGGCAGTTCGGTGTAGCCTCATTTCCAGAACTGCTGCTTCAGGGATGAATACAAGTAACAGTCCTTGGTGGGCTATGCATTTAATAGGAAGAAAGTCAACAGAGGTGCCAAAGGCTGGAGGGGGAACTTGGAAATTAATTTAATCAATTTTAGAAAAAGGTCAATCTCCCACATTGGGTAACTTCATCACTCAGCAAGACCTTGAAGTTACAGATTTGCAGGTAGAATCTCAGATTACTTTAAGAGGGACAATGATCTTACACATACACAGCCTCAATTTCATGGTGGGGTGTTGCTGATTTAAAGACAATGTTTGAATTTGTTGTGTTAAGAAAACAACTTTGCAAATGTATTTCAGCAAGTCAGTTAAAGACCCAAATGTTCTGACTCTTATATAATGAGATTGTTTTTTAAAGACTTTATTTATTTATTCATGAGAGACAGAGAGAGAGAGGGGGGCAGAGACACACAGGCAGAGGGAGAAGCAGGCTCCATGCAGGGAGCCCGATGTGGGACTGGATTCCGGGTCTCCAGGATCACACCCTGGGCTGTAGGCAGCGCTAAACTGCTGCACCACCGGGGCTGCCCATATAATGAGACTTGAATAGAGAAATTAAATTGAGTTAAGTAACGGATAGAAAGGCCTAAGGGAATGGACCTCAACCTATAAAACATTATACCAGAATTATACACTTTCAATTGTTTTTGGTTTCCTTATTTATTTATTTATTTATTTATTTATTTATTTATTTATTTTTGAATATTTTATTTATTCATTCATGAGAGACCCAGAGAGAGGCAGAGACATGGGCAGAGGGAGAAGCAGGCTCCCTACAGGAAGCCCAATGTGGAACTCGATCCCAGGACCCTGAGATCACGTCCTGAGCCAAAGGCAGACGCTCAACCACTGAGCCATCCAGGTGCCCCTGGTTTCCTTGTCTAAAATCAATCACGCATTCTTTTGGAGAAAGGTGGTTACTGCTCCCTTTATAACTTAGAATTTGCATTGTGTAGAAAATGAAGTGTAGGGTGAGTAGTAAACACTGCGTTTGCAATTTTATCCAATGTTAAAGTATGTGACTGAAATAAACCCACAAATCAATGCTACATGCACTGTAAGTACTTTCTAAGTAATTCTTGATTAAATGATAATCTCACGTTCTTGAAAGTGAAGCTGCATATGAGTGACCTCATTTTCTATAAAACTTTAAAAATGTACAAAAAATATGGGTCATTTGATGGGAAAATTCAACTCTATCCATTTGTTCTAAAAAAATTAAAAACACTCTTTTTTTAAAAAACATGTTTTAAAGTAGCAATATTTTGATATTTGAGGATATTAAATACGTACCCATATAAGAAAAAAAAATAATACGATTGTGTTGTTTACAAACTGATACTGGTAAGATTGGAAAGTGACTAATTTTACAAGTTAATCCTAGATAGTGAGGTGGGGGGATAGGGTTACTTCTGCTGGGCAGTATTACATGGTAAATAGTAGGTATTAATTTGGTTTTATTTAGATAACTCATATAGCCTAGACAATTTTAAACAAAATAAAAATGATCTAAACTGTCAAGACAGACTCACAGCAGTTATGTGAAGAAATATGCAGCACTGTTTACTGTGCACCAGACTCAGTGCCAAATGCTTTACTGTCAGAACCCTTAGACATATTATTAATTTTTATTATTATTTAATGGGTCTGCCTATGCACATATGTTGTTAAGGCACCGAACAAAGTATTTCTTATTGTTGTTGCTGAAAATTTATCAATGTTCTGACTCACTGGTTAAAATATCCAACATATCCAAAGTATAAGCAGAGTATTAATTAAGTATCCAAAATACACTGATGCTATATAATACTGGGTCCTGGGACATTCCTTTTTTATTTTACAGGAGAAAAGAATGCCAATCTGGGAGACACTCATTTCAATGTGTAAGAGAGAAATTTTAAACAGAGCCCGCACTAGGGCTTCCCGCTTGCTCAGCATCCAAGACTCGTACTTTTCCCCAGCAGCATCAACCCTACTATTTTGCTTTTCTGCTCTGTTTCTGGTCTATGGAATGTCTGCTATGTTCTGGAGCCCATCTTTGCCATGCTTGGTTTCCTGGTTTTTTTTTTTTTTTTTGTTACATTTTATCTATAATTGCTAGGTTTTAAGCAGACAAGGTGGTCTGAAGCATGACTTTACAGTACCATTCTAACTAAAAGTCTCAGAGCTGTCCCCTAAACATTTAAATATGTAATATTCCATCTGGATACAGCCACAAGCACAGAGCTTTTATGAATAGAAATTATTAAAATGTGCCACTGAAGTGCAAAGGCTGTGCCTTATTGCCCTTTGTATATTTAACATTGTTTTCAACACATAAGGCATTCGGTGAATAGTGTAGGTGGGTGGGAAAGTGATTAGCACTGCCATTTTTGAAGAATGGTTATATAAAAGCATCACTAAATCACTGATGCACATATAAAGATCTAGAATATAGAAATATAGATAGGAACCAGAAGACTTTGAGAGTATGTAAGTTCCCATAAGCCAACCTCCAAGTATCCAAGGTGACTGACTGCACACATAAATCTGAGATACCAGGGTCTCTAACCATAGTCATTTGTGACCATGAAAGCAGACTGGACTCAGGATAAGGTCATGCAAATGCAAATGTAAGATCATATATATATTTTTTTTTTTACTTAGAGATTATGGTAACATTCAAATATTGCTTTTTTAAAGATTTTATTTATTTATTCATGAGAGACAGACAGAGAGAGAGAGAGAAAGAGAGAGAGAGAGAGAACAGAGACACAAGCAGAGGGAGAAGCAGGCTCCATGCAGGGAGCCTAACATGGGACTCGATCCCGGGTCTCCAGGATCAGGTCCTGGGCTAAAGGCAGTGCTAAACCGCTGAGCCACCTGAGCTGCCCCTCAAATATTGCTTTTAAAGGTAGTTAGATTCATAGTTAAACATTTATCATTTGCCTATAAACCTTTGATAAGTTAATAAGAGTAGTGCATACAGACACATCTCATGAGCTTGGCCTTTCCATGATAAGCTGTTTTCTTTATTAAGAACAAGATATAAATTATCTTGCAGTCCCTAGACTTCATATCTTATCCTATATAAATTCTCAAAAATGTCATTTCAATGACTTCATCCCATTTCCTGAGTAGTCTAAATTATCTCTGAAGCCACCAGTAGGCTAAAATAATAAGTGTAAGTTATGACATCAAAACTTATGGTTGCCCAAACATCATGAATCTGAGAAAAAATTTAAAATTTGGACATTTTGAACAACTAAATGAAAAATACACTAGAAAATATAAGTCCTAGTTCAAAGAAGAACTCTAACAGCCATTGCTTATTGAGCACTTACTGAATTTACTATGCTAAGTGGTTTATACATACTGATGGTCAGAAACAGGACTGAAGAGATGGGACTATCGGCTACAGAGGCTAGATCACAGACCTAGTGATGCAGGAGAGGAGCACTAAAACCATGTCTACCTAAGCCCAGGTGCTAGTTCCCTAACTTTGTATAGGAAGTCCCAGCATAAGGTGCCTCAGAATAGTGGCTAATATGCCATTCTCCAGAGGGGAAGAGCCAAAAAAATTTTCACTCAACTTTATAAAGTGCTGAGGATAGAGGTTAGTCAGATTTCTTTTTTTTAATATTTTATTTATTTATTCATGAGAGAGACACACACAAACAGAGGCAGAGAAACAGGCAGAGGAGAAGCAGGTCCATGCTGGCAGCCTGATGTGGGACTCGTTACCAGGACTCCAGGATCATGCCCTGGGCCTAAGGCAGGTGCTAAACTGCTGAGCCACCCAGAGATACCCGGTTCGTCAGATTTCTACTTAGAATTATCTTATTCAAATTCTTAACGTAACTCTTTGACATCAGAGTTTGACATCTCTGGAAGTAGCTTTTAAATTACACGGTGGTCTTCTAGCATACAGTAATCCCCAATCCACCTAAGCTATAGCTTTGGTTTTTTACTTTGTATATGATGTCACTGGAAATTTTAATGTAGAATTTAAGTGCTAATTTGTGTGACATCAGCACAGGTGGTTTTTAATGCATCTTGTGAATGTGTATTCGTTTTGTCCACAACAGAAAGACATGTGGTATTGCTTTTTAAATTGATCTTTAAAAGACTTGAATACAATGACATTCAACACTTGCATTTATGAGATTGTATCTCCTAGAATGGTAAACAAATCAGTGTTAGATTTCTTTGTTTCATTTAAAAAAAAATTCCATCTGGGAATCTCTAGACATTCTAATTTAGTATTATTAGATTATGTCACATTATGTGACATTGTACTGTGTTATTCAAAATAAAGTAATTCAGACAACTATCAGCAAGAAGAGAAAGTCAGAAATCAAATATAAAATCTCATTCTTTCTATAGGGAAATTTCAAGATAACTTGCCTAATATTAGTATCAAGCCATTTAAGGCTTGATTCTAACTATATACTTTAAGTTATAAAGCAAGAGTTCTTTAGAATCAGAGATTTTTTAAAAAAACTTTATTATGACAATTAAAGACCAAATATAGCAAGAAGCTAGAAAAAATACAGTTTATAATATGGACAAAACTAAAAAGCACCTAAATTTAATGCTAAACATACCTATGAAAAAAATTTTTTAAATTATTTTATTCTGTTTAAAGCTACATCATAAGTTATAATTGAAGACAGTTATAGAATCCCTTAAACAGGGGATCCCTGGGTGGCGCAGCAGTTTGGCGCCTGCCTTTGGCTCAGGGCACGATCCTGGAGACCCGGGATCAAATCCCACGTCGGGCTCCCGGTGCATGGAGCCTGCTCCTCCCTCTTCCTGTGTCTCTGCCTCTCTCTCTCTCTCTCTCTCGCTCTCTCTGTGACTATCATAAATAAATAAATAATTAAAAAAAAAAAGAATCCCTTAAACAGAAAAGATCAGATATAAAAGTGTACAAGAACTGACAGCACGCTTGAATTATCACCAAGGGACTGAAGTTGGGGGTTAGAGAAATGGATAGTTAAGCAGATAACCAGAGATTTGGGACAGCAATGTGCAGTTAGTTCACAGCTCAGCCCCACTGCTTGCTGGAAATGATTTCTCATAACACAGGGAAGAAACAGGCATTGTAAGTTTGAGGAAGGGCAGGCACAGGCTCTCTCCTTACTACAAGCTCCATGCAGACAGGGACTGCATTTTTTCTGTGTATCTGTGTCTCTCTGGTGTCCCAGAAACTGTCCGACATGAGGGTAAATGATAAGGATTTGTTGGAAGTGAGAAAGGAAGAGAGGGATGAAAACTCAGATTCCATCAAAACACACCATGGCTCTCATTTTCTTCCACTATTAATAAGGGGATTGGACTAAACTATTTCATGGGCTTCTTTCAATTTTAATCATTCCTAATTCTAATTCTAAATAAGTATTTTTTTCCTGATAAAAAGAATCTGAAGGCAGGGGGATAAGACATCTCTAGGGACACAGGAAAGAAAAAGCTGCCCTGAAACACTGTAACCACATGTACATCCAAAAGGATTTTAAATTTAAGGAAAGATTAGAGACAAAATACAGAATTATAGTTAAGTTAGAACATTGGCAAGTCGGAGATTCAACTACAGTTAGACTACTCAATGATTATGATTGGCAAAGTTTAGTAAGAAAGGTAAATAATTGCAGATAGCGTCACATCTTTAAATATTGCTCTACTAGTACTGAGGCATAGTGATTTGCCCTCATGGTAATAATTTATAGTGATTAGAAACATGATACTTGACAGTTGGCAAAGAAGTTTGCTTTTGACAAAATGTGACTATATTTGGAAATGGGGTCTTTAAAGAAGTAGTTAAGTAAAAATGAGGTCACTAGGATGGGTCATTAAGACTGATGTCCTTATAAAAGAGGGTATTTTGAGCGGCTTTAAAAACAGGTACAGAGGAAAGGCCATCTGAAGACACAGGGAAACGATAGCCACCCACAAGACAAGGAGAGAAGCCTCAGAAAAAAATCAACCCTGCAGACACCTTGATCTCGGACTTTGAACCTCCAGAACTGTGAGAAGATTAATTTCTTTTATGTCACTCAATCAATGGTGCTTTGTTATGGTGGCTCCCACAAACGATTACACACCTCCACAAACTCTACTTGGAAATCTCTTTCATGATTTATTTCTGGCGTAAGAGCCTGCTTAGTTTTCAGAGTTAAATATGAAACGGGTCAAAACATTAATAATATATGATATTAAGGCAGCCTATAGTTTTAGTTTAGTTTTTATCACTGATAAATTAGAAGGCAGACCATAATAGATCACAATAAAGTATCATATTCTAGAACCTATAATCAATACGAAACTCCACAAAGGATTATTCTAACAATGAGGGTGTAACAATGAGGTGAGAAACCACCTGGCCCCATACTCAGAGACTCAATCCCTGCTATTCATATAAACTTTCTAATATAAAACTCAAAGTACAGACTATTAAATGAAAACTATTGATAAGTCCTACTTACTGAACATCCTTCAGGATGAAGAACATCCTTCAACAGTAGTCAGGATTATGCACAATGTGCTAAGTGATGGCAACTGTGATAAAGATGTAACAGTAACCCAAAAGTCTACTAGAAGGCACTAAGACATTTAGAAATGTGCTCAACTATATCCAACTTACACTATTCCTCTCTCTCGGCCGCAACCAAGGGTATTGTGCATAGTTATAAGACTCAAAAGATAAAAGGAATGTGAAGATATCATTTTTCCAACTATACTAATCCCAGCCTATACCACCATCACCCTTCCTCCTCATAATCCCCATTTTGCCATCAGGGTCTCTCTCCTGGTCATGGTGATTTTACTGTCCCTGTAGCTAACCCAGCCTCTCAGCTCCTTATCCACTCCTCCCAAAGAACTGTGTTCTCCACCCTACCTGTGCAACTCACTCTCACAAAAAGACATTAGAAGTTGTCATTAACAATAAATGCATCCCTCCACAAACTCAATTTCTAGTATCCCTTCTCTGGCCACAACCAGCTTTCTTTATAGTTTGTACCCCTCCCCAGTTCCCCAATATGAATGATTTCTTAGCTCCACTGCTGTATCCCATTCATTGACTTCTAACATCATTTTATTGTCTGTCCCTCATCTCTGAGATCCTCATATCTTCCTTTACCCGGTCTCAATGTCACATGCATTCATTATTATAGGTCTCTTTTATTTCTGTAACTCCCTTGCCTCTCTCTTACTCCATTATATATGCTTGGTTCAATTCAACTTTTCAATGCACTCCTCATCTTCAGTAAAGCAACTCAACATGGGTGAAGAAAAACATTCACATTGGCCTTTCTCACTTTAAATTTATGAGCAGTGACCTCAAGTGGGCTCTCCAGAATGTCCTGTGGTCTTCTTGTACATTCCTAGTTTAACTCACCCATTTCTAGACTACATTTCCTGCCACTTCTCTCCCCCAAATCTCCAAATCGTCTTCCTTCTTCTCATCTTCAGTTGATGACCTTGCTCCTTATTTCATTGAGAAAGCAGAGGCAATCAAAAAGAGAATCTAATGATTGTCAAATGCAAATCTACAAACCTACCTTTCTGTTAGAACAGATGAACTCTTTATCCTCCTACCCAAGATCAACTGTTGCACTTTTACACTGGATCCCATCCCATCCCCTACCTGGTACTCTCCCACTTTACAAGATCATTCCCATTAGCAGAGAAACAAATTGAATTTGTCCTTCTCCTTATAAAACCATTATCTGATTCCACATTCTGTTTCCAGGTACTGCCCCCATTTGCTTAGTCCTAAAACCTTAGATTCCTGTCACTATAAGCCCTTCTCTTTCTCTTATATTCCACATATCCAATCCATTAGCACATCCTGTTGGTTCTTCCCAAATATATTCAGAAACCAGTTACTTCTACCTCCACCTTTATACCTTTGTTCAAGTCATCATTATCCCCCATTTAGATTACTGAAATACACTTCTGAACTCCTCTATAATTTATTCTTCATAATTTCACCTATAATTATTATATAATGTAAGTCATATCACAGCAGTATAATTATCAAAACCTTCAATGGTTTCCCATCTCACTTGGAGTAAAAGCCAAGTCCTTACAAAGGACTTTCAAGTATCTATGTGATTTAAGCCCCTTGCCCCTGCCTCTACCCCAACCTCACCTCCTACCTCTTATTTGGCTGAATTGTTTCAACAACACTGGTATCCATGCTATTCCTCAAATATGACTAGAACATGGAAATCTCTATAGCTCATGTGTTTCTGTCCCCTTTTCTGATGGTATCTTCCAAAGGGAGTAGCATTATTTACTGCATCACATTTACATTGGTTCTCTTCTCAAAAAACACCCCATTTATGGCACTTTTCTGACCTTCTCCACATAAAACATCACCTCTGCTGTTTATACTCTCCCATCCCTCTGTCTCCCCTTGACCTTGCTTTACCTTTTTCATGGCACTTATTACCATGGGACATATTATGTATTTATTGCTTGTCTAGTGTCTGTCTCTTACTACTTGCAATCTGGCAAGAGCTTTATTTTGTTCATTGACTCACCAATGCCTAGAATAGTGCCTGGTGCATATTACACACTCAATAAATATTTGCTGAATGAATGAACCAGTATTATCATCAGTATCATTATCAGCATTATCTTTATTATCTAAATGCCCAGGCCAAAATGGTTGGTGCAGAGCAACTGCATTCTAAGACTCTAAGTGAAACACGGTCTAAAATAGGCTGACCTTGCTGGTAGGAGGACTTAGGAAAAACATAGCCAGCACTTACTGGAAACACTGATGTGCACTTTACTTGCTAAGGCCAGAAGAGGAAAATCATTTCATGCCTCAAGAATTGAGGTTTTAACCAAAACTAGTTGAAGATGGTCACAAGCAGATTTTATTCCTTAACAGAGCACTTCTATTAGAAGAGCTTTGTATTATTCTATTTCATCACTGAATCCACAAAAAAGGTCTATGAATAATCAATAGAAGAAAAAGCTGAAAAAAAGGGAGAACTGTGATTTTCCTAAATCAGTGATTTAAAATCTTCTATCATGGTTTGCTGTTATTATTTTGCATGTTATATTCCACAGGGTTTTCTTTTTTCTTATCTTAGAACTATTTCTCTATCAGTTTCTTCTCAAGTAGAAAGAGAAAATTTACCCAAATGATAATTTGAATAACCTAGTCAACAGGGATCCAAAGTAAAATAAATTTCAAACTCTTATCATTTTGAAGCAAACTTATTACCTAGATGACCTCTTCCTTTCTTCCTTTAGAAGATGCATGCATTAGTGTTCATCACTTTTCCAAAGGAAACAGAATTCTAACATCATATTAAAATGTACAGATTTAGAAAGAGAACATGCATGTGAAGAGTAAAAAGTTGTATAACAATACAAGCCAATGTGTAGTACATAAGAAAATGGGCATGAAGGAATATTAAATAAACGAATGTAAAATTAATAAGTCAGACTCTAAATAACACAAAGACCTAAGACTTAATGTGTCAGTTTGGTAACATTTCAGCATATCTACTTCTCAGAGTAAAAATACAAATTTGCATAGAGACAGAAATTTGAGCAGAATAAAAATGTAACTCAAAAAAAGGTCTAAGTCTAGAAAAATAAAACCTATAAAATGATCTAAATACTCACCCTCACTTGCTTTAAGACTTTATTCTATACTCTACTTCTATAGGTCCTTATTTTTTTTACTTCCATTTATTATGAACACAATAGTTTGTAATTCTTTTTAACTATGCCTTCTGAATTTAAGACTTACAGTAAAAAAATTCTGCAATAGAATATATTAATATTTTAAAATCTATTTAGAAAGTTAGATAAATGTCATGAAACATTAAAAGCAGTACAAGGCTTTAGAGATCTGTAATCTTTGGGAAAAAAATTAATTAAATACGAAGAGACTAATTAATTACAAACAAATGGAAGCAATGCATGCAACTTAAATTAAGTGTCTAAATACTGACAATTAGAAACAGCAGGTAGAGGGACACCTGGGTTGGCTTCAGCTCAGGTTCAACTCTTGGTTTCAGCTCAGGACATGATCTCGGGGTCATGGGACCAAATCCTGCAACAGGCTCCATGCTCAGCAGAGGTCTGCTTAAGCATTCTCTCCCTCTCCTTCTGCCCTCCCCACCCCCTTTCAAATAAATAAATTAAATCTATAAATAAAAGAAATGGGGGGTTGGGAGTGAAATTCTGTGCTGATTGCTTCAACTCAGATATTAATCTTAAATTTTGAGTATTTACTTTGCCAAAATAAAAAAAAAATAGGAAAGGTCCCCACCATATGAAGTCAACTTACTTTACAGTGATCATACTGGAGCTGTAAGGCTGGGACATCCCCTCCAATGGGCATTTGATTTTGAAGCTCTTCATCTTTAATATTCAGCCATTTGATCAGTTCTTCTAAGGATGTCAGCAACCTGTTCCACTTCTCAGCACTGGCCTCCAAATGGGCCCTGTTGAGAGACAGCACTGACCACATTTAGAAACTTGAACTGTGTTAAAAAAAATTATATATCTTCCCTTAGGCTCATAATCTTGTATGACCAACTAATGTTCACATCCAAGAGAGCCGGACTCTTTTTTAATAAAAAGAAATCAAGGCACCTGGGTGGCTTAGTGGTTGAGCATCTGCCTTTGTCTCAGGATGTGATCCCAGGGTTCTGGGATCAAGTCCTACATCAGGCTCCCCGCAGGGACCTTGCTTCTCCCTCAGCATATGTCTCTGCCTCTCCCTCTGTGTCTCTCATGAATAAATAAATAAAATCTTTTAAAAAATATAAAATAAATGAAAAAGAAAAGATCCTGTAAGAAACAGTTAATTTGAAGATGAAATATGCAGATATGCTGGTAATATCTATCAAAATTTACAATAGGTAACTACACTCCACAAAAGCATAAATATGAGGCTTTCAAGAATGTCTGTGATAAAATATGAGATTATAAAAGCAAATTTCAGTAGCTTATGTAAGTGTATATACATACTCAAATATAATTTTTTCTCCTTTCATCCATATACATGAAGAAAGAGGGGTAGAGAGAGGAAAAGAAGCAACTATATGCATATAACATGTTTAGAAAGATACATACTAGATGGGGTAACTACAGAAAACACAGTAAATAATTACTAATATCTTAATTTCCCTTAGAACTCAATAAATTACTGAAAGCAGAATATCACCAGCATTCACCTCAAAGTTGGGAAGCAATCACCCATTGCTCAGCTAGAACGCTATTTGGCTTCAAGCTGATTGGTGTCCAGTGACAAATGTCTACTGGGAATACAAACAACTGGGCAAAAACCATTGATTACAGTACTTCATACTCTGGTTTAAAGGTGAGGTCTTTTTCAGTAACAATTTCTGCTTTTAGAACAGAAAAGTATCTTCAGATTCTTAAATTATGAACTTTATAATCAGGAAACCATGCTTCAGAAATACAATTTTATCTGATGAAGATTCCAATAAGAGTAAAAGCTCTTGAGAATAGAAATGAAAATAAAAGCACAAATCTGGGGCCCTAAAGAAAGGGCACATACCCAGCCTCAAGCCTACACTTCATGACTTCATGGGCTGGAATTGAAAGGAGAGATCAGATCAATAACTCCATGCACTGCAAGAGTCAGTGTTTACCTAACCCTGTACCACCCCAGTGGGCAGATGGTGAATGTGGACTTAAGTGTGCTTGATCTTTCAGAATGAGAGGTGGAGGGATGATGGAAACAGATCTTAGGTTTGTTACACACTGGCTTCCAAAGACTAAAGCCAATGATGGCAAAAGATGATTCATTTGGGGCAACCTCAGGTGCAAGAAACCTCTGTTGTCCAGGCTTCACATCCTCTCAGTTAGCTGTGACCTTGACATTGGCATTAGGATCCCCTCTTCCACAAAACTGCTCCTCCTCTGAGTAATAGACGAATCAACAAGGGACAGCCACTACTGTCCCTCAGCCCTATCAACGGAGCTGATAGCTCCACTATAGTTAATTCAAACAAGTATTTTTCCATTGAGCACATTAGGTGGTATTCCAGCAATAGACATTCAACAATATCCTAAGTCCTTGTTTAAGAGTTCATAATGCTCTCAGAGGAACGATTTGATCTCTAGTTCATAAAATAATGACCATGGTCTATCAGCCAATATTCTTGGCTAAAATAAATAAATAAATAAAAATGGAGTTCTGCATATCTCTAAAATACCACATACTAGCATTTAGTCACATACAAAAGGCCAGTTGTCCTGCAATCTATTTATAGCTCCATTGTCAGCTGGCTAATATAAAACAAACTATTCAAACCCTAAAATTCTATGTCTTATTCAAAAGAACTCAATATGAAATAATAAAAAATAATTTGTAAATACAGAAAGAAGTTTGAGGTATTTTATAATTCTTTGAGAATTGTACAATTAAAAAGTTTGTTATATTCTCTAGCATTTATAATCTTTTCTATTCACTCTACAGGTGCTATGACTGACCTCACTTTACAAAATTTTGCTTTAATGAGATCCAGATTCTGCCTGAGTGCCAGCTTTTCTGTGTTCATATTGATTAATTTTAGGCCAAATATATAATTACCTATCTGTGATAAACAGTAATTTTACTTGTCACAGAGCAGAACCAAATAATTTCAATTATATTAACTGAAAACTCTGCCGGTTACAAATTATTTTGCCATAAATATATTCCACTAAGGTGCTGCAATTTCTCTCTAGTATTTTTTTAAATATTTTATTTATTTATTAATGAGAGACACACACACACAGAGAGAGAGAGAGAGGCAGCGACACAGGCAGAGGGAGAAACAGGCTCCATGCAGAAAGCCTGATGCAGGACTGGATCTCGGGTCTCCACAATCATGTCCTGGGGTGAAGGGGGCGCTAAACCGCTGAGCCACCTGGGCTGCCCTCTTTCTAATATTTTTAAATGCAAAAAAGAATGACATCAGAGGCCTTTAGTCGATCAAGATGCGCTTGAGTGTCTGTGTGCAAAACATTTAGGCATATACCCTGACCTCCTTTTTTAGATTATTTGATCCTGCTTCTTCAGTATCTGCAGTTTGACTCTAATCAATAACTAAATCGGACGTTACATTCCTTTGAA